>NW_021703772.1:51800704-52030954 GCF_005190385.1 Monodon monoceros | reverse complement strand
GGGCTTAGTTGCCCCATGGCATGTGAAATCTTCACTCCCCAACCAGGGATCGAACCTGCGTCCCCTGCATTGCAAGGCAGATTCTTAACCACTGGACCACCAGGGAAGTCCTGCCATTTTCTTTAAGTGTCCTATTTTAATATGGTTAACTGTATCAATATTTTTCTTTATGAATTAAGCCATTTTACACACAAACATGCACCCACATATTAAAACCTGGTATTTAACATATGCATATGATTGTGTATATATATACATTTCTAAATATCATTATTTTTATGATTCCAAACCTCATGATTTGAAAAACAAATTATTTGTGGGATGGGGGCTACCAAAGCATTTATACAACATTGATTGCAAGTGATTTTCTGAATAGAGATCTGTTTAAAGAAACAGTGCATCTTAGTACTGAATAAATAGTGCGTTCTACATTTATTTATTACACGCAGAACTCCAATTTTAAAGATTCTACTGATACTTTTCTATTTATCTCAGGCCAAAAGAATTACACCTTATACACAGTGAGAATGTGTATTCTTTCTAGACATAGTATCTTCTGGTAATTATTTGACATATTTTTTAAACATCTTTATTGGACTATAGTTGCTTTACAATGGTGTGTTAGTTTCCGCTTTATAACAAAGTGAATCAGCTATACATATACATATTTGACATATATTTATAGGCAGATAACTAATGATGAATCCAAAATGTAAGAAATCACTACATAATACCTTTTGAGTCATAACATAAATGCCAGGACATAAAATCTTAGCTCTTATTGAGTGAGTACTTGCTAAGTACCAGGCACTATTCTAAGTATCTCATAGGCATTAATCTATATAGTTCTCACAGCCACCCTATGAGGTAAGCACCATTATTCCCACTTACACATGATAAAACTGTGACAGAGGTCAAGCCACTTGCCCCAGTTGTCCTGGAAAATAGTGGAGCTAGAATCTGAACTCAGGCTGTCAGGACACTTTTGAAAACAAAAGGGACTGCTGTTCAGAACACCTTGGGACAGTAGGTGTAACCAGGCAGGGAGTCCGGCCAACCAAGATGTGTGGCCACCTAGCCATGCAACATCTTCCAAGGATTTTTATCCCTTTGGAAACAAAGAACATAATCTGTTTCTTGTGGGTCTTTGCATTGTTTGATATGTGAAAATTGATAGCTAGTCCTTTTCCTTTTAGCTTTGAGTAGTCATTCACACATTGAGGCATCAACATAGAGGCAGACTCAGCATCTGGAGTCTCGCCAAAGTGGGCCTTACAAATTCCCTGCTCTGTCTTCTCCATGTCTTCTCAGCCAGAGATGCCTCCGTGCTAAACCTGTGTGTGTCTTAACGATTGGTCCTCGCACTGTGATCTCTTTTATTATAGACAGAAATAAAGATGACATATCTAAGACTTCATGCAGTGTAAGAGGAAGGAAAGAAAAATTGGGTTTTTGAAATATAGCTCAAAAGTGAGAGAGCAGTGAAGCTGAGACCATAGGACTTTCAAGTCCTTATCTGCTGATTTATCATCATAAATATTGCTGCTTTTTAAAAAAATCTGTGATGGGGAACAAATCAACATTGGTCTTCTTAAAGCGCCCTGAAAAACATAGTGTGTAAGTGACCATCATTTACTACTATTTTTGTGTAAAAATAAATTTTTCTTTGTCTAATGTAACTGGGTTCATTTTAAGGCCAGGTGTTGTATATACTTTAAAAATTTCTATATATTATGATTTGACATCTTAAAAAGAAAACTTTCTGGCTGGGAGAACTGGCCCTTTCTGGGGTGAGCTAATTCCTAGAGATAGCAAAGATCCCAGTGCAGGCATGCCTTTGATATGCAAACTCACCAGTCAAAGCAACACTTCCTCTATCTGGTCCATACACCCCAGGAGCAATATCCCTCAGCTTTAATTATCCCAAGGCCAGGAACCAGGCAACTAGAGGACCATCCCTATAGTCCAAGGCCCTTTGGAATTATTGATAGTAGCCAATCCTAACCATTTACCTGCCCTGTCTTGCTTTTCCCACAGAAACCCCAGTAAAGGTGGAGGCCTAAGCTTTCCTTGAACTCCTGTCTTCTGCCTGTGACCACCCGGGTGATTTTCCATGCGGCCCTGCATGCACCTTCTCTCTAGGACATGTGAGTGTAATTAACTTTGTCTTTCTGAGTCTCTCTGTCTCTTCTTGTGGCCACCCCTGACCGACCACCTCATAAAACAACACAAAACAGGCTAGAAATTTGAAAACAGAACTTAAAAATCAAGGGCAAGAGGGAAATCAACCAAGTGCTCTGGGAATCACTCTTCAAAAAGCAGCAGCAGAATGTTCTTCTGAGATGTTTGTTCATCAGACTGTCAGCAGCTCCACCTGCACCTAACTTCCAACTCCTTGACTGCATGAATGCCTTGTGCTGTTGTCTGTGGATGAGGAGGGACAGCTGTGTACAGTAAAGACAAAGCATGGTACTGCATCAAAGCAGCACTTCTTTGTCAGGGCTGGTCCTGATTCAGGTGCTATTCATTTATAAAGAAGCACTACAATTGAAAACTTGAAAACGTTTTCTTTATTGAATAGGTTTCTTGGTTGTGTTTTTTGATGAGGTGCTTTTATTGACTCTACAATGTTAACCTTGTTGAATAAAGCATCTACACAGATGAGAAAAATCTGATCATTATCTTGTAATGAACTGTGAGTGATTCTTTGGCATTCCCTTATTGCCTTCATACAGAAGCCAGTACATTTGGCTTGACATTTGACTTAATTTCTCTTAGCCATGTCCAGAAACAGAAGCTCTTAAACTGAGCCACAGCTATTAATCATATAACAGGTGATTACTAAATGTGGAAGGAACAATGGAGGGAGTCACCTATTATTTTTAGACTCTGATGTGATCCTTATTGTATCATGTTTTCTGAATATTGGCATGCTTGAAATTCAAAGGGGAAAAGATACTGGCTTCTCCGTTGTAGAATGAAAATTATAGCTCAAATTTATCTAAAATCTACTTTTTACTTAATGGTTGAGTTTTATTAATAAGTAATATATTTTTAATATGTTATCAATAATGGTAAAGAAATAATTTGGAGAGAAGAACACCTACCCCTATATCTTCATTTCACATGGAGCCTTGGCTATTCAGGATGGTATGCGAAAACCTTCATGTTGGTTGTAAGTTATAAATTGATTATTCACTTGAGGTATTCCAGAGATTATTTAGAGGTTCTCTTTCTGAATTTTTTGGGAATTTTTTGCATGTAATTCAAATGAAATTCTATTTATTTCATGAAGGTCTATTTTGGAATTTCAAGAACTACAAGTCAGATAAAAAGCCACATTTATTAGCCCCAGGAGATCACTATAAAACTCGGACCTAAAATTAATTTCTCACAACACACAAAAGATAGAACTCCCTAGTTTATGGCAGCCGTGGGGAAACAGTGATATATTGTTCTTCTCCACTCAGTTGCTTCAACACCAGCAGGTTTTAGTTAACATTATTATGATAGTGAATGACCCTAAAGAGGGTTCCCTCGTTCACTTAAGGCTCCTTCCTAATAACCTACAGCTGTGTGAACGCCATCAGCTATGGGAGTTTCTGAGGGTCATATATTAAAAGTGTTGGAATGTCACTCCATATGGTTCTTGCGGGCTTCCTTTGACGACTCATAATATTCCGTCAGTCCAGCTGTCAATGGCCAATTCCTCAGCTGGGCTGATGACTTGAAAAGCTACTCACCAGTCTTTGTTTCTCATTGTTGCTATTAAAAAGCCAGGAGCTCTTTGTTTGCAGTGGGTAAAAAATGAAGAGGTGCTCCTGTTGAATTAACGCAGCCAAGGTTCTGAATAGGACTGTCTCCTCAAACCTCTGTAAACTTCTGTTTTTTTACACACTAAAGTACACTTGATTGTGGGGACGCTAAGTGACTTGGAGGAGAAATTGTTATTGTTTCAATTGCATGGAAATATAAACGCACATTTGCAAAAGAGGCCCCGAATGCAGCCCTGGGCGCAAATTTAAGAGTGATCTTATTTTGTTGGCTTGTAATGGACAGATTTAACTTTAGAACTTGTTTGCTGAAGAAAAGCAATGAATGTAAAGAGGTAATGTTTTACTGTAAAACTTTAATGTAGAAAGAATTAGTGGGATCATTACATCCTTTATTTGGGAAAACAAAGAAGGGCATTATTGGAAAAGAGCAGAAAATCTACAAACTATATGTAAAATTAAATAGAATTTAAGGGGAAAAAGGTAAATATATAAAGCCTAATTCTGTAAAGAGATTAAAGTTTTACTTTTTTACTCTTTTATTTTGGGACTAAATCTTAATTTAGAACCAGTCTTACAGAGCGTTGACAATTGATTGCTTACACTGTCAGAGGAAAATAATGTGTTGACGTTTATATGTTACCCTTGTTGATTTTTAGACATTTGCCTTTTTTTTATTGGAAAATTATTTTGTTTTAAGAAGATTGGTAGAAAGGAGACAGTTTCTAGGGAAAAGAGTTTAGAATGATTGCCTTCATATATTTAGGCTTCTCTTCAAAAATTCATTTAATTTCTCTATGTTTCTGTTTACCTGTTTTCATAGAAGGCAAGAAAACACCAAATTAACTCCAGGATATGAGGAATGTCTTTATAAATATTTATAAATACTTTTCCAATAGTTCTAAGGCCTATACAAGTGATGTTGAAACAAAAATGCATAATAAATGGTTATTCCTATTTCATTAGGTGTTAGAGTCTGTGAAACATTCCTAAATCTCCAGAATCAGTTAAAGCATGTTTTTATAGCAGCTCAAAGCTAAAGACTCTAAGCAACATTAGCAGAACTTCATTTACCCAAAATTAATGGGCCCTGATGCAGTTGGAATTCTACAAAAAAGGGTATCATTATACAATCCACACTTCTCTAATTACACACCTACTTTGTTTTAATGCTCTCCTCACATTTCTGACGGTTCGCATATATTGTGGCACTCATTTACTAATATCTCTTACTACTTTGTCTTTCCTCATACGTTTCTTGTCTTCATCATGAAGACATGTTTTTGTAAGAAACTTTTCTATTATACCTTGCAAACAAATCTCAGTAGTTAGCCCCTTAAGTCTTTTCTTACATACTGTAAGAAATGTAATAATTATTTAAAATGCTCCCTTGAAGTTGGAAAGCAGATGGAAAGAAAGTGCTTCATTCACTTATTAAACTGTTTTCTACAATGTGTTGACTTATTTAAGATACATCTTAGAAAACAGAATGCTAAATATTGCCAGAATGAGGATAGAAGAGAGTGAACATTTGAAATTTGGAGGGTTTATTAAATATTGGCAATCGAGTACTTAAGTGTAACATATAGAGACCATATATATAACACAGTAAATAATTTTGTTTCTTAAATACTTCAGCCAGATTTCATTATCGCAAGCCTATTTGTGGTTTTATTTCACAAAACATTGAGAAAGAAGAGAAAGATAAGAAAGAAAAAGCACAAGATAAAAATTAGAAAGATGTCCAGCACAATGATTGATTACTTTTTTATATGATAATACTGGGTCTGTTTTATCTGCATTTGGAATAAAATTATGGCAAAGTCAGTGAGCACCCACCCCCCTCCCACCCAGATGTTCCTTAACATGTTCTAACAGAGGACATACAGGAAGGAAGCATCTTGCTTATTTAGATGTACCTTAATCAGTGAGTTAGGTTATAAAAATTAGGCCCTGAGGGCTTCCCTGGTGGCTCACTGGTTGAGAGTCTGCCTGCCGATGCAGGGGACGCGGGTTCGTGCCCCGGTCCGGGAAGATCCCACATGCCGTGGAGCAGCTGGGCCCGTGAGCCATGGCCGCTGAGCCTGTGCGTCCGGAGCCTGTGCTCCGCAACGGGAGAGGCCACAACAGTGAGAGGCCCGCATACTGCAAAAAAAAAAAATAAATAAATAAAAATAGGCCCTGTGGAAAAACTGAGAAGATGAAGAATTGGAACATTATTTCACAATAAAAAATAAACTGGAATTTTGGGAGCTCAGGGAGGCTGAAAATTCAATTATTGAAAAAATGACTGAGGGTGCTAGAACAGTTGGACATCCACGGGCAAAAAAGTGAATCTAGACCCAGGCCTTCCTTACACACTTCACTAAAACTAACTCAGAATGGATCTTTGACCTAAATGTAAAACCGTAAAACGCTAGAAAATAACATAGGAAAAAAAAAATCTAAATGACCTTGGGCATGGCAGTGACTTTAGATATAACACCAACACCATCCATGAAAAAAATAATTGATAAACTAGTCTTCATTAAAACTAAAATTCTGGGGCTTCCTCAGTGGCTCAGTGGTTGAGAGTCCGCCTGCCGATGCGGGGGACACGAGTTCGTGCCCCAGTCCGGGAAGATCCCACATGCTGTGGAATGGCTGGGCCCGTGAGCCATGGCCGCTGAGCCTGTGTGTCCGGAGCCTGTGCTCCGCAACGGGAGAGGCCACAACAAGTGATAGGCCTGCGTACCGCAAAAAAAAACCCCAAAAACTAAAAATCTGCTCTGTGAAGGACAGTGTCAGGAGAAAGAGAGACAAGCCACAAACTGGGAGAAAATATTTGCAAAAGACCTATCTGGTAAAGGATATTATCCAAAATATACAAAGAACTCTTAAAACTCAACAATAGGAAAATAGGCTGATTGAAAAATGGGCAAGAGAGCTCATCCACCATATGAAGTTACAGCAAGAAGATGGACATATATGAACCAGGAAGCAGGCCCTCACCAGGCACTGAATCTGCCAGTGCCTTCATCTTGGACCTACTGGTCTCCAGAACCATGAGAAATAAATTTCTGTTGTTTATAAGCACCCCCCCCCCGCCAAAAAAAAATGGGCATGAGACCTGAATAGACACTTAACCAAAAAAGATATACATATGGTAAAAAGCACATGAAAAGGTGTTCCATATCATATGTCATTAGGAAACTGAAACTTAAACAACAACGAGATACCACTTATACACCTGTTAGAATGGCCAAGATGCCAAACACTGACACCACCAAATCCTGGGGAGGGTATAGAGCGTCAGGAACTCTCATTCATTGCTAGTGGGATACAAAATAGTACAGCCACTTTGGAAGATGGTTTGATATTTTTTTACAAAACTAAACACTCTTACCATATGAGCCAGCAGTTGTGCTCCTTGGAATTTACCTTAATGAATGGAAAACTTATGTCCACATAGAAGCCTGTACAAGGATGTTTATAGCATCTTTATTCATAATGCCTCCAACCTGGAAACAATTAAGATGTCCTTCAGTAGGTGAATGGATATACTATGGTATCTCCAGACAATGAAATATCACTCAGTAACTAAAAAGAAATGAGCTATCAAGTTATGAAAAGACACGGAGGGACCTTAAATTAATATTACTAAGTGAAAGAAACTGAAAGGGCTACATACTGTACAATTCCAACGATATGACGTTCTGGAAAAGGCAAAACTATGGAGACAGTGATCAGTGGTTGCCAGGGGTTAGGGGGAGGGAAGGATGATCAGGCAGAGTACAGAGGATTTTTAGGGCAGTGTGAAGTTATTCTGTGTGATACTACAGTGGTGGATACATGTCATTAAATATTTGTCAAAATTTATAAAATATACAACACCAAGAGTGAACACTAATGAAAACTATGGGTGTTGGGTAGATAATGATGTGTTCATGTAGGTTCATCGATTTTAACAAATACAGTATCCCCCTGTGGTGTCAGGTGTTGATAGTGGGAGAGATTGTGCATATGTGGGAGCAGGGGGCATACGGGAACTCTGTACTTTCTGCTTAATTTTGCTGTGAAATTAAAACTGCACTAAAAAATTAAGTGCACTTAAATGGCTGAGGACCTTTAAAGACTAGCACTGATATTTTATCTCCAGGTACCTCAGGCAGCTGTGAGCTGCTGCACATCTCCCTTTACGGCCACAGACCTTCTATGAAGGCAGTGCTGGGTGTCCTTGAGCTAGTCATAATTTGGGGGAGTAAAGAACTTGGAATGGTGGCATCAGTGAAGCATGGAAAAAGCTCACAAGGAAATCAGGGCCTGGAGAGAGTACCTGTCAGAGAAGCAGGTGCTAGGTGGACCGTTCAGGAGTGAACCAGTTCGTCTTTTCCCTAGAAAGATACTAAGGAAGGTAACTGTTGGGTGGAGGTTGCACTTGGGGGGCTGAGAGGATAGTTGGTAGAAAAGCCGACATCTGCTTTCATACCTGCACAAAGGAGGGATTTTATTTTGCATTCTGTGATGCTTCTTTTGGGGTAGGTAGGGGATAAAATAGTGAAGAAATAAGTGTTCGACGCATGATAGATACTATTTAAAGTTGTAAGTGAATGGCGAGAAAATGTAAGAGGCAAACTTAACACACGATGGGTAAGAATAAAGGTGTTAAATATAAACATTACATGAAAATATATCATTAATTTTCCATTTTTTAAAGCACCATAGCAATTTTATAAAGGGGACATAAAAATGAGTATATTTTAAGCTAATGTTTATGGGTACCTGAAGAAATAAAGAATATCAAGGGAAATAGAAACTTCTTAAATTCTAAACTGTGACATAAGGAAATCTCATAGTTCAGTCAACTAGAAGGGAGATAAAATAGTGTCCAGGCATTTCTTAATTGGAAATTTCTTTTTCTCAGCCCAAAAAGAAACTTTCCATCTGTTCTAGCATCTGCTTACTGTGGTTCAAGAATTTCTCCAATTTAACAAGTAGGTGTGACAGTTATGACATCCGGGAATTTTTATAAGGAAGCACAAAAGAGTTGGGGTGGCTGATAACTGGTTTCATAAGCTTTTCGCAGATTCCTTATATACACACAGAATTAAAATAGCTCCTCACATGGCATGTTTATACCTTATATAAAAAAAAACTCTTTCAATTGATGCGATATTGGAATTGTACTATTTTTAAACCTATTTATCATGAGAAGAGCAGAAAGTGGTTTTGCCCAATTACAGGCCATGGTAGGATTTTAGGAGATGTGACTTCTAGGTCAGTTGCTGAGACTAGTCCCCTTGTGGCTTTCAGAAAGTTGCCTCATTTCTCTTTGACTCAATTTGTCCACTGGTTAAAATGCAAATTTAAATACCTGCCTATTCTGAATATACTGGAACGTTGAGGAAGAAAATATACTAGGCATATAGTTGCTATAGACTGAATATTTGTGTCCCTCTCTATATTTCTATGTTGAGATCCTAATGCCCAATGCGATGGTATTAATAGGTAGGGCCTTTGAGAGGTACTTAAGCCATGAGGGTGGAGCCCTCATGAATGGGATCAGTGACTTATAAAAGTGAGTCCAGAGAGATCCCTAACTCTTCCACTATGTGAGGATACAGGCTATGAACCAGGAAGCAGGCCTTCACCATAAACACAACCATTTTGGCACCTTGATCTTGGACTTCCTAGCCTCCAGAACTGTAAGAAATAAATTTTTATGGTTTCTAAGTTACTCAGTCCATCACATTTAGTTTTAGCAGCCTGAACGGATTAAGAGAACGGTATATATGGGGCTTCCCTGGTGCACAGGGTTAAGAATCAGCCTGCCAATGTAGGGGACATGGGTTCGAGCCCTGGTCCGGGAAGATCCCACATGCCGCGGAGCAACTAAGCCTGCAAGCCACAACTACTGAGCCTGTGCTCTAGAGCCCACGAGCCACAACTGCTGAGCCCATGTGCCACAACTACTGAGCCTGCGCGCCTAGAGCCTGTGCTCTGCAACGAGAAGCCACCGCAATGAGAAGCCTGCGTGCTGCAACTAGAGAAAGCCCGTGCACAGCAACGAAGACCCAATGCAACCAAAATAAAAAATAAACAAAATTTTAAAAAAATAATAAAAAAAAAACAGTATATGAATGCAAGTGAAGATCATTACAGTTGAGTCTTCCCCCACCTCTTATGTTTGCTTAGAAACTCTGGATTCTGAAGTTTTATAATGTCTTGCTTTCATTTGAGGGAAAAAAACATGATCTTAAAAAGTTTAGAACTTCTGATTATGCCTTGAATATGTAAAATTTTCTTTCCCCCTTTTAAAAACTTAAAAAAATTTTTATCTTAATTTATTAAATTATTTTCTGTTTGTCTTTATAGCTATATAATGTCTCCAGTATTTCATTGTGCTTTTCAGTGAGTGTCAGGCACCTAGTGAAGCAAACATTTTTGTGCGATCATTATCTATCTTTCACATTTGGGAATAGAAGAAGTGAGAGTACCACTTTAGTTGGTATTCTGCCATGTGCCCAAATCAAATATCTCTTGCCCCTCTGAATCTAATGTATATTCCAGTTTGACTTTTGTTTGAAATGATTTTCTGTGGTCTCACAGTACAGGTCATCCAGGTGTGGTCATCAGTGGTGGCTCCAGGTGACCTTAGGGTTTTGTGCTGCTGGTCAGTTTACTAGTCTCCAGACCATGACCAGACCCATGAGGTTTACAGTTTGAAAAGGTCTTGGTCTCGGGTCACTCAGAACCATTCTTTGTAAAAGGGACCTTTCCTGTCCACATTCTCTTCTTTTGATTTGACTAGAATTCTGTGGGAGTGAGATGACCTATGGGAAAGGCTGAGAAGTTGAGGATTTCTGATGCAAACTTGCCTAACGTTATGAAAGGTGAATAATAGTTGGGAGTTAGTATTTCCTTTACTTACTAGGCCAAAGTACACATTTTCTCTCACACATCCCCAAGAAGCAAAGAATACGAGAGACCTTGACCTCTTAAGTGATCCTTCATATTTTGTTGACTTGCTAGAACCTTGTATTTGCTATTCTATTATCTATGTCTGTATCTGTACCTAGAATGTTAAGAATATTAACAGAGTCAAAAATAGAGAAAGAAAGAACGTATGTATTACCTCAAAATATATGAAGAGATGCTCAACCTAAAATTAATTAGGAACACAAGACCACAATGAGATACCATTTTACACACAACAGACGGGAAAAAATTGTCTAGTAAAACCAAGTGTTTGTGCAGATGTAGCTCAACTGGATTTCTTATTCGTTGCTGGTAGGGATATAAATGGGTTCCACTACTTTGGAGAATAATTTGGTATTGTGAATTAGAGCATTTGTATACCATTTGACTCAGCAGTTCCACTCCCTTATGTATATACAGTCATGTGTATCAGGAAACATGAGCATGTATCTATAATAGCCACACACTGGAGAAAGCCCACTGTGGTCCCTGAATAAATCAATGATAGTGTCGTGAACCAAGGGTAATGATTCTGCACAACTGGTGTTCATCCAAGATAAAAGACTAAGGAAAACAAGAAGCATCAAGATGATCACCTAATACAGCACCTGACACGTAGAATGCGTGTAATCATTTCTTGAATAGATAAGAATCATTCATTTCAGGACATTATGTGACTCTTCAGGTACTGGTAAATGTTCAAACAGCCTCTCCTGACTAACCTATTTCCTTCTGATGACACCACGGGTATTTACTAAGAGCCCCTTTACCAAATATTTTCACATCACTTAATGACGCTGTATTATATTCATGTGTATTTTACTGTGTAAATGGTACTAAAAATTTTTCACCCTGCCCATTTTGTAACTAGAAGCAGCTTATAAACTCCTGGAGGGCAAGGGCCACATCTGAGTTTCCTTTTCTTTTCTTACAAAACTACATGGAATGGATAATCAGTAACTGCTTAGGACCCAATGGTGAAATAAAAATCTACTCAAATTTTCCTCTTTTTTAAAAAAAGTCTATTTTGAAAAGAACAGATCATGGTCAAAAGCAGAATATTTCAACTGGATTAGGTGCTCCATGACGTCAAGTGGATACTCTTAAAGAAAAATTCAGTGTATAGATAGTGAAGTTGTAGCTATTATCTTTATGTGTAGGAATATGTTTGTGACAAACACAAGGAAATTTTTATGTGGTAATACTAGGACGTAATGAAATTCTGAGCACACAAGGCATCAATGATAGAAAAACACTGTATATCTGATATTCATCCAATTAAAAGCATCTAAACAATGTGCTATGCTTATTCTCTTGCTAAGAAAAAATGGAATCCAGAAAGCTGTTGATATTTCGGTTCTAAGAGGTTATCTTTGTTGTTGTTGTTTAATCAAGTACTAATCAGGAGAGGTACACTTTATAACAGAAGAGCAAATTTAGCTGACATCAAAACTACCCAGGCAGTTAGCCTTAGATGATTATTCTTAGAATTGCGTTAGCCTATTTCCAATTAAACTATACTTCCTGTTGTTATAGTGGCTATAAGAGGCACAAATTTAAAGAGAAAAAGAAAATGGACTTCCCCACTCTTTCCCTTCTACCTACCTAGTACATCTCCTGTTTTAACCTTCTAATATGCTAATTGGTTCATGTGTATCAGATGAGATTCTTTTCATAGAAAGCAACAGAAATCCCAAACTGAAATAACCGAAAAGGAAGCTTATTGTTTCATTAATTGAGCACTCTATATCTGTTGTGACTAGGATTTATTATTGGTTCTGCTTACTCTGGCTTGGCTGCATTTTAAGGCAGGCTTTTTAGTGATGGTTACTTATGTAATAGGAAAGAGAACTTCTGTCCTTCAAGAGTAGAGCAAAAACTTGGTTCTCCTAAGTTGATATTGAGCTATGGACCCATCCCTGAAGCAATCAGTGTGTCCAGGGAAACAGAATTAGTTTAGACCTGCAGCACAAGTCTACCTCTGTGGACGTGGGACTGGGGACTATGTGTTCCAAACACAAAGGCTGCATCTAGGAAGGATAAATACTTGGACAAAGTTTAGGGTACTGTTACCAAGGGTAACTCTGTGCTAAATGGTCCATTTATCTACTATATTATACCTTTCAAGTCAGTTCCACGTTTTCTTATAATATCTTTAATGATTATGGGCTATATTTTTATTTTATTTTATTTTTGTATAGAAATATGAGGGATACTGGCAGGATAGAACAGTTTTTTGTTTCTTGGTTGGTGAAAGAAGGTGCAAGCCACTTTTCTGCTAGGTGACTACAAGGGATCAATTTGGAACAGATTTTCTTAATTCTGAGAATGTCTTTAAGGTCACTTATTATTCAAATGGAAGAAGTAAGAACCCATTGATTCAGGAAAAGTATGTATAAGAATATTTTGTGACTCCTTAAAAGTTTTCTCCATGTATCTTTTGCTATGTAAGCTTGGGGAAAAGTGAAGTAAATTTGCATTGTCAAGGACTTCTAGGAGGAAATAGAATGTCCCCATTTCGTTTGAGACCACCTTATCCTAGCTAACGTTGGATAGGTGGAGATGTTTTCAAATAAGTTCACCTGTGTCCCCAAAAGAGCATTTGTTCCAAGGGCAGGCAGATATTTGACGAGTGAATCGTAGGAAATCATGAAGATTCATTCCATAACAGTGTGTGCCTGGAAGACCTCCCTGTCACAAGGGGATATTGTGGGAACAGTGGCTTAGACTGAAAAGATAAGAGGAGATCTGTAACTTTGGTACACCTCTGCAGCTCCCGTTGCATCATTGGGAGGGTAAAAAGGCTCAAATGAATGCACTGGACCAGATAAGTGCAGTGAATTTGCATGGCAGTGCCGACAGGAATGACAGTTGAATATTGGGGCTAGTCTGAAACTGGTCAGACAGCTTGAGTGCCTTCTCTTCCTCCTCCTCTAGTTTTTCTCTTTCTTTCCCTCTGTCTCTCCCTCCCTGCCTCCTTCTGTTCTTCTGCTAAAGATGAGTAACTGAGAAACAGAGATGACCCCTTTGGACTGTGTAAGTGTCCATGGTTCTGGACAGCTTGGTTAAGGGGAGAGGTTTCAAGAGGGAGCCACTGGACTTCCTTTTAAATTGGTCCTGTGGGGGATTGCATGATTAATTTGAATATGAAAAAGACTTATTATCTTAATTATACCTCAAGCTGATGATGCAGGTCATGTTGATTTTACTGGATTAATTTTAAAAAAGAATCATTCTTAAGAATTTTGCTTTTCCTCCTCCTGCTTTCTGTCTTCCAAACCTGATCAGGCAAACCTGATCTTTAAAATAAACTGTTCCTCACCGTCAAATGGAGACTTGGATGGGAATAGCATATCTAAAGAAATAATGAAACACTTGGAAGAGGAGAGGGGTCAACAGAGAAAAAAAGGGCCAGCGAGTTGAGCATTGGCACTTCCCATCCCTGCAGAGGGAACGCTGGCTCAGGGACCTGTCAGATATCTTGGCAGGAATATCTCAGTTCTCAGTCAAGCTTCCTTAGCCAGATGCCATTGAACAATCAAATCAAATAATTAACTCCATTTTCAAATTCCACGTTCATGAAGCAAACTTCTTATATTTTGGCCTCTCCATAGGGAAAGAATTGACTGAATAAAGTATAAATTAAACTGGAATCTTTGGTGATACAGGATGGCAACATCAAACAGCTTTGAAAACACCAATTTCAAAATTAATAGAAAAAATACATTGGAAAATGTAAAAATAAATGACAGCATCATTCTCAAGTCAAACTAAAATGGATGACTGAGGATGTCAGCTCTCTCCTAAAGACAATAAGCCCAGCAAAAAGTTTGTGTTTGACTTTTAGTCTTCCTTTTTGAGAGACCTACTATGTGAGGTTCTGAGGATAGAGCAATGAACAAGATAGTTATGTTTTCTGCCCCCATGGAGAAAAATTCTAATGAAATTAGAATTGAAAAAGAAAATTGATTATATAAGAGTAGTTAATTATAACTTTTAGTAGCAGAGGTGAGAATGAGAAATAAAAAGTGCTTTTCAAACATGGAGTGAGGTGCCTGTCCTAGTTTGAGGAGCTAGGGAAGGCTTTCTTAAGGAAATAACATATGACCTGGGATATGAGGTCTGAGGAAAGAGGAAGATGTACAGCAGCAGAGGACAAAGGGGAAATTTTCTAGATTGTATTAGTCAAGGTTCTTGGTTACAAATAATAGAAGATAACTGACTAGCTAGCAGATTAAAAAAATTATTGAAAAAATATTGGGCATATCACAGAATTAATTGGGAGACTGGGAAATAGGTTTAGAGAGTGAGACAGAACCCAAAAAAATCTAACACAATGGAAAATACAGCTCAGAACATACCGGGATAGTTGTATGCTTGGGATGCTGTAACTGGTGCTATATCTCCACTTGGTATTTGTGCTGAGCTGTAAGTAATCTTCAACTGTCACTGTGTCCTTGTTTCACTTTCACTTTTCAAAGTCTTGGCAGGAGCATCTGACTGACCAAGTGTGGTGGCCATTCTCTGAGGTGACTCCTATTCATGATTCTGCTTGGTATTCATGCCCTGTGCAGTCCCCTCCCATATTGTATTAGGGTTGATCTTTGTGACCAATAGAATATAGCAGAAGTGATGGAATGTAACTTCTGAGGCCAGATCACAAAAGACATTGTCACTTCTTACTTGCTCTTCCTTGGACCACTTGCTTTTGAGGAAGCCAGCTGCCGTGTTGTGAGGGCACTTCATCAGCCTTTTGGAGAGGTCTACATGGTGAGGAATGGAAGCCTCCTGCCAACAACTGGCACCAACTTGTCAGTCATGTGAGTGAACCACCTTGGGAGTGGATCCTTCAGATAATGTCTCCATGACAACCTCATGAGAGGCTGAGCCAGAATGACCCAGCTGAGCTGCTCCTGAATCCCTGTTCCACAGAAACTGTATGAGATAGCAAATGTTTGTTTTTGTTTTAAGTTGCTAAACATTAGGGTAATTTGTTACACAGAAATAGGTAACTAATACACATGCCCGATTCCTATCTGCCAAAAAGAAAGAGGTCCTACCATTTTACAGATGAGGAAATTAACTCAGATTTTAAGTCTTTAATTTTTTTCCCATATCACTTAATAAACATTTGCATGGCTCTCCTTTGTACCAGCCACTGTTGTAAATACTTTACAAATTTTAACTCACGTAATGCTCCTAGCAGCCTTATGAGGTAGGCACTGTTAGTTCCAGTTTTGGACTGAATTTTGTTCCTCCAAAATCAGTATGTTGAAGCCCTAGCCCCCAATGTGACTGTATTTGGAAATGGGGCCTTTCACGAGGTAATTAAGGTTAAATGAAGTCATGACCCTAATCCAGGGTGACTGATGTCCTTATGAGAATAGGAAGAGATGCCAGGCATGTAAAGGCACAGAGAGAAAGTCATCTGCCAGCAAAGGAGAGAGGCCTCAGGAGAAACCATACCTGCCAGCACCTTGACTGTGGACTTCCAAGCTACAGGATGTGGGGAAATAGCTTTCTGTTGTGTAGGCCACCCGGTCTGCAGTGTTTTGTTACGGCAGTCCTAGCTGACTAATACTAGACAACACCATGGGTCTGTGTGAGTCAGACTATTCTGATTTCTGCTCTCACTCTGCTGTCCATTATGGTAATCACCCCCACCTTGCCTTTGGTGGTTGAGGCTATAGATAAAGAAACTGAGGCACAGAGACGTTAAGTAACTTGTTCAGGGTCATGCAGCTGGTAAGTGGTAAATTGGGATTTGATTTCTAAATGAATCCACTATGCTACATCTTAATAAACACAGTTATACTTCCTCGAGAACTTTATATTCTGTACATATTTTTTTTAATTTACTCATTTATTTATTTTTTGTGTTACGCGGGCCTCTCACTGTTTTGGCCTCTCCCGTTGCGGAGCACAGGCTCCGGATGCGCAGGCTCAGTGGCCATGGCTCACGGGCCCAGCCGCTCCGCGGCATGTGGGATCTTCCCGGTCTGGGGCACGAACCCATGTCCCCTGCATCGGCAGGCGGACTCTCAACCACTGCGCCACCAGGGAAGCCCTGTACATATTTTTAAATTGAGATTGTTGACATAGCTTCTAAATGGGTTTAATAAGAAGTTTTAAAACGATTTTGGCCCCCAGTGGAACAAATTAACTAAAGCATCCATTCTGAATTTCCTGAACTATTTGAATCATTTCACTTTAAATGTTTGCCTGGGATGCACTGAACTGTAAGTAATCTCTGTCAGTGTGTCTGTCCTCTTTCACTGTCTCAGAAGCAGAAGCATCTGATTGGCTGAGCCCATCTCCTATCTACCAGTTAAATGCAGTTAGCTTCGTTAGCTGTATGGCAGGAAACTCTCACATAATAACTTAGATAGAGAAAACATCCCCGATACAAGGATTTACCCTTCTGTGTTGTCGTAACCCAGATGTGGTCCAAGATATCCTCAGCCCTTGCCTTGTACTAAGACTCTCAGCACTTGATTGGTTCCTTAGAACACGTCCAATTTCATAACACATTCATGAGAAATTAATATTTAACTAAAACTCTTCTGTACAGAGGGTAGGATTTCCATTACACACAGCCTAACAGTCCCTTAATATGAATCTCTAGCAGATCATTTGGTTTTCATTCTCAAAATTTCTCTGCTTGCTGTTAGCCTCAACTGTCAGTTTTTCCCCTTCCCTTACACAGTCCCTAAAAATCCCCTCTGCTGTCTTGATTATTTTAGTTCTGTGCAAACTCCACTTGGCAAAACAAATGCCCTCTCTCCAGTGGTGCAACGACTATCTATTATAGACTCTACTGCCTATATAGGTAACACTGAGGTAGGCTGGGGCTTTGTGTAAGGAAAGGGGGAGTAGAGCAAACTGTTGAACTCTGAGGCTGCGTGCCTTGCTTTAAAGACACTCAGATTCAATGAAAAACAAACAAAACGCAAAGAACACCTGTGCTAGCTAGACAAAATATTTCTGCAGGCTGGGTTTAGTTGATTTGCTGTCCTTTCTTCATTGTTCCTCAAGCTACCCTAAATGACTTTTCAAAATATTCAAGTAACGCAGAGCTCTTCCACAGCAGGAATTCTAAGCTAAGAAAATAGCAGTGTATAGTGACTTGGAGGCATGGTGAGAAAGAGAGTTGGACAGACACTTCACCAGTCATCTCAGGGCTTGTAGGTAGGAAAATGGATGAATCCATACTGAAATCAAAAGAGATAAATCTCAGCCCAAATCTCAAAACCAACTGTCTAGTTTATAATTACAATAACAGCCTACATCCTTATCCTGCACTTATTTTGCTGTGTGATATTGGGGAGACAGCTTGGTTTTCTATTCTAGACAGGATAGGTTTTCTGTTCTGGGTTCTGACCCAGTACCACCTGCTGCAGAGGCTTAAATTAAAAGCAGAGATATGGGTGCAGATTGGTAGGGACCTGGCATTTTGGCAATTTTCTTTTATGCTAATTGTAACATTGCCCTTATTTGAATCCCTTCAGGGCCAAGATATATCTATTTCACATGTATGTGAAACAAAGCAATCAAATCTTGGTAGGGAAGGGTACAAATTAGCTTGTTCTATTTTTTCTCAAGTATTAGATTTTCAGTCAGGGATTTTTGTAGCATCTCAGAGAATGCTATAACTAAGTAGAGCATTAATGCACCTAAAAGCTAAACATTGATAATGTGTAATGAGCAATCTGCTAAATGTTAATACGATTTATCCTTTTGAAATTTGATAAACATGACATATTGCATGCACTTAGTGCTAATCTATTTTAGACATTCATTTGGTTTGACCTATAACCATACTATATTACGTTCCTTGAGATATTTATCTTGTCATTTGGAAACAAGATTACAATTAATGTGACACACATGACTTTAAATTACTACCTCAACTAGAGATGTGTCAGTGATGAATTAGCCACAGCTTTGAACCCTCCGCTTATAATTTAAATTACCACCCTTTAGCTGATGCATCATTGTAATCCATTAAATAAATCGCAGAATCAAAGAAGCACATATTGTTTTTGATTCTAGAGCTATCAATGACATTTTTCCATTTAATTTACCTAACTCTAGGCTAATGTATCCAAATTCATGTAATAACAATCACGAGAGAGAGCATATGTCTGTGTTAATACTAAAATAAAATCATAGGCAGACTTCATATAAACTAGATGTACAAAAACGTTATCCTGTTTTGCTGCGTTCCACTTTTAAGGAGAAAAAAATACGACGCTGGAAAAAGTGAGCTCATACTAAGGACTTGGTAAGGCATTTTTCAGGAGAGAGCCCTGTAAGAAAAAGTTCAATTTGTTATGTTTTCCACACCGTCTCAGCATTGACTTTGCCAGACTGTAAGTTCTGGAAAGGTGCAGAATAGAAACACACTAAATATTTGTTGAATGATATCTGTGGCAATAAATGATAACCATTTATTATGAATAGCGGCAGATTAAATTTTGCTCACTATCCTCCATTTGCTCTTATTGTATGGACACATTATTAAGCTCTTACTGTATACTAGGCACTGTACAGACACATTATTAAGCTCTTACTGTATACTAGGCACGGTACAGATACATTATTAAGCTCTTACTGTATACTAGGCACGGTACTAAAGCATATTTCATGTATAAACTCATGTTTTGTGTATTAACTCATACATATCATATATAATACATGTAATATAAATACATGTAACATTTAATATACATTATATATATATAATATATATAGATAAAATCTCTCTCTACAAAGATGGTAAGGTTCTAAAGAGCAGAGATTGTCTTAAACCTCTTCAGTGTTTTCCCCTGTGTACCTGGAAAAATGCTGTCATGTAATTGTCATGCAGTAAAGACCTGCTGAGTTAAAATTAAGATGTTCTTTTGTGACTTCACATTTTATAGTGCCCTAGAAGAAGAATAGTCCCCCAGGGCTAATAGAACTATGAGTAACCCAAAGCAGAGGTAAAATAGTAAAGGTCAGAGAAGCCTAGCTTTTTCTCTAATGTATTAAAATGCCATAGATTTGCTAGATTCAATCCATCAACAAGTTAAATGTCTGGTATTAGGGTGGAGGGGGAGATTAATAAACTTCTACTCATTTATAGTCTAAATACAGAACCCAGAGTAGTACATATGAACACGAGAACTATTAAATGGTGAATCAAGTGGTAGCACCTAGAACATGAGTTCAGAGAAAAAAGTATTAGGGGACAAAATAACAGAGAAGTTCCCTAACTACTCTGAGTAGTAGGCCTTTGAGTCAGACAGATGGGGTATGAATATGGACTCTGCTACTTTTTTTTCTGTGTATCTTGAGGCAAGTTACTTAACTGCTCTGAGCTTTATGCCTCTCTAAAATGGAGTACTACCTCCCTGTGGAGTTGTGACAAGTAATGTCATAAACGTTAAACACTTTACACAAGGTAAACCATCATTTGGATTAGTCAGAAAAGGTTTCGAGGGCTTCCCTGGTGGCGCAGTGGTTGAGAGTTCGCCTGCCGATGCAGGGGACACGGGTTCGTGCCGGTCCGGGAAGATCCCACATGCCGCGGAGCGGCTGGACCCGTGAGCCATGGCCGCTGAGCCTGCGCGTCCGGAGCCTGGGCTCCGAAACGGGAGAGGCCACAACAGTGAGAGGCCCACGTACCGCAAAAAAAAAAAAAAAAAAGGTTTCGAGGTGAAGTGATAATTTAGCTAGACCTTAAAGGGTTAAGTCTTTGGGTGAGAGAGGGAGGGATCAAGGGCAAGAGAAGGCAAGAATGAGAACAGGACGTATGAGCAAGAGTGAGGGAGTGAGTCCTTTAAGCAAAATGGGAGAAGTCGGCAGCAGGGGAAAATTTGTTCAGTAAAATGGGTTCATATGGTTGGGAGCCTGGATAGCATGGCAGAGGTGTCTAGACTACAAATGACATGGAGGCTGGAGGATCCTCCGTTTTTCCAAACAGGATCTGGAGCGCTCCAAACCTAAGTTGTAGATGGCATGTTACTGTGACTAAATATCCCTTTATATTTGCTTTTTCTTCCAGCGCTTGGTGTGTTGTCTTGTATATTGTGGGCAATAAGTATATTGTTTTTATGTAAATTAATGGTTTGCATGCTGATGGTACTTCACTCTGCTTTTTCTTGCACAGGTTTGATGTGTGTATGTGTGTGGCTGTCCTTCCATAAAAAAGGAAGAGTATATACACATTAAAGATGATCAATAAGTGCTTAGAAGTCTTAGAATTAAAGTTCTATGGAAGTAAAATATGATTTGGATTCTACACACAGCATATATTTATGAATGCTCTGTGTTGTGGTGCTAAATTATTTGGTATCAATTACAGTGTATTCTCTTAAGGAAGTACTCCAAAATGTCAGGTTTTAATAATAGAATTAATTATAATTCATATTAATTTAGAATGTATCAAAACTTTTTCCCAAGTTTAAAATAAGGAAATCTACATCTTTTGGCAATTTGAATTTCAGTTTATTGAACTTATTGTGCCGTTTAATAAATTAAGGCCATCAGTGAGTAACTTGACCTATAGAATGACTCAATAGAATATGTCAATAGAAAGACAAATGGAAAAAGAAAATAAGACGTTTTCCAAAGTATATGACTTAATTTTACGTGAAATTAATCTATTAGCTACCTGCTAGATAGCTTGGTTTTCCCAGGCCCAAAGGGCTGGGAATAATTTGTTTTTACTGAACTTGACTATTGTACTCTAAGGAAAACGTGTTTGAAAAAAATAAAGTTTTACTTTCTGAGCTTTAGACATAGCTATGTGAGGAGTTTATAGGACTTTTCCTGGGCGTCTGATTGAGGCTGCCTGATTGTTATGTAGATTTTCTCCAACATACAACACTTAGTTTGCAGAGTGGTGGCTCACAGGAAAATGGCTGCCTAGCAGAGGCAGAAGTATAATTATGATATCATTAGAAATACTTAAATATAAATAACATTCTATATTTGTCCTTGTCACTTGTCTGGGTTTTGACAGGAGCCAGTTTTGATGGGATTCCTGTGGCCCCATAGATTTTTATCCTGTTATCCAATTTTCCGCTGCACTGCTTTCCTTCTGTCAAACTGACTGCCAGCCAGCCTTAACATGTTCCCGGGAGGAAGAGCAAAGCTTTGTATTATAGTGGACAGAAGAAGGAGAACAAAAAGCTGATGAGTGCTGCACTGTCTCTTTCTAATGGAAAATTCCATTGTCTGGGGGTTGAGAGGATAGGGGGATAGGGAAGACGAAAGACCTCAGGTTTTCATTCAATGGTGCAAGGAAATGTTGCAGAGCAGACGGAGAGACCAAGCTGAGCCGCGTACAGATCAGCAGACAGTTTTGCAGGATGCTCAGGGTCACAGGAGTGGCTGAAATGCTGCCAAAACTGGTTTGTGCTGAGTATTCCCTAGCATTTCAAATATTGGCTTGCTGTTGTATAAAATAAAAGGATACTTATTCATCATGGTGTAAGGGAAAAGAGAAGGAGCATTTTCCCTCCAGGTGAAGATATTGCAGTGGATGCTTTTGTATTTGGGGGTTTCCCATTGACACTGGCTTACGGTTCAGGGCTTAGAACAGAGATCAGACAGGTAACAAAAATGAGTGGATTTGACAGTGTTAAACAGTGAGGGAGAGTGAGAAGTGGGGGGAGGCGGCAAGCCAGGCTCCATCTAAAAGCCTTCAAAGTGCCAAACTGCAAAAACCAAAGCAAACCGAATCACACTCTCCAGGCCACACGTGTTACGAAGCTGAAGGTGGCCCGTGTCCTTTTGGGCGTGATTTCTGGGTAGAGAAAGAGTGGTCCTGTGACCTGCCAAGGAGCCAGTGATGCATGAGGTAACTGACAGGGCAGTTGTTGTTGTTGTTTAATAACTGTGATCCCTTACTGTTAAGATTAAGACCTTATTGTGGCTCAGGATAGCCACATCATCTCTGAAAAATCAATTCATTATGTGTGTAAAAAGGCATGAAGTTCAACAAATATTTTTCTTCTTATTTACATTATAAGTAAACTGTGGGAGTATCTCTTAGAAGCTTGGGAATATACTTAGCATCATGTGTTACAGGTCAGTTTCTACACCTGTCAGTACAAATGCATTGTATGCCATTGAAAATGTTTATCTAAGAAATGCTGTCAGCTGTTATTTCAGTTCCATTCTGAGTCTAGGGAAATGTCTTAGTGAGTGGGTTATGATTTTCTCATAAGTGTGTGAGTATTTAAGATATTGGGAATAAATGTGAAAGAAATTCATCTCTCCTACTTTCCGGGTAGTCTGTGCTTTAAAATGGAGGTGCACAGCTTTATGGATTAGGGATTTTTGTTTTTACCTTTGATCACATAGCAACTGAGAAAGATTAATCTACCTTTTGACATCAAAAGGGGGTGGTGATGCCTATCAAAGCTCTGGGCTTTGGAGAGTTGCTTAATCAATGCTTGGGTGAATATATTTGCCAATGTAATATGAGCCAGATACTCATATACGGTACAAATACAGTATTCTTGACTATATTTTGAAACATTTTTGACCTTTCAATCAAATTACATTCTTAATTTATAATAATTTAGTCTGTTATTGGAACAACAGACTATTGCTTTTTGACTCACATTAATGTGTGTAGTTAATCATGTACCATTTTTCCCCTCCATCTTAAGAGACACGGGTACGAGACAAATGAAGAAAAAGGTAATAGTGGTTAATAACAGTATTTTAGTGTTCACACTAGCTTTTAACAAACCTAAAATAAGGTAATTTAGTACAGCTCTAGTGTGAGAAGCTAAACATCCAACTATGGAAAAAAATTGTAAAAAAGTTTTGTTGCTGTCAAATCTATATGTTAACTTTAGCTCCCGAAATTCTATTTTATTTTGAGATTAAATAAAGACACATATAGTCTACTCTCTTTCCTTATAAACTATTCTGCTCATTGACCATCTATATAGTTCATTAGAATTATAACACATTAACCAGATGAGTAAGAGGAATTAAATAGTACAGTCTTGAGTAGGTAGCAGATGGAATTACCTGATTACCTACCTGATGGTACTAAAAGTATGTGGACAAATAGAGAACAGCAACAGCAAGAAGCTATAAGTTTTAACTTACATTTTGCTCTCTCTTTTAAGGGGAAGAACCAGATACCAATATTCTTTGAGTTTATTCACAGGGGCAAACTTATCCTAGGTTTTACCATTTTTTGGTGAATCAAGGTTGTAATGCGTGAGCCCAACTATATAGTGTCAGAATCTCTTGAGGTAGGTTTTCCTGCTCTTTACTAGAATAAATTTAAAACTAGAAATACAAAATCATGAGAAACTGTTTCCATGTGTATGTGTGTCCTTTTTCAATAGAGTCAAGACCATGGAAGATCTCCCTTAAGATTTCCTGGCTTCCCCTTTGTGTCCTGCTTGTATCATTACACTCTTAGTCTGTACCATTTTTCAATTCATGGGTTCCAGTAGCATTTTAATGGTGTCTTTTTTGCTGGCTCATATGGAGGACATTGATTCTGTTGTTCCAATAACGGATGAAATATAGTTTGTGGCTGCTTTTTGGGCTGAAAGAAACTCATTACAGCTTCCTGTTCCTCCATGTGTTGCCAAAAATGTTACTGTTGGTCAGGTATGGAGATATCTTCTGAATCTATGACTATTTTTTAGATTTTCACAACAGCACATTTCATAAATACTGCAAAATTTGTTGCAAGAGTTGGACTTAAAATAATCAGGGCTCTCTATCTCTAAAAAACAGAGAAACAAACACAATCAACCTTTTGGGGTGAGCAATTCTTATAGATTTCTAAGGGAAATTCCAAGTGTGCAATCCTTTTTATGTACTAAGGAATGTAAAGGGAACACTTAGCTATTATAAAGGTTAAAATTCTAAATGAATCAGTCAAAAACTGGGAAGAAAAAAAGGGAAACATTTAATGAAAAATTCTAGTTCTCTAAAACCTTGCTATTCAAAATGTGACCTGCTGACCAGCAGCTTTAGTGTCACCTGATGTCTGAAGTGATGAACCCTTGGCCTTATTCCAGACCTTCAAAATCAGAATCAGCATATTAATAAGATCCCAGGGGATTTGTGTGCACATTCAAGTCACAGAAGCGCATAGTTTGTTTCTATGCAATCAACACAGTGATTTCAAACATATCACTAGATGATGTTTTTATAAAGCATTGAGGTTTACAGAGTCAAACTGCTTTGTAAGTATAGCCTGAATTATTTCTGTTTCAGTCTGCAGCACAAGTAAATTAATCTCTCCAATATGGCCAATTTAATTTTTAATTGCTATTGTAAGCTTAAAGATAGATAAGCTTAGAACAGAGAACATAAAATGAAATCAAAGCCCAAAGGTCACATTTGAAAAACCAAAATACCTACAAACATGCTATAAAATATCCGTGTGTGTTTAAATATATGACTCTTCAAAATCATGCGTTTTTTTATTACTTGAGTTTTTGACAGGATAGTTACTTTTGACTTACTTGAGGGTAAAAATGCCACTGGGAAAGGAAACCTGTTTTCCTCTTCTCAAAATTCAAAACAGGCTGAATGAATTAAGAAACTCAAACTTAGGAAAATAGTTTACCTTAAGGCTGCGCCTTTCTCATCACAGTGACAACCAGAGTTTGAGTGACATGATTGGCATTTATGGACACCTGTAATCATAGGTTTTCATAAGGACGTTTTCTTCTTTAGCATTCACAGTTGGTCATTCTGTCTGAGAACTGGTGGCAAGAGTACTGACTGATATTTGCTCTATTATTTGGATGCCTATTGATCTCATGGTACAGAATTGTTTGTTTTCTTGGATATTCTCACTTTTTTTCTCCTTTCATCTGCACATTCTCCCCCCTCCTCCCCACCTCCCCTCCTCCCCACCTCCCCTCCTCTCCACCTCCCCTCCTCTCCACCTCCCCTCCTCCCCTCCTCCCCTCCTCCCCTCCTCCCCCTCCTCCCCCTCCTCCCCTCTTCCCCTCCTCCTGCTGCTCCTCCTCCTTTCTCTCTCTCCCTTCTCCCCTCCCCCAAATAAGTATTTGAGTGCCTATTATGTACGTGGCTTTGTTTCAGACTATGAAAAGATTTAGAAGGAACAGAAGATGACTCTTCGTCCTCCAGAATCTTCCAGGTTCCTAATATTTTCCTGAGATAAAACACCATCTTGACATATCCTGTCTTAGTGTTTTTCTTTTCATTATATATTCAGGGCCAGTTACTTCTATTTTTCACTTTAGTTTCTTTGTTCTCCTTCCATATTACTCGTTTCTTTATAAGTAGACCAGTTACTATGGAAACATTACTGTTTTGGGTGTGGTGACCACCGCAATTTATGTATGATTCTTCAAATTTGAGTACATGAAACCAAGATCACACATCACCCTTGTAATAATCTTGATGCTTTGTTTCTAGACATACTGTACTTTAACTGAGATGCTATCATCCTATAAAACAGTTTTTACTTGTTCAGTGCATTTTAAATTTTAATTTAGGCACATTTACCAAAAAAACTGTGTTTGTGTTAAACATTTGTATCATATAAAAATTCTATTTGATTTTAACATCTTGCAAAAGTTAACAAGATATAGTAGAAAGTCATGCTGATTTGGTCCTGAAATAGAGGAGTAGCATCCAACTCTATAACAAAATTTACCAAACTGCATAAATTCTGAGAAAGACATCAAGACAAATTAATATAAATTTTAAAAATTACTTTTTAAAATTTAGCTTTCAGGTCTCTTTGCCTGTAGAGTGAAGGCAGGGAATTTCTTCCCTCATCTCACGTCCTGGAGTGAAAGATTCCGACTTAAGTTCCAGTGGTAGGGCCCACAGATTAATTGACAATAGACAGAGTAGAGGAGAAAAGTTTAGTATGCATGTGGCAGTACTCAGTAGTGAGTAATTAGCAGAATAGCCAGAGGTAAGGGTTTATATATCAGTTTAACCAAAACAGGGGTGAGGGGAGGGTTGGGGTGGGAGCTGTTAGGTCTTCACTGTGAAAGTATAGAAGGTTCTGTTGGGCAGTCTCCTTGGAAAGAGGCTGGAAGCTGCCCCAGAATGGGGGCTCAAGGCAGCTCTATTTTGGGGAGGCTTTACTTTCATCACGTAAGAAAGTTTCAGATAAGATTTCTTTCATATGACCTCTTCAGTATTTTTTCCAAACTTTCTCATTACATTGGTGTTTAAAAGGTTATGTTTTGCATTTGTAATATGCATTAATGCTCCACTAATTCGTAGGAGGGTCCCATTTCATGCTGCAGAAGCCCTCTAAACAGCTTCTGTCCTTTAATAGAAGCACCTAGATCCCAAACAGGATTTTGTTGACATTTTCTTTGAACAAAAGTATCGTTTTCAGTCAGGCAACATAGGATATTTCACTAAAACGTGTACCTTTAAAGTGACCCATTTTATCTAGAGGTTGCTTAAATTGTAGATTTCTAGAGTAGTTTTAACGTAAATTAGTTGATAACAGAGTGACAATGCTAAAACCAGTTCAGTATTTGGAAAGTGAAAGAAAATTGCAATGACTCTGAAATAACTTGTGAGCTTTTTATGTTTAAGAGGAACAGATCATATCAGTTCCAAATATGTATTTCTTTTTCTTTGCTTAAGTTTTATGACTTAAAAAGAATGTACAATTTAAAAAGCGAGTGATTTGTTGTAAGATTACAACCAAATATTTTTGCTCTCTCCTTACTTTTTGATATCCAATTTGATGTCTATATCTCCAGGATCCTGTATGTACAAATTTTCTAAGAGTTAATCAAGATTAAACTCTTTCTTCCTCCTTCCCTCTCTTCTTTTCTTCCTTTCTTCTTTTTAAAATAAAGGTACTTTTCTTATTTCAGTAAAATTCTGAAAAAGAGGCAAGTGGTTTTCATTAATAAGAAATGAAGACCACAGATTTTCATCTGAAACCGTTATCAAGTGCATGGAGGCACAAGACCACTAGAAAAGAGAGACAAGTCTGCTCCTCACTTCCTCCTTTAACACACTCCCTTTGCAAGCCTGGCTACAGGGCCAGGAGCTGGCTTCTCAACTGAGAGTAACAGAAAGTCCTTTGCCCCCAAATATGAGTCATATGCCTTTTAATTCCATTATGTTGTTCCATTCTATGGAGTCTAGAAAGTTTTCTTGGGTTCCAAGAGTCCCTTTTTTAAAGATGCAAATTCTCTTGAGATGGCTTAGTTATCATTACCTCTTTAATAGGACAGAGTTGACAGTAACAAGGAGTAAAATGGCACTTAGAACAGGCATAATGGATGAGAGGGCACCCAAAGTGTTAGAAAGGTGGTGAGGAATGGAAACTGATTCAGATAATTCTGCATTGTATGTCAGTTAGTACCTTCCGTGCAGAATGCTGATTTCATCTATAACATAGTGTTTAACTGTTGAGGAATATTGAAGAGAACCCCTTTATATTTGACAATGTCCTAGAAATGATTTTATAGAAATCTTCTGACATGGACCTGATGTCATAGGTACATAGGTCATGCTGTCTAATATAATAATATGGGCCCACCAAGTAGGGACACTGTAGACCCATGAGGATATGGTTTCTAGAGGCCTCCAGTTGGGGAGTTTCATGGGCCTGTTGACTGTTGTTCTGCCCTTGTGCCAGAACCAGATGTGGTTCTGAATTATATGATCAGTTCAGTCTGAAGAAGGATTAAGCAGATACCTGCCTCTTCCTACCTTCACAGCTCCCCCGACCCCCACTGACTCTCCACCCTGACTGAGGGTGGGGGGGGCGGGGGTGGTGTCTGTGTCCCAGTACTACTATTCAAAATATATTATTTGGTACATCTACATGTCTGGATTCTTGAGATTCAAAAAGTTCCTAGCAATTAAAAAAATATATATGTATGCACGTTTTTATGAAAGCCCTTGAAGTATTGTTACAGCTGCATTCCTCAGAGTTTGAGATGCAAGAGGTTTATGAAGGATTAACACCTGTGGGAGGGAAGGGT
Organism: Monodon monoceros; assembly: GCF_005190385.1. Lineage (NCBI taxonomy): Eukaryota > Metazoa > Chordata > Mammalia > Artiodactyla > Monodontidae > Monodon > Monodon monoceros. Next base: position 52,002,243 of record NW_021703772.1, on the reverse strand, counting down.
GAAGCTAAAATCGGGTAAAGGAGGAAGTCAAACTGTGAAGGAGACCTAACAAAGCCTTGGCCAATCTGGCCAGCACCTCTGGAGAGAGTATTGTCTGTCAGGGTCTTGGGCCAAAGTGTTTGGGCTTTTGTGCCCCTACTTGGCTTAGTTGGAGGATGCAGGCTGGCCCAGGTGCCAGGTGCAAGGTGTGCAGGGTGCTCTCTGCAATTAAAGCTGATCCTGAAAGAGCCAACAGCACAAGCCTTCATTTTCATGATGCCTATTCACTACCTGATATCTCTTCAGATGGTTGAGTATTAACTTTGTGGTTTTCTTTATCATTTACTAGATCGATTTATTTCCCCAAAGTGTTAGAGCTTCTAACTGCAACCATTGGAGTGTCACATAAAGATTAAGAGTAGGGGCTTGGCACTCTTACTCAACATAGTATTGGAAGTCCTAGTCAGAGTAATTAGGCAAGAAAAAGAAATAAAAGTCATCCAAATTGGAAAGGAAGAAGTAAAACTGTCACTATTTGTAGATGACATGATTTTATATATAGAAAACCCTAAAGACTCCACCAAAAATCTATTGTAAATAATACATAAAATTTTATTAAGTTGCAGGGTACAAAATCAACATACAAACGCGTTGTGTTTCTATGTGCTAACAGTGAGCTAGCAGAAAGAGAAATTAAGAAAATCCCACTTACAATCACAACAAAAAGAATAAAATACCGAGGAATAAATTTAAGGAGTTGAAAGACCTGTTTACTGAAAACTAAAGACATTGTTGAAAGAAATTATAAAGAAGACACAAATAAATAGATATTCTGTGCTCATGGATTGGAAGAATTAACATTGTTAAAATGTCCATATTACCTAAAGCAATCTACAGATTCAGTGCAATCCCTATCAAAATCCAAAGGACATTTTTCACAGAAATAGAACAAAAAATTCTAAAATTTATATGGAACCACAAAAGTCCCCAAACAGTCAAGCAATCCTGAGAAAAAAGAACAAAGCTGGAGGTATCACACGCTCTGATTTCAAACTATATTACAAGGCTATAGTAATCAAAACAGCATGGTATCAGCAGAAAAACAGATACATAGATCAGTGGAACAGAATTGAGAGCCCAGAAATGCACACATATATGGACAATTAATTTACAACAAAGGAGCAAAGAACATACAATGGAGAAAGGAGAGTCTGGTCAATAAATGGTGTTGGGAAAACTGGACAACCACATGCAAAAAATGAAACTAGGCCACTGTCTTACAGAATACACAAGAATCAACTCAAAATGGATTAAGGACTTGGATGTAAGACCTGGAACCATAAAACTCATAGAAGAAAACATAGACAGCACACTCTTTGACATTGGTCTTAGCAATATCTTCCTAGGTATGTCTCCTCAGGCAAGGAAAACAAAAGAAAAAATAAGCAGATGGGACTAAATCAAACTAAAAACCTTCTGCACAAGAAAGGAAACCACCAACACAATGAAAAGACAACCTTCCAAACAGGAAAAGATATTTGCAAATCATATATCCAATAAGGTATTAATATAAAAAATATATAGGGACTTACCTGGTGGTACAGTGGTTAAGAATCCACCTGCCATTTCAGGGGACACGGGTTCGATCCCTGGTCCAGGAAGATCCCACATGCCATGGAGCAACTAAGCCACGTGCCACAACTACTGAGCCTGCGCTCTAGAGCCCACGAGCCACAACTACTGAGCCCGTGTGCCTGGAGCCCATGCTCCGCAACAAGAGAAGCCACCACAATGAGAAGCCCACACACCGCAATGAAGAGTAGCCCCTAGAGCTACTCTGCAGCTACTAGAGTAGCCCCTAGAGCTACTCTGCAGCTACTCTCTGCAACTAGAGAAAGCCCACGAGCAGAAAAGAAGACCCAACACAGCCAAAAATAAATAAAAATAAATAAGTCTAAAGAATTTAAAATACATATATATTAAAAGAACTCATAACAACTCAACAGTGACAAAAAACAAGCTACCCAATTAAAAAAATGGACAGAGGAGCTGAATAGGCATTTTTCCAAAGAAGACATTCAGATTGCAAACAGGCATGTGAAAAGATGTTCAACATCACTAATTATTAGGGAAATGCAAATCAAAGCTACAATGGAATATTACCTCTATGCTGTTAAAACGGCTGTTATCAAATAGGCAAGAAATAACAAGTGTTTGCAAGAATGTGGGGAAAAGAGAACATTTGTGCACTATTGGTAGGAACACAAATTGCTGCAGCTACTGTGGAAAACAGTATGTTGATTCCTAAAAAAAATCAAGAATAGATCTACCATATGATCCAGCTGTCCCACTTCTGGGTATTTATCCAAAGAATACAAAAACATTACTTCAAAAAATACATGCACCACTATGTTCACTGCAGTATTATTTACAGTAGCCAAGATACAGAAACAATCTAAGTGGCCATCAACAAATGAATGGATAAAGAAGATATATGGTATATTACATATACACACAATGGAATATTACTCAGCCATATAAAAAGATGAAATCTTGCCATTTGCAACAACACGGATGAACCTTGAGGGTATTATGCTGATAAAATAAGTGAGAGAGAGAAAAATACTAAAATATTTTACTCATACGTGGAACATAATGAATAAATGAACAGACTAAACCAAACAAAGAAACACACACACATAGATACAGAGAACATAGTAGTGGTTACCAGAGGGGAAGGACCTGAAGAGGGTCAGTTGTATGGTGATGGATGAAACTAAAATTTTGGTGATGAGCACGCTGTAGTGTACACATAAGTAGAGGTATGTTGTACACTTGAAACATTTTATAAACCAATGTTACTTCAATAAAAAAAATAACTTAAACAGCAGGGGCTTGGTTCAGGTTCTCTGTGTCCACTTAACTAGCTGTAGGAGTAGGTTTCTTAACCTCTCTAAACACCAGCTTCCCCATTTGTGGGTGTTTGGATGATTAAATGAGGAGTGCATGCAAATTCATTGGCTCACTGTATCTGGCAAATTGTATGTGCCCAGTAAGTGTTACTTCTTAACAATAATTTTTTGTCATCTTTATTCTCTACCCTCACTTGATGCAGAATTTAGAGCCTGAGAAATTTTCCAAAAACACTGGTCAATATTAGAAGAAGAAACCAACTCCCCAAATATGGCTGCCTATTAGGCATCATGGTAGCAGAACAAAAACTAAGTTAAAATAATTAACTAAGTGCAAGGCAAGGGGTGAGAAAACACCATCTGCCAGCTCTCTGTGAGTCATTTAGGAGGAGTTGGAGGATAATGAAGGCCATTGCATTCTGGTCATGGATGGGTCCTTCTGCTTGGCTGGTGTTGTCGCCTTTCTCCGAATAAAAATAGCCCGTGCATCCTTTCCCCCAGCTCAGTAAACACAGATTATGTGAATAAAAATAAAAGGATGCACAACAAAAAATCTTCGGGGAGGTTTGCTGCAATTTATTTTGTTTCCTGTGTACCAGTGAATTTCGGTACAATCAATTTAATCTGAACAGCGAGGCGTTCGTTTTTTGGCCTTTTATAGTCAGGTTTATGCTATTTTCCTAGCAGGGCTGTCATACGAAATGCTTATCAGAGCCACGAAACAACGTTTAGATTTAAAGCAGTGTGTGGTGGGTTGAGTGCAGCACTGCACGTGTCATGAAGGCTCAGATTTGGGTTTGGCCACCTTCTGCCTGTGAGGACATTGGGTATTTTCCAAGCCTTGGTTTCTCTTCAACCAAATGGCGATACCAGTCAGTCTTGTAAAATTTAAATGAGAGTGTATGAGAGACGAGTAAAGTATTCTTTTAAAAACGCTTTATAAATATTAGGTGATCATGATTAGAAAGCAACTTTTGAAGGACAGTTTCGCACTGTGAGTTTTGAGATTAAACTGAGTGACTACCAGTTCGTAGCCATGCAGAATTACTTAAATTGGGGGAATTTACCTGGGGAAATTACTTGAACTTCGGTGGCTCAGTTTTCTTATTTGTAAAGTGGGAATAATAATCTAGTGACCTCAGAAAGTTGTTATGAGGATGCAGTGAGATGATCCAGGTCAGATGCTCCAAGGACAGTGTCTGGCACACTTACTTGGCTGCTCTTGTTATGATTTTAATACTGGAACAAATAGGAGTTATTTCTTTGTATTTTGCACTGTTAAAAGTAGCACTTTTTTGGGTGGTTCTGGAATGGCCTACTAATATTTTCGTTTTAAATCTGGAGTTATATAGTGACACCAATTTATAGCTGGCGTTCAGGAGAGAGTGCAGTAACAAAAATAGAAGATAGGGAAAAAGCCCTTGAAAAGGGGAGAGTGGGAGAGTAGATCAGGTTTTGTTTTGTTTTTAAAGATATTTCTGTCATCAAATTGATTTTAAGTTTTTCAAAGCACAGAATAAGAGGTCTATAATACAAGGTAGAGGAAAATGTACAGGTGTGGAGGTCTAGAGCTTGAGGTTATAGTTCATTCTCTGCCACAGACAACTGTATATGGACATTGAATAGAACGTTTAATACCACTGGCTCCCAAAGAGGTGGGTGGACAAGATCACTGCTTCAAGGTGGCCATTAGACTCACTGGGAGTGCTGTGGAAAAATAATGTGTCTGGCTCTATCAGGTCCACCTCGGGTCAACTGAATTATAATCTCTCTGGGGCAGAACCAGTCTCCAAGCTCACCCGGGGTTTGGGATACACAGTGAGGCTCACCAATCACTTGATGGGGTGATGGCTAGGGTCTCTTCCAACTCTGAAATCTCATACATCTATACATCTCTCTTTCCTGCAGTCACGTACCTAAAGAGTGCTTCTTAAAATGAAAACAGATATAGAGTAGTAGCTGGAGAAGGTCAAGGAATTTGACTTAAGCTATTAGCTTCTGAAAAAAAGCAAGTCATTTTCTGAACCTCACTGTAAACTGTAAACTTCTCTTCTTATGAAAGGTGTGTTGACTATACTTCAACTGTACAGGCTATATATTGGACTCAGCCATCCCCTTTTCAATTTCAATTTACCTGTTTTTTTTTTTATGTGACAGGTTCTGCCCTTGTACAAGCTTGTTTGTAGTACAGGCAAAATACTTCATGCAACATTTAAAAATCACATGTATGACTTCATCTCTGCCTATGGGTAATAAGAAGAGAGAAAAAAAAAAAGGGAAACTGTTTCCAGAGAGGGATTCTTATCCACGGATTTCAGCACAGAGCATCAGCCTGGAAAGAACGTTTTTGTAATAGAAATATTCAGTGAAAAACACCAATTTCCATTTATATCATTAAAACGATGGAAGGAACATATGGCTTAGATTAGGAAAGTGAACGTTAGCTATGAGGGTGCATTTGCAGGAGACATTAATTAGGACTGAGAGTATCTCAAGTACTTGGGAAACAAATTTGTTTAATAAGCTTCATGGTTTGCAGATGCCGTTTCCCCTTCCTTCGCTGTGATTCCAAATAAAGCAGTTTTATCTGTGCAGAGCTAAGCACACTTGAGAAGTCATGCACTTGTGCTTCAGTCCATTCACGTTTGAAAGCAAATTCACAGGACCTTCATATGAGTAAGATAGCCCTTACAGCCATACATACCCAAGTGAGGGCATCGTCATGCTAAATCAGGATCTGGTTTTCAGCTTGATGTATTCCGGGCTTTGCCTTTAAAGAGACTTCCATTCATTGGTCTACTACAACAGAATGCTGATGTGCTGCGGTCTCTATCCCTGGAGACGAGGCCCTGGGGTGTGCTTGATTGGAGGACACTGCACGTGTCCGGACTTGTGTTTGTATCAGTTCCTGCTGCTTCCTTTGATCAGTGGCTGATAAAGTATCTCTTGAGCTTTGTGGAGCTGATGAAAGCCATGTGTTTGGGCTAAGTATTTGGAACTTGATTTTTGGCATTATCATGATGTTAATATCTTTCAGTACATTTTAAAACATGAGTACTTGGCCTTAGGAACATGGAATTCTCTGGTGAATATTGGCTAGGGCATCTGACACGTGGGTTATGTTGAACCCTCAAAAGCATATACTGTATCACTTTCTAAGGCTAGGAGTCTGTAATGACTCCCTTGGGACAAATAAACATTTCCTGTAAGGTCCCCCACTTGCATAATTGCTAGCCTTGAGTTTTAGAGTCCTTGCTACCCTAAGTGAACTCATTTTAATATAAGTAAAATTTTTCAGCTGTTTTCATGGTCCTTGGTAAAGAGGGCAAAGATCAAATGGAAATTGAGAAAGAACTTGTTCTCTCATTAAGGTAACATTTGTGGGGTGAAATAGAAAGGTAGGGTCTGTGGACAAGTATATCAGGATAGTGATTAAGAGTAAGGATTCTGGAGCCAGACTTCCTGGCTTTAAGTCTTAGCTCTACTACTTGCTTGCTTTAAATCTCAGACAAGCTGCTAAAGTCTGTATGCCTTAGTTTCCTCATCTGTAAGATGGGGATAATGACAAATTGATTGAGTTAATGCTTATAAAGTGATTAGTTTCTGCACATCAAAAGCGCTTAATAACTGCTACTGTCCATTGGGCAGACCCCCATGCTGGCAGTCCTGTTAATTTCAAGTGGATATCTGTTTTCAGATGGGTTGATTCTATGAGCCTGATCTAAGATTCTACTTCTGTTCTGAGTCCGGTGCTAAATGCTTTTGCAATGCTAGGTGAAGTGTGTGAACCCCCAAATACCTAACTGTCCATGTTTAAAAAGTATAGGTTAATTCAATGCTGCTTATAGGTATGTTGGGAGAAAAAAATAGGAGCAGCTCCACAGGGAGAGTATACAGCAGGACCAGAAAATATGTATAATAACTCAATTTATCAGTCAAATTTTTTCCAAAAGTAACATAAGTGCCATGATATGAGACATCTTCTAATAGATAATTTTTTAAAGCATCTAGATCTCTGAATCACAGTAATAAGAAACATTATTGAAATATAACTAATTCCCAGATTGTGTCCACTCAGGTATTTTATTTTGGCCAGTCATTTATTAAAAACAAAACAAAAACTCATTTGCTTTTTTATTTCTAAGTTGCCCCACCTAGTTCCAAAATGGACTTAAGGCCACTGAAAAGCACTTGTTGACTATGTTCAGAGAATAGGAGTTACTAATGTTTATCATCTTGTGGCTTTCAGTATCACTACTTGATGGAAAGAAGTCAATGATGTTTTTCTTCCCAGTTTCATTTAAACACATATCTTTGACTGCCGCACGTGTTATTCATTAAAATCCAATAGAAACCAAGTAAGAAGCTCTGTCTTAAGGAAAAGTTACTTGTTAGAGAGCTTGGGATTAAATATCCAAATGATTTATTATTAGATTATGAACTAACTGTAAGTTGACAGCAAGTGGTCATGTTATCATTGTCCTTGACACCTCATGAGAGGCCCTTCTTTCTGACCCCACCCCATCTTCAGTTCCTCTACTGTGTTTGTGGTGACTTTTTTCATAGTTAACTAACTGGGTCCTAAGATAAGAGATGAATGTGGGGTGAGGAGGGAGTTGTTTCCCTTGACACATACCAGGACTTTAGTAAATGTTGGTGATGGTCAATGTTTCTTTCATACAGAACATAATAAATTTGAAGACAATTGAGGGGATACAGAAGCCTTGGTTTATAGTACTACCTTTGACTAACTGTGGGAACTCAGGCAAGTCACTGTATTTCCTTCAAACTCAGCTCTTCATCTATGAAATGAAGAGGATGAGATAGTTCTAAAGTCTCCTTTCTAACTAACATGCAGTGATCTTAAGATCCTAGGAATTAGCGTAACTGTAGAGACTTTAGCAGTTGCATTACACCTTGAATGGATAATTCCTTAAAATTGTGTTTACTTTGCGCAAACAACACAAAACCAAAATACGGAGGTTTTCATATATTCAGGTATCTGACATAGATATAACCAAGGCTTTTCCTTTTGTTTTGTAAAATTTTAGTGTCATACTCTTATTAATATGTGTCCCTTGACTTCTGTTTTCTAACTCTTGGAGGTAGGTGTATTCATGTATTGTTTATTGCACAGAATGGGGACATATAATTGACTGAGAGGAATATAGTCTTGTGAAGCAAATTGCTAAAAATTACTGTGCATTAATCCAAGAAATATTTATTCAGTAATCCAGTAAGTAGGAATAAAACAGTGAATAACACATAGGGTTTGCCTCAAGAAGTCTAGTGGGAGTACAAAAAAGTAAATAGATAACCATAAAACTGGGAAAAGTGCGGTGTGCAAAATGAGCACACGTGGGACACTTAATCCAGTTCAGGGAAATTGTTGCAGACTTCCCAGAAGACATGGCATGTGAGTGGATTACTGGAATTAGTCAGAATATGGGACTGTGCCAGGCAGGATAAAGCAGCATGTGCAAGAACCTGGAGGTGAGAAAGAACCGTGAATGTACAGGAACTGAAGGTAACTTACAATATATTTGGGGTGGGGGGATGGCAGCAGGGAGATATGAGTCTATGAAAGAGCCCAGGGAGTTTGGGTTTGATCCCTAGGACAATGAAGACGCATTGGAGGGTTTTCCACAGAGGAGTGACATGTAATATTAGCGTTAAAAAAAAGATAAATAAAACAATACAGCTGGAGTGTGGCAAATGTTTCGGAGTGGGGCAGAGCTGTAGACAAAGAGATCGGTCAGAGCACTGTAACAATAAACTAGGCTAGAGCTGATGGTGGCTGAAACGAAGGGAGAGGTAATAGGGTAAAAGAAAAGGTGGATTCAAGGAATGTCAAGGAGATAGCATCAATAGGTTTGAAGACTGATTCATTCAAAAAATATTTGTTGGATTTCTGTATCTGCACATCATGGAGTAACTGGTATTAAATATACCTTCCCACTGTAAATAACTATGAAACATGGAAAAATAATATAAAATATTATTTGCTGGCATTGGATAACAGCTCACTGCTGGGCTGCAGCCCTTGGGAAAGGGGAAACAAATGCAGTAAGCCCCAGATTCACACAGGCTTTCTCTCAAAGAACAGCTTCCAGACTATTGTGTAAGGAGAGAGAACCCAAGTAGAGAGCATCAGTTTTGCCAAACGAAGGATGAGTTTGTGGCTGCTAAGTTGGCTGACGTTTAGGTTCAGGACACCAAAAACGGAGGACCTGCAGAGAAGAAAGCCAACACATCTGGGTGGAAATTTTTCTTAGGTCTTCGCTCAATCCCTGGACTACACAAATGTAGGATGAAACAACAGGAGGTTTGGAAGAGAGCCTCTTCCAGAAAGCTGTGAGCTAAGCAGATATTCCATAGCAGCGGAGATGTTAGAGTGCAAGCCCAGCCAGAGGGAAACTCCTAGGCATTTAATCAGATCACAGAAAGGCCACACTGTTGGAGTAAGTATCATGTCTTAGGAGTAAATAAAAACCTAACAAAGCACAAAACCAGGCCTCAACAAGATAAGGTAAATCTGTAGTAACTTAACTACCTTCCATAACAAAACTCAACCATTTTTTAGAAGACAACATCATGCAGGGTCCCTACAGTATATTCCGCACAATGTTCAGCATTCAGTAAAAAATTACTACACATTCAACTAAGTAGGAAAAGCACCTGATAATCAAATGATGAGTCAATAAATGCAAATCTAGAAATAGTGCTGATAAGAACTTCATGTTTTTAGAGTTTACTATGCATAGATACTATTTCAGCTATAAACGAGACCAAGAAAAAAATCTCTGAACTCACAGAACTTATTTATACTTTAGAGAAAGAAAACAGATAATAGACAAGATGAATCGGTAAATATTTGGTATGTTAGACGCTGCAAAATGCTATGGAGAAAACGAAAGAACAGAAACAAGATAGCGCATATTAAGAGGGTGGGATTTTAAGTAGGGGGCCAGAAAAAGCTAAGTGTGTGGGGTTGATGGGGAGTGAAAGTAAAAGATGGCATCTGGGTTTTGAGCTTGTGCTTTTCTATTGCCTTGAGATGGGCAGTATAAGAGGAGGAACAGAATTATTTGTAGGGAGATGATATTTTGGGAATGTACATGAGGTGTCTGTGAGACTTTAATTGGAATTTTAGAGTAGGCAATTGGACACATTTGGAGAGCAGAAGATGTTAATTTGGGAATGATCAGCATATGATAAAAACTATGACTAACAGTATAAAATGAGAAGGAAAAAATAATGAAGTACTTCAGGATTTCATATGCAGACATGAGACACAGAAGTATATCAGCAAGACTGATAAATGGCTGGATAGATGGGATAATCCAGTAGAATATGTGGTCTTGGAAATCAAGTGCCCTAGCAGGAGGAAGTGGTCAGTGGTGCCAAACATTGAAATCAAGTCAAATAAGCACTAAAATGTTTTCTTGGAGTTAGAAACAAAGAACTTGGTAAAAATTGGTGAAAATTATGATTAAAATGTGGGGCAGAAATCAGATCGCATTGTGATGAAGAGAAAATGTTAAGATACGGACAACTCTAATTCTGGCTAGAAAGGGCAGTAACTGAAGAGGATTGTCAGGTTATGGGACTGTGAGGTTGTGTGTGTGTGTGTGTGTGTGTGTGTGTGTGTGTGTGTGTGTGTGTATTTTAAGAATAAAGGCTTGGGCTTCCCTGGTGGCACAGTGGTTAAGAATCTTCCTGCCAATGCAGGGGACACGGGTTTGAGCCCTGGTCTGGGAAGATCCCACATGCCTCGGAGCAACTAAACCTGTGCGCCACAGCTACTGAGCCTGTGCTCTAGAGCCCGCGAGCCACAACTACTGAAGCCCATGATCTGCAACAAGAGAAGTCGCCACAATGAGAGGCCCGTGCACCGCAACGTAGACCCCACTCACTGCAACTAGAGAAAGACCATGAGCAGCAACGATGACCCAACGCAGCCAAAAATAAATAAATTAAATAAATAAATTTAAAAAAAGAAGAATGAAGGCTTAAACACATATAAGTGTACTTACAAATACTTTTTGAAGGACTACTTAACTGTGCAATCTCCATTGGAAAGGGATTAGAGCATGATAACACATCAAGCATGTGGTATTTTAATTTTAGGGATGATTCTTCAGTGCCACTCCTGAGGCACAGAGGAAAACTTTAACTCTTATTATACAATTGCTCAAGTTATATGAATGCCAAATCTTGCACACCAGAATTTCTAGTTTTATCTCAGATTCTTCCTCAAGTAATTTTTTTTTTTTTTAGATGTTGGGGGTAGGAGCTTATTAATTAATTTATTTATTTTTGCTGTGTTGGGTCTTTGTTTCTGTGCGAGGGCTTTCTCTAGTTGTGGCAAGCGGGGGCCACTCTTCATCACGGTGCGTGGGCCTCTCACTATCACGGCCTCTCTTGTTGCAGAGCACAGGCTCCAGACACGCAAGCTCAGTAGATGTGGCTCACGGGCCTAGTCGCTCTGCAGCATGTGGGATCCTCCCAGACCAGACCACTCGAACCCGTATCCCCTGCATTAGCAGGCAGACTCCCAACCACTGCGCCACCAGGGAAGCCCTCAAGTAATTTTTTTTAATTCAAAACATTAAAAGGAGAAAGAATTTATGGCAGTTTTTCTTATTCAGTTTATTGACATTGGCTCAAGTGAAGTTTTAGCCTAGCTCAATTTATATACATCTCAAATGAAAAGAAACTAAAAACCATTATTGCAATCACTATTTTTGAGATCGGAATCCAAAAATTATTTAAAATAGATGCATCTTTTGTTATCTACATAGACAAACTTTCCTTTGTGTTTATGTACATTGTTCCTTAAACAGGGAGAATCCTTTACAATGTTTATTACAGTCTTAACCACTGAGCCCCAATTATAATAATTGATATTTTTGTCAGTGATGTGTTCAGTTACTGTCCAAACTTTTAAAGGAAGACTTCTATGCAAATAGGCTTTCTTCTACTAATGGATATATATGAACAAAGCGTAAATACTCTTAGAAATCTATTATCTTCTTCATTCAAGTTTAAAATAAGAAATATTAATTCTAGATGGTCCTGATTAAATTTCTAAGAATAAAGTGATAGAATATTTCTGAGACGTTGTGCCATAATATTCCAAGAAAAAATAAGAGGAAAATTTGAAGTACATGTTTATGCCAATGAAAATGAATTGTGACAAAAACGTTATGCCTATTGAATGCATGAGAATTGAGTCTATGAACTTGCTTCTGACAAGACTGAAAGACTTCAAAACTAAATTATTTTAATGTCTATCTTTTGATTTGAAAAGTAAAAAATATTGTCTACTAGAAATACATATTTTTTCCAAGAATCACCAGCTGATGTTTGAGACATTCAAACTTTCAAAAGAATTTAGGAATTTTTTCTGAGTATTAATACTTTCTGCCAACTCAGTTTGTTATTCATCTTGACATCTTTTGCAATAAAAACATCTAGTTATCCTAGTCTTTTTTCATGAATGAATAGACATCATCAAGAAAGATAAGCTATTTCAACAAGTCATTTTGAAGAACTAATTGTTTTATTATACTGCTAATTTTCTAAGTGATGATATGACACTTAAGCTATCTTGGTTCTGATAAACTTGAGAACAACCAAAGGAATGTAGTGGGAATAATGACCCTTTTATGTTGCTTAAGGGCTATATTGAACAGGATGACCTGCTGTGCTCTTCAAAGCCAGGGGGAAAGATTATTCTTAACTGGGTATGAAACCAAAAACTGATCTGTGTTCAGTTAGCATTTCCAAAAGTCTAAAAACATCTTGAAATATAATGTCATTTAATATGTGGTTTATATTTAGTAAAGGTCATATTCTAAAGATGAATATGATTTATTACTTAGGAATTACACTCAAATTTTCACTTCAGTAGGCTAAAGTAGGTTATAGAGATGAGCAATTCATATTTTGCACAAACATACCCCTTCTAAAAGAACTATGTAATTGACCTGGTATAATATAATATTTGGGTTTGAGGTTAGAATCTCAATCTTTTCTTTATGTGTGGATGGAGGCAGAAGGAGAGAAACACACATCTTTTTCACTCTCTTCCATAGTGGTTGTCCATTATCTGAAGCATGCTGCCTTCCAGCCTCAGATGGACTGCAATAATGGCCATACTTCCCTATATGTCAAACAAACCAAGGCTCCTCAAAGGAGACCTTCATCCCTGGCCTCTCCTCCTTCCCCCTACTTTCTTATCAAGTTCTTGAGTACTACTGGGTATTTCATCTCAAACTTTCAAGCCTTTTGGAAGACACTAAACAGCCATGCTCTCAGGCATTGTGGATGTCTAATTTCCATGTAAGGATTAACTCTGGTTTGGGAGTGAGGAGTCACCAAATCACTTTATCTCTCAATGAGAAGGTGCTTTATACTAGGTCTGCTGGATTATAATTTACCCCTGCTGCTTAAGATGGGATACCTGAGTGTTGACACTTCACATCCAATTTCCATGGTTCTCTGGATTTTCCTGAAGTTTGTGGCAAGACAGATTAAAGGAAATTTACAGCTCTTTAGGACTTTTCTGTGTACATGAAAAGTGACTAATCCTTTTAATTAATTAATTAATTTAATTAATACTTTTAGGTGTTGGTGGGCCCAAGAGAACGAGCCTACCAATTAGTTGTCCAGTCAGGCATCTTCAGTGATTAAGGAACTAGAAACTTGTTCTTGGGATTTAAAGCCAAACCTGACTTCATTTTAAAGATAACTCGTAACCTAATTGGTGACCTTGTTTGCAGTGGTTAATTTGATGTGTCAACTTGACGGGACCATGGTTCCCAGACATTTGATCAAATGTTATTCTGAATGTTTTTATGAAGGTGTTTTTTTTTAGATAAGATTAACATCTAAATCTGTGGACTTTTAGTAAAGTAAATTACTCTCCATAATGTGGATGAGTCTCATCCAATCACCTGAAGGCCTTAAAAGAGTGACCTCTCTGAACAAGAGGGAATTCTGCCAGCAGGCTGCCTATGGATTCGAACTGCACCTCTTCCGTGAGTCTCCTACTCCATCACATTTGGGGCTTGTCAAGCCTCTACAGCTGTATGAACAAATTCCTTAAAATAAATCTCTCTCTATATACACACATCCTGTTGGTTCTGTTTCTCTGAAGAACCCTGACCCATTGCTTAAACATAAAATCAAAATAATACCTGGCCCATGGGAAGAACCAATATTATTGAGTGATTCAATGAATAGAAATATATACCAGGAATTTTGTTTCAAAAAAATAGTTTAGTAGTGAAATCTTGAGGGAAAGAAGAATGGTTCTTAATACCTTTGAATCCAAGAAGGTGTAATCTTCCTTGCACCTTTTTAAACTCGAAGGTTTTAAAAAGATGTACTAGTTCAGGAGACAAGGTCTGCATTCTAGTCTTGGCATTGCCTTTCGTTAGCTTTGTGACCCTTGAACTGTCCAGGTCCCCAGTTGTTTCTTCAACTGTAAAATGACAGATGTGGGTTAGTTCATCTTTCAAGTCCCTTTGGTTGTGAAATCTCATAATTCTGGAATTCCTTCTGAAAACCCTTCCAGCATGGTTATTTGGAATGTATCCTATGGATTCCACTAACCAGCTCCCAAGACAGTGATATCATAGGATACATCAAGTCCTGATAGCTATATGGTTAAAGGGGAAATAAAAGAAAGCAGCCGTTGAGTGTCAAAGATGTTGACACTGGTAGGCACTGCAGAGAAAACTTGGAGACAACAGAAGTTCACTATATTTACAATTGATAAATGATTAAAATCTTTTTCACATTTTCCTTTGAGAATAAAGAAGTCCTTATCACTAAATTGTATCATGAATAAAATTTCTCATTTACATTCGTTGCTTTGCGCATATAGGAACTGGGTTGTTTGCCAACAGCTTAATGTCTTGAGAAAGCTATAGGTCATTTTGCAGCCCAGCATTTAATAGTGTTGTCTCACGTATCCGATTTAATCTTTCTGTTTTGTCACCTGTCACCTGGGGCATAACACAAGCTCCAAATCATAAAACTTTAATGACCTGAACAGTATTTCATGTTTCATCTCCAAACATGTTTCTTTTAGAGAAAATTCTGTGAATGTTCTCTGCCATATTCATTGAATGGAGATATTCATCTGAGCTAAAGAATAAAAGATCATTGCAATTATGAATCTTGTCAAAGTATAAATTAAAATGTGTTCATTTTGGGTAAGGCATGAGTCACCAAGTGCTTGCTTTTATTAAATATCGTGGGAAAAAATTAAATATCAGCGAGATCAACATTAACTGGAATTTCAGTTAAGATTATTTTTCCTAAAATAAAGTTGCTTTTTTTGATTGTTGAAAACTCAGTATTTGATGCCAGAAAATATAGACAAAGAAGAACATTTGAAATAAGAATACCCCCTACCCCAAATACATTGGTATTTCTTTTTGTTTTTTTTTTTTTTGAAGTGACTTTTTTTTTTTTTTTTTTTGGCTGCGTTGGGTCTTCGTTGCTGCGTGCAGCCTTTTTCTAGTTGTGGCGAGCGGGGGCTACTCTTTGCTGCAGTGCGTGGAATTCTTATTTGTGGTGGCTTCTCTTGTTGCAGAGCATGGGCTCTAGGCGCACGGGCTTATGCTCTGCGGCACGTGGGATCTTTCCGGCCCAGGGCTCGAACCTGTGTCCCCTGTGTTGGCAGGTGGATTCTTAACCCCTGCGCCACCAGGGAAGTCCAATGCATTGGTATTTCTTCTTTCATATAGGATTTTGCACACACCAAAAGACAACCTCCCCTTCCCCGCAACCTGTCACCCAACTCACAAACACAGATAGATACGTAAACCAGATGTCTTCAAAACTGACAAGCCTGTGACATCAAAGTGAGGCCCTGTTTTCTCCAATATTAAATTTATAACACTTCCAATCCCCCATATGCACCAAATTATGGAACACTGGTCTTTACTTTCCCCTTAGTATTTTATATGATGTGGCCAAGAATTCCAAGCTTTCTAACTCAAGCCAGAGGATTCCTCTGGTATACCTCACCTTAATGCAGTCCTGGACCACTTCCAGCATGCCCCATTTGCCTCACTGTTTCTACTCCCTAGAGCAAATCCTTCGCCATGCAGGAGAGGAGATGCCTTTCCTAGGTGTTAAGTTCAGTCATGGACACACCTCTCCCAAACTGTTAATTTAAGGTCCAGAATTAGAGCTCTCAGTAATCAGATTTTGACCCACACATGGTTATTATTTTTTCTCAAGGTACACTCCCAGGTATACTCAGGTGACTGGATCAGGCATTCACTTTACATTGCTCTCAAAACCAGCTCTCTTCTGCTGGCCTAAGTTGAGTGCCGACAGAGGACCGCCAGTCACGACTTGCTGGCTGTGGCTGCTTAGGTTTTTTTTTTCCCGACTCCAATTTTTTTTTCCTCTAGTCAGGCCTCAGCCAGGGATCCCCTGGCTCAGAAGAGCTGATATTTGAGTCTCAGAAAAAATTGATCTTTATACTCTTTCTTCTAGAAGTCATCTTGACTCCTATGTAAATTTTGAGATGTATTTGGGGGGGGTGGAGTATCTGGTGGCGGGGGAAGGGGCTCACCCATCAACAGCACCTAAAAAATGGGCCTTGCCATGTCAAATATAACTAATTATCATTCTTTCCTTTGAACATTGATAGGTACTGGTCTTGCGGTGACCTTTCTGCTAGGGAAGGTCTGTGCATAATGGTTAAATAAACAGCCACTGTATCTAGATAACTTACATTTGAACCGCTGTCCTATTATTTTCTGGCTGATGACCTTGTGAAATTTACCCAAGAGCTCTATGCCTTAGTGTCCCCATCAGTAATACAAGGCTGATAATAATTGTACCTTTCTCATATGTGGTCATGGGGACTAAACTCATGAATACCTGCTTAACATTGTTCCTGATACATAGTGAGTACTCAATGTTAGCCATTACTGTTTCAGTGATTCTAATGATTGAGAGCTTCCCAAAGTGGTTCTCTCCAGAACAACCAAAGGAAAAATATCATCATCACTAAAAATAAAAAAATTGCTAGTAATTTTAAAATATCACTTCTTCCATTATATAAAAAAGTCTTAATCCATTGATATCCTATTTTGCCTTCCATCCATCCATCCATCCATCCATCCATCCATCCATCCATCTATCTGGCTTTAAATGTTTTTTTCTTAAGTCCATACTTTTCTGTAACTTACTCCCCATGACAATATATTGTGAAACTCTTCTTGCCAATAGCTATACTTCCATGATATTTAATCTTTATTATCCTATTTAGTGACCTGTATTTTTCCAGCTACTTCTTGTTTCCATGGGTTTTTTTTTGGTTTTTTTGTTTTTTTTTTTTTGCAGTACGCGGGCCTCTCACTGTTGTGGCCTCTCCCGTTGCAGAGCACAGGCTCCGGACGCGCAGGCTCAGCGGCCATGGCTCACGGGCCCAGCCGCTCCGCGGCATGTGGGATCTTCCCGGACCGGGGCACGAACCCGTGTCCCCTGAATCGGCAGGCGGACTCTCAACCACTGCGCCGCCAGGGAAGCCCCTGTTTCCATGTTTTCATTGCTATAAAGGATGGCGAAAGAAGGTCTCATGAACAGGTGCTCACATGGCTCCTTAATTATTTTGAGGGGACAAACACCAGAAAAGGAATTTTAAAGCTTTTTAAATATACTGTTAAGTTGTCTCCAGTTTATACCAGAGTGAGCGACCCTGCACCTTCGCCAACAGAGAGCATTTAAAAAACTAGATGTAAAGTTTGATAGACACAAACGGCATGTTGCTTTAATGTATATTCCTTTTTAAATTATTAGTGAGGGTGAATATTTTATTAGGGTAAGTTTTTTAATATATAGACTTAATTTCTTAAGAGCAGTTTTAGGTTCACAGTGAGATTGAGAGGAAGAGATTTCCCACATATCCCTGTCCCCATGCATGTGTAACCTCACTCAGTATCAACATCTACGACTAGAGTGGTACATTTGTTACAATTGACAAACCTACAGTGACACATCATTATCACCCAGGGTCCATAGTTTACACTAGAGTTTACTCTTGGTGTCATGTTAGGCTTTTAATTTCTTCTTTTGTGAGTGACTTAGCTATGTTCTCAGCTGATTTTTCTTTTTATTGCTTTAAAAGAGCCTTTTGTAGATGTAGGAGAGTCACAGACTTCCTTAGTGCTCTCCAGAAAGAAAAGAAATTTAGTTTATTAATTTTCTATAACTAGTGCAATCCTTTTCATGAGCCCCAATCCTGGGGGAGGGTGATGGTGGAAGTGGTGGAGAGGAAGAACTTAAAATTGTCCCTGAATGAATCTTAGGTAGTTCTTCTTGAAACAGAACTTATTCTTTAGACAGCTCACTCTCAAGTAAATATAAAGACTTTAAGACGTACTTTCCTTCTGTCTCCTTCAACAAGGTAATATCTAATCATGTTTATGTTTTGGTGAGGATGGGCACTTATGTGATCCCTTGCAGGGTGGGGGTCCTTTGATAAAGGGTACAAAGGTGTTTGAGTAATTCTCTGTGAAGTTTACTCTCTGTCTGGTTATTTAGCTCTCTGGTGGCATCTTCTACTGAGGCTGAAGCTGCTCTCTTGGCTTAGTCAGGGCCTGGTGATTCCCTTGGCTTCTCAGCTAGAGCCTTGTCACCGTCCAACTAGCTCTGGCTTAGCTTCCACACTCTTCAGCCTTAGAAACATTTCATACTCAGAAAGAGCCAAGGGAGGCTGAAAGTGTCAACTCAGGCCCTTTCTCTTTCTACTTCAGGTGGCCATTTTACTTTCTTTTTCAGAGTTTCAAATTGGGAGTGGGGCACAAGTCTCTCCTGCTTACAGCTTTTTCTCTTCATCGTCCTAAATCCCCTTTCCTATGTTGGTTTTGGTTCAGGAGGGAAGGGCTAGGATACTTTTTGTTTTCTTGTTCGTTTGTTTTTTTGCAGTACGCGGGCCTCTCACTGTTGTGGCCTCTCCCGTTGCGGAGCACAGGCTCCGGACACGCAGGCTCAGCGGCCATGGCTCACGGGCCCAGCCGCTCCGCGGCATGTGGGATCTTCCCGGACCGGAGCACGAACCCATGTCCCCTGCATCGGCAGGCGGACTCTCAACCACTGCGCCACCAGGGAAGCCCGGGCTAGGATACTTTTATCCGATTCTTTACTTCTCCTGCTTTTCTCTTTTCCATATCTACTAGGGTAGAATTGGTATGTTTTCTTCTTTCTCTTCCTGTCTAGCTGGAACTCTCCCTTGAGCCACATTCTGTTCCTGGGAACAGTGAGTTTCAAGCATGGAAAAAACCCTTAGGCTGAATCCACTGGTCATGGCAATTAGAACAGGCACCTCAGGGCAACTACAAATCAGAGATTACACAGGGCAAAATGCATTGTCTTGCTATTCCCTAGATGTTACTTGTTTCATAAATATATATGTACATATAGATTCAGACAGAATTGAGGTCTGTCATATATATTGCAAATGTTTATGCCCCCATTTTTCCTTTTTTTAAAAGAAAATTATAATGGTCCTTGTAGTAGAGAAGTTCTACATTTTCATGTAGTCAAATCTACATTTTTTTGTTTGTTTCCATATTTTGTAAAGCTTAAAAAGTCATTTCTGCTTTTCTTCTAAGATTAGGAACAAGACAGGGTATCCACTGTCATCACTCCTGCTCAACATAGTATTAGAAGTCCTAGCAAGAGTATTCAGGAAAGAAAAAGAAATAAAAGTATCAGAATTGGAAAGGAAGAAGTAAAATTGTCTCTGTTTGCAGATGACATAATTTTATATATATTGATAGAAAATCCTATAGAGTCAACTATAAAACTGTTAGAGCTAATCAATGAATTCAGTAAACTTGTGGGATACAAGATTAGCATACAATAGTTAGTAGCATTTCTATATATTAACAACAGGTTTTCTGAAAAAGGGATAAGAACATTGATCCCATTTGCAATAGCATCAAAAACAATAAAATACTTAGGAATAAATTTAACTAAGGAGGTGAAAGATCTCTATGCAGAAAACTATAAGACATCGATGAAAGAAATTGAAAAAGAAGTAAATGGGAAGGTATCCTGTGTTCATAGGTTAGAAAAATTAATATTATAAAAATGTCAATATAGTAAAAGCCATCTATAGATTCAGTGCATCCCCTATCAAGATTATACCGACATTATTTACAGAGGTAGAAAAACACTCCTAAAATGTATATGGATTCACAAAAGACCCTGAATAGCCAAAGAAATCCTGAGAAAAAAACAAAGCAGGAGACATCACACTTCATGATTTCAAGCTATATTCTAAAGCTATAGTCATCAAAACAGTATAGTACTAGCATAAAAACAGACAAATAGATCAATGGAACAAAATCAAGAACTCAGAAATAAGCCCAGGCATATATGGCCAGCTAATATTTGACAAGGGAGCCAAAAATACTCAATGGAGAAAAGACAGTCTCTTCAATAAATAGCAGTGGGATAATTGAATATTCACATGTAAAAGAATGAAACTGGACCCATATCTTACACTGTTCACCAAAATGGATTAAAAATGTAAATATAAGGCCTGAAACCATGAAGTTTCCAGAAGAAAACCTAGGCAGTATGCTCTTTGATATTGGTCTTAGACATATCTTTTTAGATATGTCTCCTTAGGCAAGGGAAACAAAAACAAAAATAAACAAATGGGACTACATCAAACTAAAAGTCTTTTGCACAACAAAGGAAGCCATCAGCAAAATGAAAAGAGAACTTTCTGAATGGGAGAAGATATTTGCAAATTGTATATCTGATAAAGAGTTAATATCCAAAATATATAAAGAGCTCATACAACTCAATAGCAAAAGAAAAACACCTGATTAAGAAAATGGGCAGAAGATATTTTCCAAAGAAGAAATACAGATGGCCAACAGGTACTTGAAAAGATGTTCAACATTGCTAATTATTAGGGAAATTAAAATAAAACCCCAGTGAGATATCATCTCACACCTATCAGGAAAAAAAAAGATAACAAATGCTTGTGTGGATGTGGAGAAAGGGGAACCCTTATGCACTGTTGGTGAGATTGTAAATTAGTACAGCCACCATAGAAATAGTATGGTGTTTCCTCAAAAAATTGAAAATAGAACTACCATATGATCCAGCAATTCAACTTTTGGGAACATATCCGAAGGTAACCAAAACACTAACTTGATAAGCTATCTTCACCCTACGTCCATAGCAACACTATTTACAATAGCCAAGACATGGAAGCAACCTAAGTGTCTATCAGCAGATGATTGGATAAAGAAGTGGTATATAAATACAATGGAATATTATTCAGCCATAAAAAACAAGGAAATTCTACCATTTGTGACAACATGGATGGACCTTGAAGGCATTATGCTAAGTGAAATAACTCAGAGAAAGAAAAATACTGTATGATATCACTTATATGTAGATTCTTAAAGAAAAGCAAACAAACAAACAAAACCCCCCAAACTCAGAGAAAAAGAGATCAGACTTGTGGTTACCAGATGCAGAGGATATGGGGAGAAGAATTGGAGGAAGGTGGTCAAAAGGTACAAACTTCTCGTTATAAGATAAAAAAGTATTAGGGATATAATGTACAACATGATTATAGTTGACACTGCTGTATGATATATAGGAAAGGTAAGACAGTAAATCCTGAGTTCTCATCACAAGGAGAAGATATTTTCCTGTTTTCCTTTCTTTTCATTTACTGTGTTTATAGGAGAACATGGATGTTTGCTTGAACCTAAGTGGTAGTCATTTCACAATTTGTATAAATCAAGCCATCATGCTGTGTACCTTAAAATTCTACAGTCATTTATATGTCAATTATTTCTCAATAAAATCAGAAAGAAAAACATATTAAGTGATTTAAAACATCAAAAAAGAAGTCTGTTTCATCATCAAGGAAGATTATATTCACATCTATTCCTTCAAACATTTTTATGGCTTAAATTTTTATTTTACCTGCAGGCATTTGATATAAAGTATAGTATAGCAATCTAAGTATATACGTACACACACACATGTACTTAACCAACTCTTGAGCTTAACATATTTTATTGAACAATCCTTTTTTCCCTCACTGATCTGAAGTGTTACCACATCATATGTTAAATTCTTATTTGTTTGTTTTTGTACTTTCTACTCTGTTCCATTGATATACCTGCATATACCTTTACTAGTTCAACAATATATTTTAAAAGCTAGTTTGCGATATTTTAGTAGCTCTTTAGGCTGTTTCCCTCATTGCTCTTATTTTTCAGCATTTCTTGGACCTTTTCATGAGTTTCATTCAGGTGATTTCTAGAATAATTTTTATTCTCTCCAAATTGATTGCCATTCTCTTTGCAATGCATTAAAATTTAAGATTATAATCAATAACCTTTTTAAAAATCCCCCAATGCAAAATCTGTTTCTTCCATAGAGCTTGTTAACACTCATTAATTTAGGGCATGGGAATAATTACCTCTGTCTTCACCCTCCCCATCATCCTATTAAAACCAAAGTGCAATTAAAAATTGCAAAGTAGAATGAAGGGTCAAAGCTTAACTCAATAACAAAAGCCAGGAAAACATGACTTAAATAATT
Organism: Monodon monoceros; assembly: GCF_005190385.1. Taxonomy (NCBI): domain Eukaryota; kingdom Metazoa; phylum Chordata; class Mammalia; order Artiodactyla; family Monodontidae; genus Monodon; species Monodon monoceros. The sequence continues at coordinate 51,979,732 of NW_021703772.1, read as the reverse complement.
GGCAATTGTACAAAAAAAGTTGTTTTGCTTTATATTATCTAGATAAGTAATGTACATTTTTATGTGTATACGTATGGATCCTGGGATTCCCTTTCTTCTGATTTCAGAAAGGGTTAGCGATTTTCTGTTATTATAATTATCAAATCCCAAGACTTTAATCCAACTTTTTTAGCCATTTCAATGACTGAACAAATACTTACAGTGTGGAGTTTGGCTATGAATTTCACCCGTGCTTCTCCTTCTTCATTTATTTTATGTTTTAATTATATCAAAATTTCTTTGTGTAGCCTTTAAATTGTAGGGATTTTTGTGTTATGTTTCTTCTTCCTCATTTCTTATGTTTTGGTTATATCAAAATGTCTTTATGTCACCTCTAAATTGTAGAGTTTTGTTAATAATATTTATTATCCTGTCAAGCCTAAATTTATAAAAATGACTCCAGTAATCAATAGATTCTTCTTCTCCAGTGAGGATGTATGGATAGGTAGATTAATAGATTTCTTTTGAACCTTATCTTTTCCCTCAAGAACTATCTGTGCTTGTAAATTGACAATGAAAATTGAATATCGTGGTTACTGGAGGGACCTTGGTGTCTTGGATTTTGCAGAGTCTCCTCCAGTGACTTTGTGTACCATGAAGAGCCCAGGTCATCACACTGGTTACTTTGCCATTCTCATCCTGTGTGCTCTCCAGATACACACAGTTGAGTGAATTCAAAGAGATAGTGGAGGGGCAGTTGATTTCGGAGGTGTGTTGTAAACTCATCTGTAAGAACCATGTAAGTTTAAAACCATTCAGCTTTGAGCTCACAAGCAAAGTAAAGGATCCAGCTGTTTGATACTGATACTCCTTCACTGCTCTAGACATTTCTCCTGGCTTAGTATTGGGAAATGAAGGAACAGACCAACCCAAACTGGAAGGGAGAGAAAATGCTGAATGCCAAAGAATAACTTCACCTGAAGAGACCCAGAATTGGCTGTGCCACCTTTAGGTGCTATTGGTTGCAGGCAAATGATTATACGGTTTCACGCATCTATAAGAACTTCTATGACTGTTTTCATCTAAAATATTTTTACACTAATCCTCAGAATATTGAATTTTACCAAAAAATTAAGTATTTCTTCATATAAGGTTATGTTCTATGATTTTAGCACCCTAAGTTATTTTTAATGAAAGAATTGTGTTGTAAATTTTAACTCATGGCAGTAAATTAGCAAAAGCTGCATTTATCTCGTATTATCATAACCACCCACATTTAACACATGTTCAGCAGAAGATTTAGAAACTGTTTTGGAAGTTCTCATTAGTTGAGATAAATTAGCAGGATATTTACAGATGATATTAAACTGTTCAAGTACATATTTTCTTTCTTGATCATTTTATAGAGGTCTCATAAATGTCAATGGCTGGCTTGCCTGTTCTTTGGGAAGTTCTTTTGGGTATCAGTAACACCACAGCCCGATATTTTAATGCTTCTAAATGTCAGAGCAGTTGACTGGCCAGATGGTGTTCTGAGCAAACACAAACTCCAACCCATTTGATGAGCCTCACCTCATCTCCAAGGTCCTCTTATTTTTGAAGTAGCTTATGGGATCTGTATAGACTAGACTGGTTTTTCCCAAGGGATCTAATTTGTTATGGGGTATCTATCTCCTGGCCCAAAGAGCCTCTCAGAGCTTAATTCATATATAGAAATCAGGGAATAAGTTTTATTAGGTCCCATTTGTTTATTTTTGTTTTGATTTCCATTCCTCTAGGAGGTGGGTCAAAAAGGATCTTGCTGTGATTTATGTCATAGAGTGTTCTGCCTATGTTTTCCTCTAAGAGTTTTAGAGTGTCTGGCCTTACATTTAGGTCTTTAATCCATTTTGAGTTTATTTTTGTGTATGGTGTTAGGGAGTGTTCTAATTTCATTCTTTTACATGTAGCTGTCCAGTTTTCCCCCAAAAAAGGGTTCTAGGGGCAGGACAGGAATAAAGACAGAGATGTAGAGAGTGGACTTGAGGACACGGGGAAGAGGAAGGGTAAGCTGGGACGAAATGAGAGAGTGGCGTGGACTTATATATACTACTAGATGTAAAATAGCTAGCTAGTGGGAGGCAGCTGCATGGCACAGGGAGATCAGCTCGCTGCTTTGCGACCACCTAGAGGGGTGTGATAAGGAGGATGGGAGGGAGACGCAAGAGGGAGGGGATGTAGGGATATACTTATGCGTATAGCTGATTCACTTTGTTATACAGCAGAAACTAACACAACACTGTAAAGCAAATATACTCCAATAAAAATGTTAAAAAAGGTCAGGTAATATGTAGAAGGTGAATAATTGAGAGGGTATTTAGAAAGTACGATTATGTTTACCATGGATTCTTTTAATCCAAATCCAGTCCCTGGTATGCATGCCTCCTTCTTCATCAGACCTGACTCGTTCTCTCAGGAACCCAAAAGATTCAAGACAGGGCAAGGCTAGAGTCTAAATCTGCTGGGAGTTACAGAACACTACAACTAATTTTAGAACTTGTAAACACTCTGTGAATGGGGGTGTGAGCACTCAGAAATCAAATACATTGTTCACTGACTATCATGTCTACCCTGAGGACCGCCTTCCAGAAACGCAAATCATAAAGTCTAACTTGAGATATTCAGAGGAGAGGTTTCACGTACTGAAGAAGGGAAGAGTAAGAACACTTTTGGGAATGTATAGTTTGACTGATCATGAGAGTCATGAATTGCTTGAACTGTCTTATAAGCAATATAAGGAGATCAATTGAAGATTAGGATTAAGAACTAAGTGCGAAGATGGTATAAAAGTGGATTAAAGTTTACGTGGGATTGAGTGCCGGCACCACTTAGAGGCAGACGGACAAGTGCAGGTGAATCTCACAGAATCATCCAGGTGAAGGTGATGTGTGCCTGAAAGAGAGAGAAACCCAGGGATCATTATGAAGATTCACTAGGGGTGGCAAGTAATTGCTTGTAAGAACAAGGATGAGAGTGGATGTGAGCTCTACCATGACATTTTGAGTAAGGGAAATTAAGATAGCAAAAATGTTACTGAAAATTAGAGGCTCTAGCTGGAAGGGTTTTGGCTGTGGGCACAGGTGGTGGCTTTAAGCAAATAACCCTGGGAAGTGTTCCACAGAAAGGTGTCAGATATCAAGATAGTGGGTTAACTTTCTCATTACTTGCCAATGTGTCACTCTGAGAAGGCACAGGCTAGAAAAGTAAGGAAAAGGACAAATCCTCATGTGATGACACTCTGGAGTGACTGGGACCCTGAAAGGAAGCACTAAGTTAGGACGTGGATGCAGAATGAAAGGGAGGACATACTGGGAAGCAGAGTACATGCTTCACCCTCGTGGCAAGAGAAACCCTGACCAGTGGCGTTTGAATTAAAGGGTTATACAGGGTTATCAGTCAGAGTCAGGGAACGCAGAAGCCAATGTGACTATTTCAAACAGAGGGAATTTAATACTGGACACTGTTTACACAGGTGATGTAAGGGGCAAGGAGACCAGCAGGAAATGGTGAGCAAACCCAGAGATTAACCACAGCAGGAAAGCACCAGACCCCTAGGGCTGGAGGGACTTAGAGGAGGTGGTGGTACCAGAGCTAAGAAGCTGGGACTGTGCAGTGGAAGCTGGAACCACGGAGCGAGGGGCCGCCTGCTGGGAGCTGGAATCAGGGCAGAGAGTGGTCAGTGCTGATGACAGTGTCACTGGTGGCGTGGCAGAGACGAGGGGACAAACACCCTGGCCTCACTCCTTAGCCTGTCATCCAGCCCCCCATGACTGCTTCCTGTTGGACAAGCCGACCTGCGGGCTAGAGGGCAAAGGAGCCTGGGAGATGTCATTTCCTGGAACACAGAGGAGAGGAAGGGCAGGACTGGAGCGGATCTGAACAGAAGGAGGCACAAACAGCCGGCTCATCTTACCTTATGCAAATATAGAGTATTTTAAAGTTTTGAGGGCTGTCTCCCAAGAAACTTTTGGAACATAAATGTAGATGAAAATGTTGATTTTTTTCCCTCTGTAACTGTATTCCCAACAATATTGCAAATGATATTGAAAATTAGAGAATTTAATGGTCATCTAATATGGTGCTCAGCGGCCAGACTAGCCTTCACTCTCCCCTCCCCTCCATTTCTTTACCTTGTTGTTGTCACCATGTACTTCTTATCTATTTATCTGCAAAACGACAGCAGCTCTGCCATTTTAAAAAGAACAGATGAAAGTTTTCCATGACACAAGAGTGCTTTTGAAAACTGTGCTCCCCCTCTTTTGTAATTACGACTGAACTTTTTTTTGTATTTTGCAAACAGTTTATGATCTCCTGGCTAGAGGACTGAAAAATGTTCATAGTTTTAGATGCTTTGCTTTGACTTTCTATGGGTCTCTTGGAAAGTCATTTATTCTATCAGGAACTGCGCAAACTTTCATAGAAATAAGGAGCAGAAGCCAAAGACAGAGAAAGGGGGATACAAACAGGAGCACCATGTTGCCCCCAATAAAGGAATCAGTGTTCCCTATGTAACTTGCCCCTTTTTGTAGCACCATGGGACTGAGTCTTGTGTTTGGTGGAAAATAATAATAATTAACATGTATTGAGTACTTGCTATTTGCCAGATAAAATTGTAAATTCTTCACACGCGTTACCTCATTTAATCCTTGAAACAAACCTATGAGGGTGGTATTCTTATAACGCTGTTTTATAGGTGAAGTAAACTAAGGAGCAGAGGGGAATTTGTCCACAGTCACATACTTGGTACGTGGCAGAGACAGCATTTGAGCCTTGCAACTTGTCCCCAGAGCCCACGCTGTACCCATCTCAGGTCGTCTCAGACGCGGAGGCCTAGAGGGCTAGTAACACACCCACAGCTTCATCAGAACAGAGGTGCTGGTATTGGGAGGAGGTGCATAAGTGAGGCCTTTCTAATTCTGTTTGGGCAAATGTGATTGAACAGCTACCAGCAGTGGGGGAAGAAGATTTCTGGTGTCCAAATGGGAGGCAGGAGGGAGTAGTGGTCAAGTGTATGGAGTCTGGTCAGTTTGACCTGGCTTCTTAGGTATTTTGCATAGGTTTGGGGTGTTAGTTACCTCATCTATAAAATAGTAATGTGTATCCACCTCATAGGGCAGTTGTAAGAAATAAGTGAAATAATATAAGGAAAGCCCTTGTCAACTCAATGCAGAGTTGTTATAATTATTACTATTATTGTTATTGTACAATAGAGGAGAGGATCAATTTGGAATCCAGATTATCCCCTTCCTCTATTAGTAGGACAAACCCTAATTAACCACTGATTCATCCCCCAAATCCATTGTGTTTGTATATATACATTGATACATAATGTACTGTATCTTCTTTATCCATTCATCTGCTGATGGAAACTTAGGTTGTTTCCATATCTTGGCTATTGCAAATAATACTGCAGTGAACATGGGAGTGCACATCTCTCTTCTTGAGGAATACAGTTTCCACTTCAGTGCTCTCAGTCTCTGGCCCGGCTCCTCTGCTCTGCTGAATTCTAGCTGGAGGCTATTTTCCCTGGGCAGATTGATCACTGCCCAAGTAAACTGTGCATTGCAGAGGCCTTCACTGAAAAGAGATCTTCAATGAGATACGTACAGCTATTCAGTTTTGCTGTTAAATAAGGGCAGGAGAGTTCTGAATTTACACCCAACCTACCATAGCCTTTGGAATGGCTGTTTAATGGACCATTAAGTATGTGCATGCAAATATAAAGCTCTCTTTAGTGAGTTGAGAAATATACCACCAAACAATGCTAGCTTTTCCCAGCCACCAAGGGAATAAGCATGTTTTGAATGAATCAAAATCTTTACTAACTCCTTCCCTCTATGGGAGATCCTGTTACCTCAAAGGAGGTGGGACACCCAAAACTCTTAGCTCAGAACACACACACACAAACCAGATTTCACCTTTTTATTTCTTTTCCAATTCAGATACTATGGAAATTGGCAAGATGAATTCAAGGAAAAAAAAATCGAATTTCTTGAATTTTTATGTGTACATTCTGATAAAGATAAATGTGATAGAAAAGTGAACACGTTTTGAATCAATGGTCCGTAAATACTCTCTTACCATTGTCATTTGGCAATAGGGTTTGATGAGAGTGTGTGAGTATATATTAAATAGTGTGGTGAGAACCATCCCGAGGGGGCAAACAGAGGGAAATGCAAAGCCCCAACCTTTTAGATTTGTGTCTGCAGAGGGTCTCTGTGACAGTGTGGCAAGGCTCCAGGCTTTAAGCACTTGGCCTTTGCAGTTGGATTTTAAAAGATCCCAAGACATAAATTCTGGTTGCAATTAGAGCTAGTGAAAAGAAAAATACCCTAGGAGTTATTAATATGTAAATCTAGTAATTGGGGAAATTGAATGATCTCAGGTTAGGGTTTCTGAATTTATGCAATCTAATTTTGACCAAAATGACATCACACTTCGACAGTTCTGCATAAATTGACAGCAAATTGCATAATGTTTCTTTAAAAATTTGTACAGAAAAAGAGTGCTTAAAGAGAGCAAGACAGGAACACACATGTGGCTACAATGCATCATACCAGTGATCCGCATAGTCTGAACTCTCATTCCCAAAGTGGTCAGTGTCATATGTTTTGGTAGAAAAGAACATAGTAACAAAGGAAATTATGTCTTTACAAACGGGGCAGAATGGTCCCTTTAGATATGTTCTCTTCTATCTTTGTCAAACTTAGAATATTTTATCTCAATACTGGCATAAGCAGAATACCCAGTTTTTCTTATCTCTGCCAGTTGTCCTGCCATTGAGAAGGGTAGTGTTGATAGGTGGAAATGTTTCTTGGAAATGCTCAGTGGCCAAGCCGGTAGACACAGCTGGAACCAGTCGTGAAATGGGATACATGGCTAATCAGTTTACAATATGGACATGAGATTTGACTGCTGTTGTCCTGCTTACAAGCACTGAAAACAATCTCGAGCAACCTGAAATAATTGATTTGTTTTGAAACCTAGTCACACAGTTCTTTTGCCTGACTAAAATAATAAATTGGGATCGTTAGCAGGCTGCATTAATCAGTTCATATCCTCTTAGTACCGTAAACCTCGAGGGGCACTCCATATTCTTTTCTCATGCTGAAACCTGCTTGAATCAAATATTCCTTCAGGCCCAGATTCATCAGTCCAATTACCTGTCTTTGACAGTCACACGAAGAGCAGATTTGTGAAGAAGAGCATGGCTTTTGCAAAGCTAAGAATTGTTTTAATAGATCTTGCTTTACCTTAATAATCTTTTGTGAATGTGCCATGTACCTAAACGTGATTGTTTTTATGTAGCTATGTGTATTTAAGGTTCATTACGGTTATGCCTCTTTGTAGAGAAGTACGCCTCTTGGTTTTTAAAAACCTAGCTAGTTAAAGCGCCAAGAGTGTCATCTGATTTGAATATTCAAGATTTGGCAAACAAGTTCATGTGAGTCAATTTAGGAAATCAGTATTGGTCTTGGAGTAAGAAAACTTGGGTTTGAATCTAAGCTTTGCCGCGGATAAGTTGGCTGATTAGGAGCGAGGAATTCAAATTCTGAGCCTCATTTTGTTTTGAAACTTCAAGTTAGTAATCCCTACCATATCTTGATTCATTTTTTCTTTCATTTATCCAATATTTATTGAACATTTACTACATGTTAGGCCCTTCCGTAGATTCTAGTGATTTAAAGAGTGAATAATATCTCAGTACCTATAACCCAGGGACTCATCCATAAGTAGAGGTATGTTGCAAAAAAGTAATTAGTGCACCGCTATGAGGGATATCGTAATTGAGATAGGACCAAAATGCCAGGAAATTGAAAGCAAAAGTGAATTTATTTCTCTGTTTTGGGGGGAAGGTTTCAAAACAGAGGTCATATTTAATATATCCCAAAGAACCAAAAAGAGGATGAACAGGCATGGAGATATGAAAGAGCATGGCTTACTGAGAGAACTGTGAAAACACTGTGTAATTGTTATACCATATGGGGGATGGAGTGAGAGGAAACAGGCATCCCTTTACCATGGAAGTCTAACAATCATATCCATCGTGTCCCACATTGCTTTTAGGCTTATCTATTCTTTCAGAGAAATCCAGTGGATTATTCAAGCGTTTTTTTTCCTTAAAAATATGTTCCCACTTTTCATATTTTTGTGTGTGTGCTTGTGCTTAAATGTTCAATAGTGCTTCTTTTTATTATGGATTCAACCAGACTTTCAGATATGGGGAGAAGACTCACCAATTTTTATTTTCCAGAGTTTTCCTTGGAAAGTATCTTAGGGTTGGGAGTTATGCTGGCCATTTATCGTTTTCTTCTGACATGGTGGTCCAAACCGCAAAGATACATATGTTGTCCAATGATTCTACAGTTCCAATATCTAGTCCTCACAGTGTTCTTAGGTGGATGCCTTTCAGCCCCATTCTGTGAACATTCAGGTGGCAAAAATTTATCCATAGCCGTGTGACCCAAGAAAATTCTGTGTAGACGAGAAATTTTATCTAGGTCTTAAAGGATAAATAGAAAGTAAGTGGGCATTCCAGACAGAGGAAACCTCATAAATAAGGTACAGAGGCAAAGAAACTCAGGGCAGGGAACATGCAGGTGGATAGAGTAAATATAGTCATTGAATGGGAAATCAGGATGGCCTACTTGCATTTGGGCTTTATTCAATAGCTAGTTTGGGGTAAGTAAAGATTTTACATCATAGAAATAGGACTAGAATTGTTCTCTAGGAAAATGAATCATAAATCTGGCTGTAGAGGGAAGATTGGGGATAGGGAATCCAGCTAGTGAATATTTAGAGAATAAACACATGGTAAGAGGGAGGGCTTGAACTGTGATTGCATTACTGAAAACAAAGAGAAGGAAACAAATTAGAGATATATTCTGGAAGTGGAATCAATTACCAAGTACCTAATGGTGGGGGAAGAGGGGGCTAAAATGATTCCAAGCTTCAGAACTGAAGTGATGCTAGTTCCATTAATGGAAACTGAGAGCACAGAAGGAGGGGGAAGAGAATGTTTCAGGGAGAATATGATGATATAATTAGCTACACATTTGCAATACAAGTAGAGATAATAGACTACTTATAAAATTAGATATGTGGGTCGGAGGAAATAAAACCTTTGCAATTGCCTGACATTTGTGTCTGCTGCTTTTCTGGTTTTTGACTATAATAGACTAAAATGAAAGGTGAATTATGATTACAAACCTATCCTCCCAAGTTTACTGTGAATTAAGTACAATATTGTTCTAATCTAATCATACAATACCCTCATCAGTGTAGCCTCTTTTCCCACTAATATGTTTTCCCTCACCTGGCTCTCTAACTCAGCAGTCTCAATTAGATCCTCAGCAAATAGAGAATCTCTGTCTCTCCCCTTTACCCCTGTGTGACAGCTGGAAAAGGTGATTGGTTCTGAACCCAGATAACTTCTGTGTCTTTCTCTTTCTGAAGTCCCATAATTAATCTTTTGCAGTCTGACAATAATTCTACTGTCTTCATTTCCCAGACACAAACTCATATGGCTTTGCAACACTTCAGATAACTTACTGCTAAGTTAAAAAGGAATGGAGGTATTCCTTCAGGCTTCCCTAGTTTCGCCGTGTGCTGTCAGGTCAACATTCTCAACATAACTAAGCAGGGACAGATGGTGCCCGTTCCCTCAGTGACAGAATCATCCAGCAATGTCAAAGGCATTTACATTCTTGAGAGAGAGAGATGTTTTATGACTACAAGTTTCCCACCATGTGTATTCCACAATACAGAAATGAAAGTCTAAAAACAATTCATGTCCAGTTATGTTAAACTTTAATTACATGAATCATTTAGAAATAAACTCAATTACATTGCTTTATTATTATTTTTCTTTTTTAACATCTTTATTGGGGTATAATTGCTTTACAATGGTGTGTTAGTTTCTGCTTTATAGCAAAGTGAATCAGTTATACATATACATATGTTCCCATATCTCTTCCCTCTTGCGTCTCCCTCCCTCCCACCCTCCCTATCCCACCCCTCCAGGCGGTCACAAAGCACCGAGCCGATATCCCTGTGCCATGCGGCTGCTTCCCACTAGCTATCTACCTTACGTACATTGCTTTATTATTGAGTTTCCAAGGACCCTTTCTAGGAGGACATTAGTGTGCTTGAGTTGAAGGTAGCTATACTAATGATTATACAAAATTCAAAATTGGACACAGCGTTCTATAATGAATCTTAGGTATTTTAAACCACTGTATTAAAACTGAAAAAGGAAAATGAAATGTTGTTCAGGAAAATGTTCACTAATTTGGATAACATAAACTATATCTTATATTTCCTTAATCAGTTTTCTTATCCTTTATATATTACTGCATTCAATTTATCTTTATTGTTCATATAAACGTGGCCTTAAATCATCTGCTTAAATAACATGTAAGTTTAATAATAAAGATATTGTAAATTTTCCCATCCTATCCATTTCCTTTTCTTCTTTAAGGATACCTAGTATTAATTTTTTTTTTTTTTTTGCGGTACGTGGGCCTCTCACTGTTGTGGCCTCTCCCGCTGTGGAGCAAAGGCTCCGGACGCGCAGGCTCAGCGGCCATGGCTCACGGGCCCAGCCGCTCTGAGGCATGTGGGATCTTCCCGGACCGGGGCACGAACCCGTGTCCCCTGCATCGGCAGGCGGGCTCTCAACCACTGCGCCACCAGGGAAGCCCCCTAGTATTAATTTTTAAAATATAATTTGAAAATCTTGAAGAATCTGGTGACCTGAATTTCAGTTCCAATTCTGGCACTATTTGCAAAATCTTTGCCAACTTGCTTGTTTTCTCTGAATCTCAGATTCCTCCTGTATAGAGGGCAAAGGTTATTAAGCTAAGCTGTCTCCATTTTTGAAATTCTATTGCTAAAAATAAAAAAGAAATTCTGTTGTATGGTATGATCAGATGAAAATAGTAAACAGATAATGATATAATAATAAAATAAAGTTTAGTGATTATATATAAAAATTTAATTTTTGCTCATTAAAGTCATATATATTTTGGTTTACAAAAATAAAGTAAAAAAACTGTAAAGTTGAAAATGAGAATATTTTAATCTTGAAAATACCAGACATCTCCATATATTCTATATTTTGGCTGGGATGTTGATTGGAATTGCTCTGAATCTATAGATCAGTTTTAAAAATAGTTTTATTGAGATATATTGTACATATCATACCATTTGCCCAGTTGAAGTATCAATTCAGTATGTTCAGAGTTAAACTACCATCACCATAATACATTTTAGAACTTTTCAACACCCCACAAAGAAACTTGACACCCTTTAGTCAGCACTCCCAACCTCCCAATCCCCAACTCTGTGTAACCACTAATCTGTCTTCTATAAATTCCTATTCTGGACATTTCATATAAATGGAATAATGTAATAGATGGTCCTTTATTATTGGTTTCTTTGGCTTAGCATATTTTCAAGGTTCATCTGTGTTGTAGAATGTATCAGTACTTCATTTTTTTTATTGCTAAAAGATTTGGCTTTAAGGATACACGACACTTTATTCATTCATCAGTTGGTAGACATTGGGTTGCTTCCACTTTTTAGTTGTTACGAATAACGCTGCTATGAACATCATGTACGAGTTTTGTGTGGACGTATATTTTTATTTCTCTTGGGTATACACCTAAGAGTGGAATTTCTGGGTCATTTGATAACTCTATGTTTAACCTTTTGAGGAACCGCCAAATTCTTTTCCAAAGCAACTGCTTCATTTTACAGTCCTGTCAGTGTTTGAGGGTTCCAGTTTTTCCACATCTTCATCAACACTTGTTATTTTCCATTTTTTGGTTAGAGCTATTCTAGTGGTTGTGAAATTATATCTCATTGTGGTTTTGATTTGCATTTACTTGCTGGCTAATGATGTTGAACACCTTTTCATGTGTTTATTGACCTTTTGAATATTTTCTTTGGAGAAATATCTGTTCAGATCCTTTAACCCATTTTTTAATTGGTCTATTTTTCTTTTTGTTGTTTAGTTATAATAGTTCTTTATATATTCCAGATACAAGCCCCTTATCACATAAATGATTTGAAATAATTTTCTCCCATTCTTTGGGTTGTCTTTTCACTTTATTCATGTTGTTTTTTAAAACACAAATTAAAAAAAAATTTGATGATGTCCAATTTATCTTTCTGTTATTGTTGTTGCTTGTCCTTTTTGTTTCATGTCTAAGAAAGAGTTGCATAACCCAAGGTCACAAACATGCACACCTATGTTATTATAAGTTTCATAGTTTCAGATCTTACATTTAGGTCTTTGGTACATTTTGAGTAAATATGTGTATATGGTATGATGTTCGGATCAAACTTCATTTTTTGAGGGGATATACAGTTGTCCCAGCACCATTTATTGAAAAGAGTATTTTTTCTCCATTAAATTGCTTTGAAACACTTGCTGAAAATCAGATGATCATAAGTATAAAGGTTTATTTCTGGACTCTCAATTTTATTCCATTTATCAGTAAGTCAGTCCTTATGCTAGTACCACACAGTCTTGATTACTTTAGCTTTGTAGTATGTTTTAAAATTGGGAAGTATGCATCCTCCAATTTTGAACTTTTTCACAGTTGTTTTGACTATTCTGGTCCCTTCAGTTTTAGACCATAGGGATTTTAGAATTAACTTGTCAATTTCTGCAAAAAAGTAAGTTGGTATTTTTATAAGGGTTGCATTGAATATGTAGGCTGTTTGGGGGAGTATTGCCATCTTAAAAATATTGTCTTCTGATCCATGATAATAGAATGTCTTTTCATTTATTTAAGTCTTCTTTAATTTCCTTCAACCATGTTTTGTACTTTTCAGAGTATAATTTTCACTCCTTTTGTTAAATTTATTTTAAAATATTTTATTCTCTTTGATGTGTGTAATTGATGTGTGTGTGATTGAAATTGTTTTCTTAGCTTCAGGAATGTTCAGGATGTTCATTGACAGTATGTGGAAATGCAATTAATTTTTGTATATAGGTCTTGTATTCTGCAATTTTATTGAGCCTGTTTATTAGCTCTAATAGTTGTCTGTGTGTGTGTGTGTGTGTGTGCGTGTGTATTCATTAGGATTCTCTATCTACAAGATTATATTATCTGCGAGTAGAGATAGTTTCACTTCTTTCTTTCCAATTTGGATGACGTTTCTTTTTCTTGCCTAGTTGCCCTGGCAAGCACCTCAAGCATGATATTGAATAGAAGTTGTGACATCAGCCATCCTTGTCTTGTTCCTGATGTTAAGGGTAAGAATTCAGTCTTTCACTATTAAATATGATATTAGCTGTGGGTGTTTTTTTCTTTGTAGCTGCTCTTTCTGAAGTTGAGGAAATTTCCTTCTATTCTTATGTTGTTTAGTGTTTTTATCAAGAAAAGGTGTTGAATTTTGTCAAGTGCAATTTTGCATCTATTGAGATAAGTGTGGGTTTTTGTCCTTTATTCTATTCATATAGAATATTACATTAATTGATTTTTGGATATAGAAACAGCCTTTCATTTCCTAGATAAATTTCATCATATGTATTGCTTTATTTTTATTTGCCAGTATTTTGTTGAGAGTTTTTTTGTCTATATTCATAAGAGATATTGGTCTGTAACTTTCATTTCTTGTGATGTCTTTGTCTGGTTTTGTTATCGAGATAATGCTGACCACATTAAATGAGTTATGAAGTGTTCTCTCCTCTTTTATTTTTTTGGGAAGTTTGTGAAGAACTGGTAAAATTCTTTAAATGTTTAGTAGAATTCACTGGTGAAGGCATTTGGGCCTGGACTTTTCTTTGTATATAGTTTTAAAATTACTGATTCAATCTCTTATTATAAATCTATTCAGATTTTCTATTTCTTCTTGAGTCACTTTTTATAATTTTTATCTTTTAAGAAGTTTTTCCCATTTCATGTAAATTATTTAATTTGTTGTCATATAGTTGCCTTTAGTATTCCCTTATAAAACTTTATTTCTGTAAAATCAGTAGTAATGTCCCTTTTTTAGTTCTCAATTTTAATAATTTGAGTTTTCTTTTTTTTTTCTAATCAGTCTAGCTAGAATTTTCTCAATTTTATTGATCTTTTCAGAGAACTAAGTTTGGGGTTTATTGATTTTCTCCATTGTTTTTATATTTTCTACTTCATTAATTACCACTCTAATTCTTGTCATTTCCTTTCTTCTGCTCTTGATTCAAAGTTCTTCTTTTCCCACTATCTTAACATGGAAAATTACATGGTTGATTTGAGATCTTTCTTCTTTTTTGATGTTGGTGTTTGCACTACAGATTTCCCTCTGAGCACCTCTTAAGTTAAACCTCATGAGTTTTTGTATGCTATGTGTTCATTTACATTCATCTCAAAGTATTTTCTAATTGTCCTTATCATTTATTCTTTAATCTCCTTGTTATTTTGTACTATGTTGTTTAATTTGCATATGTGTGTAAATATGTATAGATGAGTTTTGAGGGAATTGATGTCTTAATATTGAGCTTTCTAATCCATTAAAATGGTAGCTCTTTCCATTTATTTATGTCTTCTTTGATTTCTTCCATCAGTGTTTTGTAGCTTTCAATGGACAGATCTTATGTATATTTTGTAAGATTTATATAAAAGTATTTTATGTTTTTGGATCTATTGTAAATTGTATTTTTATTTCAATTTCTAATTATTTATTGCTAGTATATAAACTTGTGATTGATTTTTGGCTATTTTGCCTATATCCTGCAACTTTGCTAAATCAACTTAGCCATTATAGTAGCTTTTTAATAGATTCTTAGGATTTTTTATGTAGACAATCATGTCATCTGAAAAAAGAGACTTTTCTTTCTTCCTTTCAATTATGGGTGCCTTTTCTTACTTTTCTTATTGCACTGGCTAAGACCTCCAGTACAATTTTGAATAAAAGTTGTGATAGTGTATATCTTTGCTTTTGTTCTGTGTCTTAGGGGGAAAACATGCATTCTCTCACTAAGTATAATGTTGGTTATACATTTTTTTCTAGATATTTTTATCACATTGATGATGTTTCTTTCCATTCCTATTTGTGGGGAGTTTATATCATGAACAAATGTTGAATTTTTGAAAGACTTTTTGTACATCTATTGAGATGATTATATGATTTTCATCTTTCGTGTATAGATATGGTGAATTTTGTTGATTGATGTTTTAAATTTTTATTTCATTTATTTATTTAATTTTAACTGCATTGGGCCTTTGTTGCTGTGTGCAGGCTTTCTCTACTTGTGGCAAACAGGGGCTACTCTTCTTTGCGGTGAGTGGGCTTCTCCTTGCGATGGCTTGTCTTGTTGTGGAGCACAAGCTCTAGGCACATGCCTAGAGCTTCAGTAGTTGTGGCATGTGGGCTCAGTAGTTGTGGCTCGTGGGTTCTAGAGTGCAGGCTTAGTAGTTGTGGTGCCCGGGCTTAGTTGCTCCACGGCATGTGAGATCTTCCCGGACCAGGGCTCGAACCCATGTCCCCTGCACTGGGACACAGATTCTTAACCACTGCGCCACCAGGTAAGTCCCTTGTTGACTGATTTTTGAACCAGTCTTGCATTTTTGAGATAATGCTTCACTTGGTCATGATATATTATCTCCTTTATATATTGTTGGATTAGATTTGCTAGTATTTTTGAAGTTTTTGTGTCTATATTTATAAAAGAAAGTTACCTGTAGTTTTCTTGTAATGTTGTTTTCACTTGGGATGTCAGGGGGATGTTAACTTCATAGAATGAGTTTCAATTTTCTGGAAGAATTTGTGTGGAATTGGTGTAGTCTCTTTAAAATTTTTTGTTGGAATTCAACAGTGAAGTCATCTAATGCTAAAGTTTTCTTTGTGGTGAGATTTTTAAACTACGAGTTCATTTCATTTAATATATATATATATATATATATATATATATATATAATTAGGTTAGCATTTCTTCTTCAGTGATTTTTAATTGTTTTGTTGTAAAGGGATTTATCTGATTCATTTAGATTCTCAATTTTATTGACTTAAAATTTTCATTATCCACATAATCCTTTTAATAACCTAGAATCTACAGAGATGCTCCTTCTCGTATTCCTAGTATTGGTAACTTATGTCTTTTTTTTTCATAACAGTCTAACTAGAAGTTAATCATTTTGATAGATCTTGTCAAAGAATTATCTTTGGGGGTCATTGAGAAGCATACTTTAGGTATTGGAGTGAAAAGAGAATGGCCTTGCTACAAATTTGCATAATTTCATGGTTAGGATATTAATGATATATGAGGGGAATGCCCTGAAAGAGAAGCTTCTGCTCGTATTTTATATATCTGGAGTCAATTATTTTAGCTTTTAATATGGAGGAAAAATACATCACTTTATAATCAAAAGGCAAGGAGGGTTCTATCTTCTTTTAAAAACAATAACAACACTATCATAATATACTCTCTTTTAGAAGATGATTTGCTGAAAACAGCAATGAAACAAACCACCTAAGGCCTTCTGTAAATCTTACTTCAAATAATAGCTCCAAGAGGGAAATGTTGATTGTGTTATTTCAGACTCCTCAGAATCAAATGTGTTCCTCGTGTTCAGGGAACCATAGTCTCTAGATAACTGTCTGTTCTCTAAAAATATTATCATACAAAGTACTTGCCATACTGCAGGTTAGGAAACATAACCGTAATTTAATATAGGAAAATTTACAATTGAACTGTAACAATAGAAGAAATATTGCAATCATACTTGTAAAACACATGCAAATTAAGTATTTTTAAAGGAGGATGAATAGAGTCCCTTTTCTCTCAGGATGGTATAGAATCTGCAGCATCTTCTTTGCTCATTCCCTCATTAAAGGAGATATCTTTTCTGACTTGTCTAGAAGGTTGGTTATTTGACCTGGTGAGCAAGCAGGCATAGAACCAGCCTCTCTAGAGCAGTCCTGCGGGCAGAGAGTTTATACAGAAAGTTGAGAACAGCAAAAGTGACCATTTCTAAGTATCTGACAGGCTTCTCATCCCAATCAGATGGTATCTGTGCATCCTCTGGGGCTCTGAAGCTCGTTGCTACACTGGAAGTCTCCTACTCTGTCCCCAGCTCTGGGGAGCTGTTCCTTCAGAGATGAATTCTTGTGTTCTTTGCCTGTACCTTTTGCTCTTGGCATCTTTCTTTCAGTCACTATCCACCTTGTGACAGCCTTGCACGAGGATAGATATGGACCCAGAAAACATACTCATTACATATTTGTGAACTGACCACTGTGCAAGGAGGTTTCTTTAAAAGGGAATCACAGAGTGCTGTAGAGATTGCCGCTGAGGCTGGATAAACCCGTCTTTCCTTTCCTTTGTCCTTTGTACATTTTCATATGGTTGCAAAACCTCTTCCTGTAGGATGAGGCCTCCTTTGGATTTCCGCAAGTGATCTGCTTTCTCTGGGAGAATAACATGTCATGTGCCTATTAAAGAAAAATGCTAAACATTTACAAATGAGACACCAGAATTAGCACGAAACCAAGACAACCCCTGTAGGAGATCAGCTAGGCAGATGGAGTGAAGTGCTCTGCATCGGCTCCCGGGATTGTCAGTCATGCCCTGACCACTTCTACTGCCTAGGCCTTACTCACAAATGGACGGTGGGAACATCATACTCAAGCATTTTGTCATCATAATCCCTGTGCATTTCTGTTGTGTTGAAAAGGAGATACTGCAAAATGAGAAGTCAAAGGCAAACTGACCTTTACTGCAGGAAAATCCCCTAAGTGAGAATCCTGGTTCCTCTCATCAGGAGAGCAGCCACAGAGAATGAGGAACAGCTTGTGTTGTGACCTTGGGCAAGTCCTTTGGTTCCTCTGGGCCTCAGTTTTCTCTTCCATTGAGTAAGTGAGTCTCATATGGTGCCTTATTTTTAGACTTTTATTATGAAAATTTTTAAACACACAGAAAAATAGAAAAAAATGGTGCAGTGGACATCCATATACATACCATCTGGGTTCAGCAACTGCTAACATTTTGCCATATTGCCTCATGATTGCATGTATATCTGTCTATACTTTTGCTGAGTCATTTTAAAGTGAATTATAGATGTCAGGACATTTCATGCTTAAATATTTCAGCTTGTATATTCAGAAATTAAGGACATATTCCTCCATCACTATAAACCAATCATAGAATGACTCTGAGTTCCAGAGTCCCAAGCCCTGGGAGCCTTGGGCTTGGTTTTCACCAGAGATACATGAAAGAACAGATAGGAACAGAGACAGATATACCATGAAGCGCATGCAGCTACAACTTCGGGTTTTCTCACTTTTACAGGCTCCTTTTAAAACCATTTATATTAAATTTGCCAAGGAAAACTATTTTAGCCATAATTGCTTAAGCCCATTATTTATTTTCAATCTGGCTTCTCTTCCCTTACAATCTTTTCCCCTTCTCCCTAAACGCACACACACATTCTCTCTCTCTCTCTCTCTCTCCTTCATATCAGGTAGGATTGGAATGGCTGTGAACATTTTGGGGATTCCACTTTAAAACCTGGATAAGTAATCTTGCTT
Source organism: Monodon monoceros (assembly GCF_005190385.1). NCBI lineage: Eukaryota > Metazoa > Chordata > Mammalia > Artiodactyla > Monodontidae > Monodon > Monodon monoceros. The sequence goes on along the minus strand of NW_021703772.1, from coordinate 51,961,192 downwards.
GCAATCACTGCTGTGCAAAGTGAAGTTACTGCCAGCTCTCCAGAGATATGAATGAATTCTAGGAATACTGTTACTATTCACAGGTAGAAGTAACATGAACTACAGTAAGTATATGAGGAAAGGAGGACAAATATGGGACACAATGAATGGAGTCACAATTAATCTGGGAAAAGGCATCCCATCAGAATATGTGTAAATCAGGAAGCTGAGGACTTGAATATCATCAAAATGCAAGTTCTCTCTTGTCAGGAATAAGAGTTAAATATGCAATATATGCACTATATATTGGAATTGCACAAAATAGAATTTATCAGAAAACCTGTTGTTGTGTTACACTGTGAATACTTCTGGGTGAGAAGTTGCATGTTTTATGCATCTAAACGTATCATCTCATATCTTAGAGAATCTCATTCATCTTTGCCTAAGGAAGTCTGGCAGAGTCAGATTTAATATGATGCAAAATTGTGACCAGTACTGTGAAAGGACAAACATAATACACAAATGAAGTAAATATGGCAAAATGTTAACAATTGTCAAATTCAGGAGGTGGGTACATGGATGACTATTGTGCTCTTATTAGGTATTTGAAAGTTTTCATAATGAAAAGAAAAAAAATCACCCTATAAAATCCACTCAGTTTACAGGAAAGGAAATCGGCAGAAGCCTATCAGGAAATGGATGTGTGTGATAGAAGAGGAATTTGATTATACGGCTCAATACTGTGGAGCATCAATTTAAAAATGGATTTTGGTTTGACGTATCATGTGTGACTTAATTTCAGTGTAATTTTGTATATTTTTCATAATTGTTAATCAGATCAACGTTCAGATATAACTACAATGAAGTATGTTGGTGGAAGCCAAAAAAAAAAAAAAGTGAAAGACAGGAGACTGTCAGAAGCTTCAAAATGTCAAACCCCCCCTTAGCATATCATAATGAAATAGAAAAGCTTTGATTTCAAAATCAATAAAAATTTTTCTAAGATATCAATAAAAATGATTTTTCAATCATGCAAAAGAAAGACTAAATTATCTTTTATTCTCTCTGGACATTGCAAAATTTCTATCATATGGAGGAACAAAGAGTATGCAGCCAAAAACTTCAGGAGTATAGAGTTGTGTCCAGTAGTTAATTAATAAAATATATTATTTTTGGATTTTTATATGTGCACTATTTGTTAACTTTTGAACTTTGTTGTCACTTTTTTCTCATATAAAATAATACACCTAGTTTTTGTACTTAGTTTTGAATTTATAATTTGTAATCTTAAAGAGGGCTGTAAAATCAATATGCTGCAGGTCCTAGGATTGGTCTGAATTCAGCATCACTCTGAATTTTACAGTGTTCAAATAGAAAAATTGTGTTTTCTATTCTTCTCAACCTGATTTTTCTGGTAGCAAACTGCAGTGTTAAAACTGATGGAATATTAGATATTCAGACATTTTAATATGTTGGTGACGATATTGAAGCCCAGAAAGATGGCAACTTGTCCCAACTCAGCTATGTATGTAGTGACAACACAATGGTTAAGATTCAGGTCTCCAGACTCTTGGCCCCTCTTCTTCTCCTCATGCTGTGTTGCCACTCATTAGTTAAAGAAACATGTTATAAAATATGATGCTAAAGATATGACATTGTCCACCAGAAAGGCAAGATCCAGCCTCATGCACCAGATCAGAGGCACCAGTACCCTCCACCAGGAAACCTACATAATCCACTGAACCGACCTTAGCCACTGGGGGCAGACGCCAAAAACAGTGGGAACTATGAACCTGCAGCCTGTGAAAGGGAGACGCCAAACACAGTAAGTTAAGCAAAATGAGAAGACAGAGAAACACACAGCAGATGAAGAAGCAAGATAAAAACCCACCAGACCAAACAAATGAAGAGGAAATAGGCAGTCTACCTGAAAAAGAATTCAGAGTAATGATAGTCAAGATGATCCAAAATCTTGGAAGCAGAATGGAGAAAACAAAGGAAACGTTTAACAAGGACCTAGAAGAACTAAAGAGCAAAGAAACAATGATGAACAAAACAATAAAGGAAATTAAAAATTCTCTAGAAGGAATCAATAGCAGAATAACTGAGGCAGAAGAACAGATAAGTGAACTGGAAGATAAAATAGTGGAAATAACTATCGCAGAGCAGAATAAAGAAAAAAGAATGAAAAGAATTGAGGACAGTCTCAGAGACCTCTGGGACATTAAATGCGCCAACATTCGAATTATAGGGGTCCCAGAAGAAGAAGAGAAAAAGAAGGGACTGAGAAAATATTTGAAGAGATTATAGTTGAAAACTTCCCTAATATGGGAAAGGAAATAGTAAGTCCAGGAAGCACAGAGAGTCCCATACAGGATAAATCCAAGGAGAAACACGCCAAGACACATATTAATCAAACTATCAAAAACTAAATACAAAGAAAAAATATTAAAAGCAGCAAGGGAAAAGTAACACACAAGGGAATCCCCATAAAGTTAACAGCTGATCTTTCAGCAGAAACTCTGCAAGCCAGAAGGGAATGGCTGGACATATTTAAAGTGATGAAAGGGAAAAAATTACAACCAAGATTACTCTACCCAGCAAGGATTCAGATTCGACGGAGAAATTAAAACCTTTACAGACAAGCAAAAGCTAAGAGAATTCAGCACCACAAAACCAGCTTTACAACAAATTCTAAAGGAACTTCTCTAGGCAGGAAACATAAGAGAAGGAAAAGACCCACAATAACAAACCCAAAACAATTAAGAAAATGGTAATAGGAACACACATATCGATAACTACCTTAATGTAAATGGATTAAATGCTCCAACCAAAAGACATAGAGTGACTGAGTGGATACAAAACTAAGACCCGTATATATGCTGTCTATAAGAGACCCACTTCAGACCTAGGGACACATATAGACTGAAAGTGAGGGGATGGAAAAAGATATTCTATGCAAATGGAAATCAAAAGAAAGCTGGAATAGCAATTCTCATATCAGACAAAATAGACTTTAAAATAAAAACTATTACAAGAGACAAAGAAGGACACTACATAATGATCAAGGGATCAATCCAAGAGGAAGACACAACAATTGTAAATATTTATGTACCCAACATAGGAGCACCTCAATACAGAAGGCAAATGCTAACATAAAAGGGGCAATCAACAGTAACACAATCATAGTGAGGGACTTTGACACCCCCCTTTCACCAATGGACAGATCATCCAAAATGAAAATAAATAAGGAAACACAAGTTTTAAATGATACATTAAACACGATGGACTTAATTGATATTTATAGGACATTCCATCCAAAAACAACAGAATACACTTTCTTCTCGACTGCTCATGGAACATTCTCCAGGATAGATCATATCTTGGGTCACAAGTCAAGCCTTGGCAAATGTAAGAAAATAGAAATCGTATCAAGTATCTTTTCCGAGCACAACGCTATGAGACAAGATATCAATTACAGGAAAAGATCTGTAAAAAATACAAACACATGGAGGCTAAACAATACACTACTAAATAACCAAGAGATCACTGAAGAAATCAAAGAGGAAATCAAAAAATACCTAGAAACAAATGACAGTGAAAACACGATGACCCAAAACCTATGGGATGCAGCAAAAGCAGTTCTAAGAGGGAAGTTTATAGCAATACAGTCCTACCTCGAAACAAGAAACATCTCAAATAAGCAACCTAATGTTACACCTAAAGCGATTAGAGAAAGAAGAACAAAAAAACCCCAAACTTAGCTGAAGGAAAGAAATCATAAAGATCAGATCAGAAATAAATGAAAAAGAAATGAAGGAAATAATAGCAAACATCAATAAAACTAAAAGGTGGTTCTTTGAGAAGATAAAGAAAATTGATAAACCATTAGCCACACTCATCAAGAAAAAAAGGGAGAAGACTCAAATCAATAGAATTAGAAATGAAAAAGGAGAAGTAACAGCTGACACTACAGAAATACAAAGGGTCATGAGAGATTACTACAAGCAACTCTATGCCAATAAAATGGACAACCTGGAAGAAATGGACAAATTCTTAGAAATGCACAACCTGCCAAGACTAAACGAGGAAGAAATAGAAAATATGAATAGACCAATCACAAGCACTGAAATTGAGACTGTGATTAAAATTCTTCCAATAAACAAAAACCCAGGACCAGATGGCTTCACAGGCGAATTCTATCAAACATTTAGAGAAGAGTTAACACCTATCCTTCTCAAACTCTTCCAGAATATAGCAGAGGGAGGAACACTCCCAAACTCATTCTATGAGGCCACCATCACATTGATACCAAAACCAGACAAAGATGTCACAAAAAAAGAAAATTACAGGCCAATATCACTGATGAACATAGATGCAAAAATCCTCAACACAGTACTGGCAAACAGAATCCAACAGCACATTATAAAGATCATAAACCATGATCAAGTGGGATGTATCCCAGGAATGCAAGGATTCTTCAGTTTACACAAATCAATCAATGTGATAAACCATATTCAAAAATTGAAGGAGAAGAAACATGATCATCTCAATAGATGCAGAGAAAGCTTTTGACCAAATTCAACACCGATTTATGATAAAAAGCCTCCAGAAAGTAGGCATAGAGGGAACTTACCTCAACGTAATAAAGGCCACATACAACAAACCCATAGCCAACGTTGTTCTCAATGGTGAAAAACTGGAACCATTTTCTCTAAGATCAGGAAGAAGACAAGGTTGTCCATTCTCACCACTGTTATTCAACATAGTTTTGGCAGTCCTAGCCATGGCAATCAGACAAGGAAAAGAAATAAAAAAAATACAAATTGGAAAAGCAGAAGTAAAACTGTCACTGTTTACAGATGACATGATACTATACATAGAGAATCCTAAAGATACCACCAGAAAACTACTAGAGGTCATCAATGAATTTGGTATAGTTACAGGATGCAAAATTAATACACAGAAATCTCTTGCATTTCTATACACTAATGATGTAAAATCTGAAAGAGAAATTAAGGAAACACTGCCATTTACCATTGCAACGAAAAGAATAAAATACCTAGTAATAAACCTACCTAAGGAGACAAAAGACCTGTATGCAGGAAACTATAAGACACTGATGAAGGAAATTAAAGATGATACAAACAGATGGAGAGATACATCATGTTCTTGGATTGGAGGAATCAACATTGTGAAAATGACTATACTACCCAAAGCAATCTACAGATTCAATGCAATCCCTATCAAACTACCACTGGCATTTTTCACAGAACTAGAACAAAAAAATTTCACAATTTGTATGGAAACACAAAAGACTGCGAATAGCCAAAGCAATCTTGAGAAAGAAAAACGAAGCCTGAGGAATCAGGCTCCCAGACTTCAGACTATACTACAAAGGTACGGTAATCAAAACAGTATGGTACTGGCACAAAAACAGAGATATAGATCAATGGAACAGGATAGAAAGCTCAGAGATAAACCCACGCACCTGTGGTCGCCTTGATTTTGGTAAACGAGGCAAGAATATACAATGGAGAAAAGACAGTCTCTTCAATAAGTGGTGCTGTGAAAACTGGTCAGATACATATAAAAGAATGAAATTAGAACACTTCCTAACACCATACACAAAAATAAACTCAAAATGGATTAAAGACCTAAATGTAAGGCCAGACACTCTAAAACTCTTAGAGGAAAACATAGGCAGAACACTCTCTGACATAAATCACAGCAAGATCCTTTTTGACCCACCTCCTAGAAAAATGGAAATAAAAACAAAAATAAACAAATGGGACCTAATGAAACTTAAAAGCTTTTGCACAGCAAAGGAAACTACAAACAAGATGAAAAGACAACCCTCAGAATGGGTGAAAATATTTGCAAATGAATCAACTGACAAAGGATTAATCTGCAAAATTTACAAGCAGCTCATGCAGCTCAATATCAAAAAAACAAACAACCCAATCCAAAAATGGGCAGAAGACCTAAATAGACATTTCTCCAAAGAAGATATACAGATTGCCAACAAACACATGAAAGAATGCTCAACATCACTAATCATTAGAGAAATGCAAATCAAAACTACAATGAGGTATCACCTCACACCTGTCAGAATAGCCATCATCAAAAAATCTAGAAACAATAAATGCTGGAGAGGGTGTGGAGAAAAGGGAACCCTCATGCACTGTTGGTGGGAATGTAAATTGATACAGCCACTATGGAGAACAGTATGGAGGTTCCTCAAAAAACTAAAAATAGAACTACCATATGACCCAGCTATCCCACTACTGGGCATGTACCCTGAGAAAACCATAATTCAAAAAGAGTCATGTACCACAATGTTCATTGCAGCTCTATTTACAATAGCCAGGACATGGAAGCAACCTAAGTGTCCAAGGATGTGGCACATATATACAATGGAATATTACTCAGCCATAAAAAGAAACGAAATTGAGTTATTTGTAGTGAGGTAGATGGAATTAGAGTCTGTCATACAGAGTGAAGTAAGTCAGAAAGAGAAAAACAAATACCACATGCTACCACATATATATGGAATCTAAAAAAAAATGGTTCTGAAGAACCTAGGGGCAGGACAGGAATAAAGACACAGATGTAGAGAATGGACTTGAGGACCCAGGGAGTGTGAAGGGTAAGCTGGGGCAAAGTGAGTGAGTGGCATGGACATACATACACTACCAAATGTAAAATAGATAGATAGCTAATGGGAAGCAGCCACATAGCACAGGGAGATCAGCTTGGTGCTTTGTGACCACCTAGAGGGGTGGGATAGGGAGGGTGGGAGGGAGACACAAGAGGGAGGAAATATGGGGATATATTTATATGTATAGCTGATTCATTTTGTTATACAGCAGAAACTAACACACCATTGTAAAGCAATTATACTCCAATAAAGTTGTTAAAAAAATTAACTATTATAATTTAAGTGGATGAATAAATGTTGAAATTTCTAAAAGTAATCAGATAGTTATTCAAAATGTACATACAGATGCAGTCATCATATGAAAATAAATCTAGAATAGTAAAACTTCAGAAATTCTTGAATATTCATTTGCAGATGAAATCTATAGCAAGTATAGCATATTCATAACATGTTCCTACATAACATATTAAGGCTGTGCGGTATTATAACACAGAATTTGAATCTATAAATTTATGTGAAAAATACTTATTTTTAAAATTTGCTTTATATTTTTAAATGGTAAAAGTAGTTCTACATGTTCATTGTTGTGATTATACCACAGAATAATAAAAGTATGGGGAAAGATTTTTTTATTTTTAATCTGGAGAGAAATTAACCCAAATTTTATTTGTAAATATTTTTAGATTATGGACTCATGGAGTAATCTGTAATTTTATTTTCTTTTGACATATGTGTTTGCCAAGTGTTTTACATTGATCACAATAATCATTAACATTGAAATGATTGTTTTTGTAATACATGCCATTGGTCTGTTAATAAAGTTAAGCTAATAATTTCAAAATTAATTTATATTGGTGTTGAGAGACATAAAGAAAGTTATATCCAAAAAAACAGTATGGCATTGGGGAGATATTCTGTGAAGCTCATTCTGTTGATTTACTCAGCCACTAATTTATGCATCACATATTCAGTCAGCTTTGGAGATTCACAGGTGGTCCCTGACCACATGGTCCTTGACTTTAAATAGCTCACAGGAGCAGGATTCTAGACTAGTACAAAGAAATGCTGCAAACTAGACATTAATTATACACATTAGAATTCCAATGGGGAAGGAATGTGTCATCTATTCCATACTTTTTGTGCCCCCATGTATTCCTTTGGAAGAGAGAGAGGAGGGCTAGTCCTGGCTCTATCAGCTACCACAGAAATACTCTCTCTGTTCAATCTTGTTACCTCCTATTCCCCATTCTTATTCTATTTTAAGGGAAGTGAAGACTGTTAGGAACTTCTTTACTTATGAATCCTCTTCTGTACTAGTCAGGGTTCTCTAGAGAAGCAGAACCAATAGCAGATATATATATATATATATGTGTGTGTGTGTGTGTATATATATATAGAGAGAGAGAGAGGGAGAGAGAGAGAAAGAGAGAGGGAGATCAATACTGAGATATATATGTTTGTGTGTATATATACATAAGTATATGTGATTTATTATAAAGAATTGGCTCATACCATTATGGAGGCTGAGAAGTCCCAGAGTCTGCAGTCTGAAGGCCTAAGAACTAGGAGAGCCAGTGGTATAAGTTCCAGTCCAAGCCTAAAGGCAGGAAAAGACTAGTGTCCTAGCTTGAAGACCAGCAGGTAGAGAGAGTGAATTCTTTCTTGCTGCTGCAGTGCTTTATTCTTTTCAGACCTCAACAGATTGGATAAGGCCCACCCACATTGGGGAGAGCAATCTGCTTTACTCAATCTACTGATTCAAATGTTAACCTCATCCAGAAACATCCTCACAGACACACACAGACGTAATTTAACCAAGTACCTGGGCACTTTTGGCCCAGTCGACACATAAAATTAACCATCACTTCTACATTTCTCCTCTCCTCCTCTCTCTCCTCCTCCATCACAACCTTAGGTTGGGGTTCCCCAAAAACAGACCCTCAGATGAGGGTTTGTGGAAAAATGGTTTACTAAGAGATGCCCCCAGAGGAAAACGGAAGAGGGACAGACAGAGGGACTGGGAGGAGGAGGACGTCAAGTGATGGGCCAGTATTAAGCAAAGTTCCAGGGAGGTTAACTTTGCTTCAGTCCTGTCGAAAAGCTCTGGAAGCACATGGGCTGCACCCCTGATCACCCTGGCCCCGGTCTTGGGAACTGGGGTATTTATAACCACACAAGGTTAGTCAGTGGCCACAGCCTCCACCTGGAGGCCATAAATCTCCAGGTACTTACCACTCTCTGTCCAGGCAAGAAAAGTAGGCTCTGGCAGTCCAAGGGTAGCCCTCTATGAAGTGTCGCAGGTGTGGGTTTTGGAAGTGAAAGCATTGTATCCAGGTAAATCAGAAGGGATCTGAGGGGGCTTCCCTGGTGGCGCAGTGGTTGAGAGTCCGCCTGCCGATGCAGGGGACACGGGTTCGTGCCCCGGTCCGGGAGGATCCCGCATGCCGCGGAGCGGCTGGGCCCGTGAGCCATGGCCGCTGAGCCTGTGCGTCTGGAGCCTTTGCTCCACAGCGGGAGAGGACACAACAGTGAGAGTCCCACGTACCGCAAAAAAAAAAAAAAAAAGGGGGATCTGAGGGAGTTGGGCAGAGCACAGCCATGTGCCACAATGGTCATCAGCCTCTTAGCAATGATCACAGTAATGTCAATGTTATCAAGGACTCATGTGTGGGATACTGGACTCTGTGCTTTCTAGACATAATATTATTCAATCTTGATGTCAGATTTGTGGTAATTAGTATAATTATACTACTGAGGTTCAGAGTGAGTAAGTTGCCTACGGGAACAGCAAGGGCTGCAGGTATACAATCCTCCTGTCCGCCAGATGCCGTCTGCCCTATGCTCCACGTCCTTGCTTACCACCCTAAATTATCCAGTGAAAATATTATTAATTACCATGCAAGATAATGGGTAGAATGTCAACATTCCCATTTGTGGTATAGAAAATCTGTCTCATTATTTATAGTCATACCCTCATGTATCTTGATACTTGCCATGACATAATTCAAAGTAAAACCTCCTGTTATTGATGAAAGTACTGTAGGTCTAAGCTGCCAAACAAAAATATCTGCCATCTCTCTGAAAGTTTGTTTTTTTGAACTACTTAAAAGATGCAATTTTTGGATGTCATGGAATTGTTTTACACCCATCTTTACACTCTGGGTTTCAGAAATTTGCTGAATATGAAAGAAGTCTTTACACTACAGTGTAGTGTTATTTTTCACTAACAAGACACAGCCTTTCCAAATTTAGCCATTCACTACTAAACGTAAAGAACCAGTGGTGAAGATAATTATGTGTGTAAGCCATAAATGCTGGGAAATTCCTGCATTGTTGAGTCCTATAACTTCACCTCCTGAATGCTCTCATAGGGATAGTTGTGTGTTTTATAAACAAAAATATATTGGTTTATATACACCACTATTCCAGAGTTAGCAGTTACTTTGAGTTCTTCACTGAAAATGCGTATAAGTGAAGATACAATTAGGCAGCTTTAGAAAGCTTTGTGTTTTCTGTGGTTACTTACTGTTTTGCAAAAGGAGTATTATCGTAACAATTTACCCCTCTTAAATGTTAATTCTGAAAGTAGCTTAGCAAGGAATAGTTCAACCAATTTACAGCATTGTTTTATAGTGGATTTCAGGTTGTTTTTCTTCACGAGTGATTTCCTCACCCATCATATATATAATTAATATTTTCAGTTATGGAAATTTCTCAAAGAATTGACAATTTAAAAAATTGTTTAAGGTGACATCTGCCAAATTAGAGCTTTCCAGTTATATATGCAGAGAGAAACCAGAAGTTTGATAAATTTACACCATATTGAATATGTTAAAAAGTTACTCTGAGAATCCTTTCTTATTAATTTTCACCTTGTATTTTAACACGTTTGGCTTCTTTTATTGTGGCGTCTATAGCATTATTTTACATAGAAGATTGCACTTCAAGAAATGCTTTAGCATGTGTGGGTATATTTAAAGTTACCATAGAATGGTGCTGAAATGAAATCTTGCAGTAATTAGGAGAGAGACAGCTTGAGGCACCTAAATTATGTGGCTCCAACTGGTCCTCTTCTAATCATCCTCATTTTGAAAAACACAACTAAAAGAGGTTATCATCTTTGTATTGTGAATACATTTTTTTTTGAAAAAGAAAGCAATGCTTATAAAAATCTCAATAATACAGGCCAGTAGAAGAAGAGCAAGCCACCTCCCACCAACACACACACTCCCAAGGCACCCAAGCACTTTTTTCCATCCAGTGTCCAATCCCAGGAATCTCTCCTTCCCTCTTTGGTTTTCTCATAGTCACTGTCGTCTTCTTTCCTCCCCCCCCCAGTCATTCAGCAGAATTTCTTCAGGGAGTGCAGGAAATGGTTTCAAGAATCTTTGAGACAAGGAATTTTAAAAAGCTGTTTGCTTCCATGTCCTGGCTATTGTAAATAGAGCTGCAATGAACATTGTGGTACATGACTCTTTTTGAATTATGGTTTTCTCAGGGTATATGCCCAGTAGTGGCATTGCTGGGTCATATGGTAGTTCTATTTTTAGTTTTTTACGGAACCTCCATACTGTTCTCCATAGTGACTGTATCAGTTGACATTCCCACCAACAGTGCAAGAGTGTTCCCTTTTCTCCACACCCTCTCCAGCATTTATTGTTTGTAGACTTTTAGATGATGGCCATTCTGACCAGTGTGAGGTGATACCTCATTGTAGTTTTGATTTGCATTTCTCTAATGATTAGTGATGTTGAGCATCCTTTCTGTGTGTGTTGGCACTCTGTATGTCTTCTTTGGAGAAATGTCTATTTAGGCATTCTGCTGAATGGATAAAGAAGATGTGGCACATATATAGCATGGAATATTACTCAGCCAAAAAAAGAAATGAAATTGAGTTATGTGTAGTGAGGTGGATGGACCTAGAGTCTGTCATACAGAGTGAAGTAAGTCAGAAAGAGAAAAACAAATACCATATGCTAACACATATATATGGAATCTAAAAAAAAAAAAAAAAAGGTTATGAAGAACCTAGGGGCAGGACACACTAAAGACACAGACATAGAGAATGGACTTGAGGACATGGGGAGGGGGAAGGGTAAGCTGTGACAAAGTGAGAGAGTGGCATGGACATATATACACTACCAAACGTAAAATAGATAGCTAGTGGGAAGTAGCCACATAGCACAGGGAGATCAGCTCGGTGCTTTGTGACCACCTAGAGGGGTGGGATAGGCAGGGTGGGAGGGAGGGAGACGCAAGAGGGAAGAGATATGGGAACATATGTATATGTATAACTGATTCACTTTGTTATAAAGCAGAAACTAACACAACATTGTAAAGCAATTATACTCCAATAAAGATGTTAAAAAAAAAAAAAAAGCTGTTTGCCAGCTTTAAATATGAGGGCAGAAAAAAGGGGAAAAAAAAGATTTAGTAAATTATGTAGCCTGTACTGCTATCCTCTGTCCCCATCGTAGCATCATATTGTGAGGTCTTCACCTTCTGGATGCAACCTCTCAGTACCAGTCCCTCAACCCATTCTCCCTATTTCTACTCTTCTGGGAGTCATTTGGATGGAGTTCAAGCAGACAGAGCTCTGGCTGACCCCCAAAGCTGTTCCCATGTAGGAAGTCAGGGTGCCCACATCACCTGATCTGTACAGATGCCAGGACCACAGCTCTCAGGAGGGCATAGTAATACTTTAGTAATAGTTTATATCTTTCCTCCCTACCTCGCTAAAGAGAAGCCAGTTTTAGACAAAGAGCCATGTAAATTCTTCTTTCTAATCCATGGGGTTTCCTCACCTTGATACTATAACATTCTTAGTGAGTTTTAAGCATAGTAAACTTTTAAAATTTTTAAAAATGCCTTATCTTGAAGAAGAGGGATCAAATTTTCAAAACATTTGCAGTTGGAAACCTTTGGGTAGAAAAACTGTGGTAATGACCAAAAGGGGTAAAAAGGTGAAACATGTGCAAAACAGATGTTACACTCAATTTCACGCCAGAACAAATTAAAAAATCAGAAACTTGCTTTGTGATTTAGATGATAGACAATCTATACATATATGTGTAGGCTGAAAAGAATTCTCCATGTGAAACTGGACATTTTTTTAAATTGTGGGCACCTACTTTCCAAATGCAGCCAGGCTTAATTACTAAAACAGAAATCTCTTCCTTGTTTGGAGATTGTCTACAGTGTCCAAACTTTGATATTAGATCCGTACCACATGGGAATAAAAATAACTTTGAGGCTTATGCATCAAATGGAAAAATATGATTAGAAAATTTGAGAACATTTTCATAAAGAAGAATAAAATATCCATGTACTATCTGGTAATTTAAAATGTATTAAAATGCATGAACTGGGCATCTGTTAAGTGCAAAGCACTTTTGTTAGAACACCAGGTGGGTGGTCAAACGTTAATGAAAATATAAAAGGCACAGTTTGGATGGAGGTGGACAGACTTTAAACTCCAAAACAAATTTCAGAGTTATGATAATTGCCTAGTATATGTTTGAAGGCTTTTAAAAAACCTGATATAAGCATCCCCCCGCAAGGGTGTTTCAATGTAATATGATACATTTGAATTAATATCCTAGAGATTTCAAGCATTCCTTTTCATAACTATCATCATTAAGCAAGGATAGAATTTCTTAATTTGGGGTCTATGAGTATTTCAGAGGATCTGTAGATGGGCTACAGAGGGCCCTCCCTGACTCTGCTAAAATTGTACACAGTGTATATTTATCCGTATTTTTATGAGGAGAGAGAGGAAAGCTTTCATACATTCTCATGAGGGCCCATGACTTCTCAAACATTAAGAAACTGTGTTTGAGAAAACAGAGCTCTACTAATAGTAGGAGACAAGTTTATCTTACATAAAAAATGAACTGTATAACCCACAAAAGCTTTGCAAATAGCCGAAGTATAAAACAAAGTAAGTTCGATGTTTATGCCTTCAAAGGAGTGCAGTACAACAACTCTGGTAACATAGTTTCCATTTGGATGTGTATTTTAGAAGTCCAAGCTATTTGTCATCAGACACCCTCCCTTTACAATTTGGACAATTTAAAGAGTCATGGGAAGTACCCATAGTTTGCACTGTGTTGTGCATTATTGGCAATTACTCAAGAGAGAGCTGGGAAGAAAAAGGAAATGAGAAGTAAGTATGGACTCAATCTTATGGTCAAGGGACACTGATACGGATAAGAAGAAAGATTCAGGTCAAGTGCCAGGTTGTGGTTTGCAAAGCAGCTAATTAAATCAAATTTAATTTGATTCAGTAATACTAATTATTAACATTAATCAATTATTAACCTATTGACATAGGTTAATGTTTTTTGATGAAAAAAATTGGAAACTTGAAACTTGGCCATATTATAATTTTTCTTGTTTCAAGATAAGAATAACTTGTCAAATAAATGAAGAAGTTAAGATTTGGGCTTTGTTTCTTTCTCCTCATTGATAAGAGGATGTTAGCAAGTAACAACCGAGGTGAGGTGGTGGATTTGTATTATGTCAGTTTAGCTAAGCTGGGAATGAATTTCCCAGAGTTCCCTGCCTACCTACTTCCAGGTTAATGTGGGATGCAGCATACATTGTGCGTGAGATTTGGTAGGTAGAAGTGAGGCAAAAGGCATATTATTTTACGCTTGGAAGGTCAGCTCAGGGCACTGTGCTCTGCTGGCAGCCCTCAAATGTTGCCGTTCCTTTGCTGGTGCACCTTGTTGGCCTGGGACTATGGTGGGCCTGCAGCTTCTTTAGCTCTTGCCGGATCTTCAGCTGCTTTGACTCCCTAGCCAGGTGCATGTTGACCTCTGTGATGAAGAGGACTAGCTTCTCCTGCTGGCCATTCACATCGTCAAAGTTGGAGGCTCTGGGAGACTGACTTTGGTTCCAGTCAGTCCTCCCTAATACAGGTCCACCTTTCCTTCCTTACTGCCTGTCCTGCCGACTTCAGGCCCAACGCCAGATGTAGAAGCAACATTCTTGCAAGGATTGTTTAACTTGCTCTCATAGTTGTGTAAGGTCAATCCACCATTATGAATCCCTTTTCTATGCCATTCATATTGGCTCTGCTTTTCTGGTTGATATCATATATCCATATGTCCCCATATAACCAGAGGGATATACACAGAAAAAAAGATTTAAAGTAGGGAATGGATTGTTGAAGTCAGAAGTAATATTCTTGTCCTTTTTCAAAACTGATACAAGCTAAACCATTTCTTATGCTAATTTATTAAAATTTATAAAGCAAAAAGCATTTTAAAGTAGTTCTGTGCTTTCCTGGGCTTAGGAAATAATTAGAAATAACAAAAACTCGTATGAATCAGTTTTAGTTTCCATCACTTTTTCATGATGGATACTTTCTAATAAAAACTAGTAGAGCCACTATTTACAATAGCCCAGAGATGGAAACAACCTAAGTGTCCATCATTGGATGAATGGATAAAGAAGATGTGGCACATATATACAATGGAATATTACTCAGCCATGAAAAGAAACAAAATTGAGCTATTTGTAATGAGGTGGATAGACCTAGAGTCTGTCATACAGAGTGAAGTAAGTCAGAAAGAGAAAGACAAATACTGTATGCTAACACATATATATGGAATTTAAGAAAACAAAATGTCATGAAGAACCTAGGGGTAAGACAGGAATAAAGACACAGACCTACTAGAGAACGGACTTGAGGATATAGGGAGGGGGAAGGGTGAGCTGTGACAAAGCGAGAGAGAGGCATGGACATACGTACACTACCAAACGTAAGGTAGATAGCTAGTGGGAAGCAGCCGCATAGCACAGGGAGATCAGCTCAGTGCTTTGTGACTGCCTGGAGGGGTGGGATAGGGAGGGTGGGAGGGAGGGAAACGCAAGAGGGAAGAGATATGGGAACATATGTATATGTATAACTGATTCATTTTGTTATAAAGCAGAAACTAACACACCACTGTAAAGCAATTATACCCCAATAAAGATGTTAAAAAAAAACAAAAAAACAAAACAAACAAACAAAAAAACTAGTAGAGCCAGAGCTTACTTTCTGCAGAGAAAGTGGAGAAAGGGAAAATCTAGGATCTGCATAGAGTCACTCTCTGGACACTTTATTTCACAAAGTTGACTAGGAAGGACATCGATTTTTTTCAGAAAAAAATTACATCTTATTAAATGTAATTGGTCAGAGTTATATTTATGGGACTAGATGATTGTTTTATACGCTTATCTGCTTTTGCAAATGTTGGTATAAGTTACTAGACACCAGTAAAAGAGAGTTTAAGGAAAGAATCATGGAATGAGTTGAGAGTCATTGGGTCCTAGGGAAGGATTTGCTAGAAGGAATAACGATCAACTCAGATTTGAGTTAAAGAGCATTTATTGGGGATGTAGGTTTATTTATTTATTTTAACATAACCTAAGGGTAG
Organism: Monodon monoceros; assembly: GCF_005190385.1. Taxonomy (NCBI): domain Eukaryota; kingdom Metazoa; phylum Chordata; class Mammalia; order Artiodactyla; family Monodontidae; genus Monodon; species Monodon monoceros. The sequence goes on along the minus strand of NW_021703772.1, from coordinate 51,945,127 downwards.
AAATATAGTACTCCTTCCCTCCTTCATCTCTTGATACATTAGGGTGCATATGGCACTCATTCCTAGGTTACATGTTCTTTCAGCTTGAATGCCACTGACCAAATGGCTAGTGTCTTTTGACCCAGTTATTAGGAGTATTGACTGTAACAGCTCAGCCAGTGGATTTACTATGCTACGGCAGGGTTTCCAGTCTTGGTCCAGTCAGCTGTGGGCAGGGAGCAAAGTACAAAAATGGCTGCTAGGTGATAGTGGAGGGTTTTCTCAAAGAAGAAGATATGGGCTGGGCAGACATCCTGAGATAGTTTCTACTATACAGTATTTTCTTCATTATCCAATAGAGAGTAGTGGGACTCAATTGCTGTTCTTAAGCATAGAATTAGTAGCTCTCTTTACTTTAGTGGTGTTGCTTTAGTGCCATCATGTTGCTACATACAAGGAACCCATTCCTACTCCAGATGTGAAGATTACTTAGGCCATGTTTTTTTGAAAGCACTGAATCTTTTGGTAATAACTACTGCATAAATATTTGGCCATTTTAAGTCTTTAAATTTTTTTTTATTGCCTTGAAAAGTCAATTTAAAAAAATCTTTAGATAACTGGTCTCCTTATCAATCAGAAATAGGGTATTCAGATACCCCATTCTCAAGGTATGGTCATAATAAATATGTGAAAATAATTGTAAGAGTTTTAATGATGCATCTTGTCTCTCTGGGGCTGTGCTTCTTTCTCCTGAATAGGAAAATGTTACGTTCCCTCAGTGTTCACGCAAAGAAAATGTTCCTTTTAACATTGAACCGTAAATAAAATAAATAAGACATTTCTGACAGGTATAAAATTAGCACAATGTAATTGAGAAATTATACTGTCCGAGAAGGATAATGAAATTGCAGAATGCTAAAGCCCCTGCAGAAGGGGCTTTAGGCAACATTTAGAGATTAAATGGTCCAATCCAACCCTTTTAATTTCCAGATTAAGGAATCAAAGATTAGTGGAGATTAGGTAGCTCCCTGAGAACTAGTTTGTATTTAAACCAGGACTGAGCCTCGCAATCCCAAATACAACCAAAATAGCAAAATCTTGACTTAAAAAGTGTATCAGGAAAATGAAAACTTTTCTCCATATTCCCTTTCTCTTCGTTAAGCATTATTGTCCACTCAGTAATTTATAGGTATGACTACATCATTTAAAGATATAAAAGAGGAAAATTGGTTGAATCTTCTCTGTTCTTATAATCAGAGAAAATTATTCTATCTTTTGTTCACAGTGACTTTAGTTTTACCATAAAGTGCTGCATAGTGTATGTTTTTTGATAAAATTAATTCAAAGTGATATTCTTAAGGATACTCATAACACCTATTGACAAAATTAGCTATATGTTTAGCTTTATCAAAACCAGAATTAGCAATTTCAAGGTTGAAGAGAAGATTGAAGACAAGCTTTAATTTTCAACACATATTGTCACTGAATACCAAGGGCAGGAATCATATTTAATTTACTGTACATGCCTGAAATATTGGGGATGCTGGTAAGAACAGAGGGAAAGCAATGAGAGCTTTAAAGTACTCAGGCAGGAAGAATCATAATTCACTATTTTGAACTTACATGAGCCTGAAATCTTATTACTCTATGATGATCCCTGTCAAAGGGTAACATTAAAACTTTCTAAGATTCAGAATAAATGAAACATACATTTATTAGGCTAAATAGTTATATCAATATGTCAGGGGAAATAGGCAGGAGATATTTTAACATTGAACCACATGCAATTTTTTGTATATTGCCTTTTCTCCCCCCAGAGACATTCTGGCTGCTTTCCCATTGGTCAAGTCTCCTGGCTCATTTGTAAACTTAAATTTCATCCAGGGAAAGCCGTTCATGTCTATTTATATCACATTCTGCTTTCATTTGGTTTATTTAATGATTTATTAAATGCATTAAGCACAGTGGAATTTCCTATGAGAGTTGGAACATGTGAATAAAATTATTTTAAAATCATGTTTATGTTGTGATTTATAGAATTGCAAATTGTCAAAGACATAAGGGATCATGGTAAAGTAGCACACAGTTGCTTGGAGCCCACATATTACTCCAAGACCTCACTTGAAAGCTGGTAATTTTCCTGAAATAGCCTGTAGGGGAAGCGTATGCAAGGCAGCTCACAGCACATGGTTTGAATAGATGTGCCTATACTGTGAAATGCCAAATTGAGGAAGTTTTTAATCGACAGTGTGAACACAGGAGCAACTTCCTAACCTGATTCAGAACCTGGCTCCATTTCCATTCACTTTTTATGATCTATCTTATTGAAGGGAGGAAGAAATTTTACTCAAGACTACAGACATTTGTCTCCTTAAAGTGTGAGCTAATGGATGGATTATGTAAAGAGCAATGCGATTGAATACCTCTTTTATGATTTGATGAATGTAGAAAGTAATAAAAAAATGTTTGGTAGCCACAGAAGCTCATACTGATAGTGAACAAGTCACTTAACTTTTCTGTGTATGAGTGTCTTTAAACAATTCCATTATTAATACTTATCTATTAAGCATAAAGCATTTTATGGAGGAGTGGAGTGAGTGATGAGGGTAAGGCTAGAAGGGTACGCAGATGCTAGATTTTTTTTTTTTTTTTTTTTTGCGGTACGCGGGCCTCTCACCGCTGTGGCCTCTCCCGCCGCAGAGCACAGGCTCCGGACGCGCAGGCCCAGCGGCCATGGCCCACGGGCCCAGCCGCTCCGCGGCATGCGGAATCCTCCTGGACCGGGGCACGAACCCACGTCCCCTGCATCGGCAGGCGGACGCTCAACCACTGCGCCACCAGGGAAGCCCCAGATGCTAGATTTTAAAGGGGCTTTCATGACCTACTAAGCAGTTAGGATATATATATCCCTTTTAGCCTGTTAGGTGCTATTAAAGGATTCTAATAAAGGCAAGGGGGCATTCCTAAGGCCTGGCTCTTAGAAATAACACTGTGACGGTAGTATACAGGATGGATGGAAAGAGGACAGTCCTAGACCCAGTTAGGAGACCATGGTAATTAATCAGACTGGAGGTATTGGCAACCAGAACAATGGCCATAAGAGTGGAGATGAAAAAGGATGGGTTTGAAGTACTGTTAGGAAGTTAAATCAGTAGCATATATGATTGATTCGATATGGAAACTAAGAAAAAGTCATGACTCGATGGTGATTGACAGAATGGTAGAGTGATTGATAGTGATTTTGGGCTTGTACAAATTGAGCATATATGGAACTTTCATAACCTCTTCATTTGTATAACACTAAAAGTAACTATTAAAGAAAACTGTTGACGTTATCAAGGTATACACGTAAAGCAATAAAGTACATTTTCACACCACGTGTGTAGCGCAAGCAAGGTTAAAAGCTGGTTTCTGTTGTTTCATTTTGCTAATAAATAGTCCGAGAAAACAGGTCTAAATTGCCAGTTTTATGGTTCATGTTTGTGAGAACAGCCTTCATTTCCCTATGGAAATGAGGGGCAGACCTTAAAGAAAATTCCACACAAAGCCTTGAGATCTAACATGACGTGACTTGATAGACCACGACATCTGAAATTCTGTTTCTAACTCCAGAGAGCAAGTGTTAGAAGATAGAATTGATGAACACTTGACTTAAACTAATTCCTTGAATATCCAACCCTGCATTTTATGTCATCTATCATTGTGGTTTCTCAGCACTTAGAAATATGAGCCCTGAATAAAAATGTAGAGGACCACCTGTCTCCATGGCAGTATTCCAGGAATCCACAGCCTAATTTATGCTTAGCAGGAAATGTGGACGGCCACCTTCTACTTGCCATTCACAGTTCCATTTTTCAAAGTACAGTATTGCAAAGAAACTAACTTTATGTTAAGGCAAATGTAATAGAGTGCACTCCTCATACATGGCAGTTTAGAATTAGGTGTTAGGATCTGAGGGGAATCACATAGGGTAGACTTACTATAATCTTCTAACATCTCTCTCAGCCATTTGACTTTGGAGTCTAAAGCAGTGTGAGTTCGTTAGTAAGGAGACTAGGAGTATAGTGTTTCAGCCTAGAATAGGTAAGTAATATTAATTTGTTTTTGTTTAATTTGTAGTCTTTTTTAGGTTGACATTAGCAATTTCCTTTCTCACAACTGTGAACTGAACTCCTGAATTGTTATGGTATAAAGTAAAAAGATAGAAGAGGGCATGGCCTCTAATCACTGCAATGAGTATTAATCTGTGTTTGTAAGATACAAATGTCACTGAAAATGGAGAGTAAGGACTGATATATAACAAGTGTTTGTTTATGATATCAAATAATCACACTGTCAACACTGATAGAATTTACTAGTTTCTTTAACATCACAATGTTTGAGATTTACAATATACCACAGTGGTTTGTGTATGGGATTAAATTAGATTTAGGACCAAGGTTTAAAAACTGCATATGACACTTGCTAGTGGTGACACTGTGGATCAGTTATTTAGCCCGTCTAAACTCCTTTTGCTTCATTTGTAATACACAAATGACCATAGCTAGCTCACCCGATAATTGAACTCAAAGTAAATGATCAGTAAATCATTGCTGGTTAATAATAGTACCGAAAGTAGTAGAAGTACTACTAGTAGTAGGATAGAAGTAGAATATCATTCTTTGTCCTACAAAAGATGAATTATTTTTAAAACTTAAAAAATGATAAGTAGAAGAGAAAAATCAGGATTTATTTTTAGCATATAAAATAAAAAACAAAGGAAAGCCAAAGTCGTCAGTATGTGTGTGGATGTGTGTTTATCTGTGTGGGTTCATATGGGGAGGGTATGTCTTTGTATATCATTAGGACTAACATCATTACTTCATTTGAGCTTTCAAATTTGAGCTTCAAATTCATCAGATTCATGACTGCCAATTAGAAAGAGGAATATGTCCAATTCATACTTTTTGATTATCTGTATGGAAAAAACAAATAGCAACTATTCAGGTCAGGCCAAGTTTTCCGTAATAATAATTTGTTCAAGGGATTTCTTGTGTGAGGATTTATATAGAGGGCATTTCATGATAAGGATGGGTCACATTTTCAAAAATATATTCCTGAAGTGAAAATAGTAATGTATTTTCATGTTTGATCCTTTGACAAAAGCCAAAGTCTTATCATTAATATATAACTCAATGAAGCCAACTCCATGAAGAATAAAATTCATACAGTTCAATTATGTAGCCTTCTTGTGGTCTGACTTGGTGTCAAATAATGAATCCTTCAATCTGCTTTATTTGTGATTTTCAAATCCACATATTTCTGTGTGTGACTGCAGTGTAATACTATTTGGCTTTTGATATTTCTTTTCAAAAGATACTGGAGGTCTTAATCAAGAGGATCCCTGACACATGGCCACCTGACAGTTGAAGGACAATTCTCCACCCCATAGGGGTGAGAACTCTTCAAGTTATTTGATTTTGTTTGATTGAATGGGATGATCTTCTACCTCAGAGTTGATGTGGTCATATTTCATAACATAACTGGTGCAAAAGGTAGCAATACAGACAAGCAGAAAGTCAAGCCTTCGGTTATAAATGTTTGTTGTGGCAGTGACTCTTTGTGAATTTTAAAATTGACTTTAAGACCCCTTTTGGTCATTTTCTATATTTTCAATCTTGGTGAATAAGTCTGCCCCTAGAGTCAAGGTGTTTTATTATTTGACAAGCATTTTAATGATGTGTTTGTGAGCCCAAGTATATCCTAAAACAGGATAATGGGAGGAATGGCATAACTTACCGTTTGCTGCAGGCATTCTTGTAAAACAAATGATATTTCTTATATGCTCTTAGAATTTATCAGTTTCAGAATATATATGTTAAAGATTTCCAAATTATGTGTATGCATACATATGTTTGTTTATATTATGTAGTTTATAAATTTACTTTAACTTTTCTTCACCAAAAGGAGCTATGTTTATCTTTGAAAATATTAAATGTCCAAAGAGATACTTTATTCACAAGAACTAAAACTGTACTTTTATTATTTGAAGTAAGTATATTATGGAGAAGTATCAATACTTATTTTAAAAACTGCATATTTTATAGCAATAATTTCTTAATGTGGTGAGAATTAGAGCCACTCTACAAAACATTATCATTCCCAAGACTTTCTAATGAGAGTAACTTGTCATTCAGTGGAGCCACCATTTACTAATACTGTTCAGGTGAAGAAACTATATGGGATACAAAGATGAAAAAGACACTATATTTGGGAAAGTAGCACACATAAAACTATAATCTTTTTGAAAATAAATGAATAATTTTTCTGAGAATTAACAAAATATCATATTTTTCTATTTCTTTTTCTCTCAAGATGAAACTATCTTTGATTTTCCCCTGATAATAAAGCAAAAAACGTGCATAGTAAAAACAATTCAAGCAAATACTGTTTTGTGTAGTAGTAAGAGAACCTCATCCTCCTTGAACAGCCCCACCTGTCAACCTTCTCTTTCCATCCTACCCTCTGCTCTAGTACTCCCACTCCACAAGGGTAATAAAAGATTGATGCATGTGTACACAGTATTTGTGAGTATGTGCCTGCTTAAGTGTGTACTTGCACATGTAGTACTTGGTGTGTACCATAGTCCCTGACATGTGGTAAGCACACAATAGATGTGAGCTAAGTTGTAATTGTGTATTTGGTTTTATAACTTTTGTTTGTGGTTTATGTCTCTTACCCTATAATATAGCAGGAATTTCTTTTCATATTATATAGTTTATATCATCATAGATCTCTCATTTTTTAAAATAAAGTTATTTATTTATTTATTTATGGCTGGTTGGGTCTTCATTGCTGCGCACGGGCTTTCTCTAGTTGTGGCGAGCGGGGGCTACTCTTCGTTGTCGTGTGCGGGCTTCTCATTGTGGTGACTTCTCTTGTTGCACAGCATGGACTCTAGGCTCACGGGCTTCAACAGTTTTGGCACGCAGGCTCAGTAGTTGTGGCTTGCGGGCTCTAGAGCCCAGGCTCAATAGTTGTGGCACATGGGCTTAGTTGCTCTGCAGCATGTGGGACCTTCCTGAACCAGGGCTGGAACCCATGTCCCCTACATTGGCAGGCGGATTCTTAACCACTGCGCCACCAGACAAGACCCTCTCATATGTTTTAATGGATATTTAGCATTCATCTTATTGTTACATATTAATTTGTTAACCAAGTCCCTTTTTTATTGAGGTATAACTGACAGACAACATTATATTAATTCATGTATACAGTATAATGATTTGATATTTGCATATGTTGCAAAGTGATCACCATAATAAGTCTACTTAACATCTGTCACCATACATAATTACAGAACTTTTTTTCTTGTAATGATGACTTTTTTAAGATCTGATTTCTTAGCAGCTTTCAAATATGCAGTATAGTATTATTAACTATAGTTGCCATGCTGTACATTACATCCCGATGACTCACTTATAACCGTAAGTTTGTACTTTTTGACCCCCTTCACCCATTTCACCCACCCCTACACTCCATCTCTGGCACCCACTAACCTGTTCTCTGTATCTATGAGCTTGTATTGGTTTTTGTTCGTTTTCTAGATTCCACATATAAGTGGTACCATTTAATATTGTCTTACTCAGTCTAGCCTATTTCACTTAGCATAATGCCCTCAAGGTCTGTCCATGTTGTTGCAAATAGCAAGATTTACTTCTGTTTTATGGCTAAATATGGATTTTGACAGGGATTGCATTGAATGTATAGATTGATTTGGGTAGTCTGGACATTTTAACAATATTAGTTAATCCAATCCATGAATATAGAATATCTTTCTACAGATTAGTATCTTCAATTTCTTTTATCAATGTCTTATGCTTTTCAGTGTATTTCAATGAATAATAAAAAATACCTATTCCTAGATATTTTATTCTTTTTGATACAATTATAAATAGAATTATTTTCTTAATTTCTCTGATAATTTGTTCTTAGTGTATAGAAATGCAACAGATTTCTTTTTTTTTGAATTTTTGAATTTTATTTGTTTTTTATACAGCAGGTTCTTATTAGTTATCTATTTTATACATATTAGTGTATATATGTCAATCCAAATATTCCAGTTCATCCCACCACCAGCCCCCCACCTCTGCTTTCCCCCCTTGGTGTCCATACATTTGTTCTCTATATCTGTGTCTCAGTTTCTGCATTGCAAACTGGTTCATCTGTACCATTTTTCTAGATTCCATACGTATGCATTAGTATATGATATTTGTTTTTCTCTTTCTGACTTACTTCACTATTTATGACAGTCCCTAGGTCCACCCACATCTCTACAAATGACCCAATTTCATACCTTTATATGGCTGAGTAATATTCCATTGTATATATGTACCACTACTTCTTTATCCATTCATCCGTTGATGGGCATTTAGGTTGTTTCCATGACCTGGCTATTGTAAATAGTGCTGCAGTGAACATTGAGTTGCATGTGTGTTTTTGAGTTATGGTTTTCTCTGAGTATATGCCCAGTAGTGGGATTGCTGGGTCATATGGTAGTTCTATTTTTAGTTTTTTAAGAAACCTCCATATTGTTCTGCATACTGGCTGTATCAGTTGACATTCCCACCAGCAGTGCAAGAGGGTTCCCTTTTCGTCACATCCTCTCCAGCATTTGTTGTTTGTAGATTGCCTGATGATGCCCATTCTAACTGGTGTGAGTTGATACCTCATTGTAGTTTTGAGTTGCATTTCTCTAATAATTAGTGATGCTGAGGAGCTTTTCATGTGCTTCTTGGCCATCTCTATGTCTTCTTTGGAGAAATGTCTATTTAGGTCTTGTGCCCGTTTTTTGATTGGGTTGTTTTTCTTAATATTGAGCTGCATGAGCTGTTTATATATTTTGGAGATTAATCCTTTGTCAGTTGCTTCATTTGCAAATATTTTCTCCCATTCTGAGGGTTGTCTTTTCATCTTGTTTGTAGTTTCCTTTGCTGTGCAAAAGCTTTGAAGTTTCATTAGGTCCATTTGATTATTTATGTTTTTATTTCCATTTCTCTAGGAGGTGGATCAAAAAAGATCCTCCTGTGATTTATGTCAAAGAGTGTTCTTCCTATGTTTTCCTCTAAGAGTTTTATGGTGTCCGGTCTTACATTTAGATCTCTAATCCATTTTGAATTTATTTTTGTGTATGGTGTTAGGGAGTGTTCTAATTTCATTCTTTTACATGTAGCTGTCCAGTTTTCCCAGCAGCACTTATTGAAGAGGCTGTTTTTTCTCCATTGTATATCCTTGCCTCCTTTGTCATGGATTAGTTGACCACAGGTGCATGGATTTATCTCTGGGCTTTCTATCCTGTTCCATGGGTCTATATTTCTGTTTTTGTGCCAGTACCATATTGTCTTGATTACTGTAGCTTTGTAGTATAGTCTGAAGTCAGGGAGTCTGATTCCTCCAGCTCTGTTTTCTTCCTTCAAGACTGCTTTGGCTATTTCGGGTCTTTTGTGTCTCCATACAAATTTTAAGATTTTTTGTTCTAGTTCTGTAAAAAATGCCGCTGGTAATTTGATAGGGATTGCATTGAATCTGTAGATTGCTTTGGGTAGTATAGTCATTTTCACAATACTGATTCTTCCAATCCAAGAACATGGTGTATCTCTCCATCTGTTTGTGTCATCTTTGATTTTTTCATCAGTGTCATATAGTTTTCTGAGTACAGGACTTTTACCTCCTTAGGTACGTTTATACCTAGGTATTTTATTCTTTTTGTTTCAATGGTGAATGGGATTGTTTCCTTAATTTCTCTTTCTGATCTTTCGTTGTTAGTGTATAGGAATGCAAGAGATTTCTGTGCATTAATTTTGTACCCTGCAACTTTACCAAATTCATTGATGAACTCTAGTAGTTTTCTGGTGGTATCTTTAGGATTCTCGATGTATAGTATCATGTCATCTGCAAACAGTGACAGTTTTCCTTCTTCTTTTCCGATTTGTATTCCTTTTATTTCTTTTTCTTCTCTGATTGCCGTGGCTAGGACTTGCAAAACAGTGTTGAATAATAGCGGCCAGAGTGGACATCCTTGTCTTGTTCCTGATCTTAGAGGAAATGCTTTCAGTTTTTCACCATTGAGAATGATGTTTGCTGTGGGTTTTTTGTATATGGTCTTTATTATGTTGAGGTAGGTTCCCTTTATGCCCACCTTCTGGAGAGTCTTTATCATAAATGGGTGTTGAATTTTGTCAGAAACTTTTTCTGCATCTACTGAGATGATCGTATGCTTTTTATTCTTCAGTTTGTTAATATGGTGTATCACATTGATTGATTTGCATATATTGAAGAATCCTTCCATCCCTGGGATAAATCCCTCTTGATCCTGGTGTATGATCCTTTTAATGTGTTGTTGGATTACGTTTCCTAGTATTTTGTTGAGGATTTTGACATCTATATTCATCAGTGATATTGGTCTGTAATTTTCTTTTTTGTAGTATCTCTGTCCTGTCAGGTTTTGGTATCAGGGTGATGGTGGCCTCATAGAATGAGTTTGGGAGTGTTCCTTCCTCTGCAATTCTTTGGAAGAGTTTGAGAAAGATGAGTGTTAGCTCTTCTCTAAATGTTTGATAGAAACCACTTGTGAAGCCATCTGGTCCTGGACTTTTGTTTGTTGGAAGATTTTATTTTGGGAGGGGGGTACGCAGACCTCTCACTGCTGTGGCCTCTCCCGTTGCGGAACACAGGCTCCGGACGCGCAGGCTCAGTGGCCATGGCTCACGGGCCTAGCCGCTCCACTGCATGTGGGATCTTCCCAAACCGGGGCACGAACACGCGTCCCCTGCATCGGCAGGCGGACTCTCAACCACTGCGCAACCAGGGAAGCCCTGTTGGAAGATTTTTAATCACAGTTTCAATTTCATTACTTGAGATTGGTCTGTTCGTATTTTCTATTTCTTCCTGGTTGAGTCTTGGAAGGCAATACCTTTCTAAGAATTTGTCCATTTCTTCCAGGTTGTCCGTTTTATTGGCCTAGAGTTGCTTGTAGTAGTCTCTTATGATGCTTTGTATTTCTGTGGTGTCCATTGTAACTTCTCCTTTTTCATTTCTAATTTTATCTCTTTGAGTCCTCTCCCTCTTTTTCTTGATGAGTCTGGCTAAACGTTTATCAATTATTTTTATCTTCTCAAAGAACCACCTTTTAGTTTTATTGATCTTTGCTACTGTTGTCTTTGTTTCTATTTCATGTATTTCTGCTCTGATCTTTATGATTTCTTTCCTTCTACTAACTTTGGGTTTTGTTTGTTCTTATTCTCTGAGGCAGCCCAGCACTGGAGCCTACCTGGCTCTTTGATGGGGCTAATGGCGGACTCTGGGAGGGTTCACACCAAGGAGTACTTCCCAGAATTTCTGCTGCCAGTGTCCTTGTCCCCACGGTGAGCCTCTGCCACCCCCTGCCTCTGCAGGAGACTCTCCAACACCAGTAGGTAGCTCTGGTTCAGTCTCCTATGGGCTCACTGCTCCTTACCCTGGGTCCTGATGTGCACACTGCTTTGTGTGTGTCCTCTAAGAGTGAAGTCTCTGTTTCCCCCAGTCCTGTTGAAGTCCTGCAGTCAAATTCCACTAGCCTTCAAAGTCTGATGCTCTAGGAATTCCTCCTCCCGTTGCCAGACCCCCAGGTTGGGAAGCCTGATGTGGGACTCAGAGCCTTTACTCCATTGGGTGGACTTCTGTGGTATAAGCGTTCTCCAGTTTTTGAGTCAACCACCCAGCAGTTATGGGATTTGATTTTATTGTCATTGTGCCCTTTGTACTGTCTCACTGCGACTTTTCCTTTGTCTTTGGATGTGGGGTATCTTTTTTGGTGAGTTCCCGTGTATTCCTGTTGATGATTGTTCAGCAGTTTGTTGTGATTCCAGTGCTCTTGCAAGATGGAGTGAGCACACTTCCTTCTACTGTGCCATCTTGATCCAATCTCAACAGATTTCTGTATATTGATTTTGTATCCTGCAATTTTACTAAATTTGTTTATTAGTTCTAATAGTTTTTGTGTGTGTGTGTGTGTAGTCTTTAGGTTTTTCCATATATAATATAATGTCATCTGCAAATAGTGACAGTTTTACTTTTTTCTTTCCAATTTGGTTGTCTTTTATTTCTTTATTATGCCTAATTGCTGTGACTAGCACTTTGAATACTATCAATATGTTGAATAAAAGTGGTGAAATTGGGCATCCTTGTCTTGTTCCTGATCTTAGAGGAAAAGCTTTTAGGTTTTCACCATTGAGTATGATGTTAGCTGTGGGTTTGTCTTATATGGCTTTTATCATGTTGGGGTATGTTCCCTCTCTACCCACTTTGTTGAGAATTGTTATCATAAGTGGATGTTGAATTTTGTCAAGTGCTTTTTTGCATCGATTGAGTTGATCATATGGTTTTTTCCTTCATTTTGTAAATATGGTGTATCCCATTGATTTGCAGATGTTGAACAATTCTTGCATCCCTGGAATAAATCTCACTTGGTCATGGTGTATGATCCTTCTAATGTGTTGTTGAATTTGGTTTGCTAATATTTTGTTGCGGATTTGTGTGTGTATGTTCATCAGGGATATTGGCCTGTACATTTTCTTTTCTTGCAGTGTTCTTGTCTGGTTTTAATATCAGGGTTATCCTGACTTTGTAAAATGAGCTTGAAAGTATTCCCTTCTCTTCTATTTTTGGGAAGAGTTTGATAAGGATTGATATTAATTCTCCTTTGATTGTTTGGTAGAGTTCACCAGTGAAGCCTTCTGGTCCTGGACTTTTGTTTGTTGGGAGGTTTTTGATTATTGATTCAATCTCCTTACTAGTAATGTGTCTTTTCAGATTTTCTATTTCTTCATGATTCCATCTTGGGAGAGTGTATATTTCTAGGAATTTATTTATTCTATGTCCAACTTGTTGGTTTGTAGTTGTTTGTAGTAGTCTTTCATGATTTTTTGTATTTCTGTGGTATAAGATTTAACGTTTCCTGTTTCATTTCTGATTGTATTTATTTGAGTCCTCTGTTTTTTTTCTTGTTGAGTCTAACTAAAGGTGTGTCAATTTTGTTTATTTTATTTTATTTTGGGCAGTTCAAAATTATTTACTGAAAATTCATTGAGAGCCAAATTCTTCTTGGTTATCCTGTCTTCCCTAGTTCTTTTTGTCACAGAGTTGAGGAAAACAGTTTGCTCCCTACAGAGTCATGAACAAAGATAAGTTAGGGAGCAAGATACTAAATTTTATTCAGTACTCTTTCCCAAGTTCTGTTAGAATCATTGTTTGTCTTGTACCCTGATTCAGTGGTTGGTTACAGGATGCATTTCAGTGTTCACTCAAATGCTGATTTTTATCATTTCCACTTTCTGGAATAGTGCAGGTAGTCCTTGTTTATGTTGAGAATGCATTCCTGGAAATCATACCAGTTAGGGATCTGGTAACACAGATCACTTTCCCCCTTAAGATTAGTGTTGTAACTGAGGATTATGGTCCTTCTAGAGCTTCTAGAGGCTGCACACATTCATTGGCTAATGATCCTGTTCCACCTTTAAAGTGAGAAGTAGCTAGTCATGGCTTTGTCAAGATGTTTTTATAACTTTTTTTGGTAGTTTATGTCTTTTACCCTATAATATGGCAGGAATTTCTTTTCACATAAAGTCATATAGATGTCTTTTATGTGTTTTAATGTATGTTTAGCATTCATTTTATTGTTATATCTTAATTTATTAACCAAGTCCTTCTTTTTTTTTTGCGGTACGTGGGCCTCTCACTCTTGTGGCCTCTCCCATTGCGGAGCACAGGCTCCGGACGTGCAGGCTCAGGGACCATGGCTCACGGGCCCAGCCGCTCCACGGCATGTGGGATCTTCCCAGACCGGGGCACGAACCTGTGTCCCCTGCATTGGAAGGCAGACTCTCAACCACTGCACCACCAGGGAAGTCCCCAAGTCCTTCTTGTTGGACGTTTTAATGGTTTAAGAATATTTTTGCAATGATAACAATGTTAAAAGAAATACTTTACTCCAAAAATATTGAACTCATTTACACTATCACCAAAAATATATGAGAAAACTTATTTCCTTACACTCAGATCAAAACTTGGAATTACCAGTATTTTTATGTCTTTGCTACTCTGATGGATGAAAGATGATATCACATTAGTTGGCATTTTTGTTGGTTATCTTTCCATTATTATTAGTCAGTGATTTTCTTTGGGATTACTTTTTCATATCATGCAACCGTTTCTTCTGTGGAGTTACTTTTATGTTTCTGGAGTGTGCTATTTCTTTACATATCATGAATATTATCTCTGTGTCTCTCACATAGGTTGCAAATATTTTTCTTCAGTTATCCATTTGTCTTTTGACTTTGTATAACCTTCTGTACAAATATGTAGTCAACTCTCTATTTTTTATGCTTTATGATCTTGTGATGTCAAACGAGAAAAGCTTTCCACTTCAAGGTTTAGATAATACTTGCACTTAAAGTTTTCCTATCACTTTTACATCTTTTTACACTTAAATCTAATCCATCTGTTCCATCTGAACTGCTATCATGCACTTATCCTTTCAGATAAACTGAACATTCTGGTTTTACGTATTTTTAAATTTATTTTGGCCAAAAATGAATAATATGTACGGATTCATTTAGAAAGAATATTTTATCAATTTTGAGTCTTTCTATCCATAACAGAAATATGGTGTGCCTTTTCATATATTTGTCTTCCTTTATCTCATTCACAGAGCTTACAGACTCTTTGTATGATCCCTGCATATTTCTGAAGCCTTACAATATCTTTGCAGATATTCTTTCCAAAATACTTGGGAAGAATTGGCTTTGGTCACATCCCTCACTTCTGATCAAATCATCATGGCTGAAGGTAGGCCCAGTGAGGCTACCAGTGAGGAACTTCCAATGAGGCCAGGAAAGGGGAGGGTATGTAGGTTAGCAGTATACCCAATTCAAATCACATGACTAAGCAGGAATGCTGTGGATTGGCCTGGGGTAGAGTCCTAAAAGAAAAAATGCTAGATAAACAGAGTCAAGTCCTTAAAAAACCAGAGAACAGCGACTCTAGTTTTTTTTGGTTTTTTTCTTTTTCATAGTACGCAGGCCTCTCACTGTTGTGGCCTCTCCCGTTGCGGAGCACAGGCTCCGGACGCGCAGGCTCAGCGGCCATGGCTCACAGGCTCAGCCACTCCGCGGCATGTGGGATCTTCCCGGACCGGGGCACAAACCCGTGTCCCCTGCATCGGCAGGCGGACTCTCAACCACTGCGCCACCAGGGAAGCCCTACTATATTTTTCTAGACAGTTTTATTCAGATATTGAGTTAATTAGTTGAACTATATGGCATTGTAGATAGTCTCGTCATAGACAGTAGATCTAGATAGGTAATAAACATTTTATTCACATAAACTTTCTGCATATTTCAAACCATAATACAACACAAATGTGAATACTATGGTATCAAAAAGAAAGTGAAGAATTTTATACCAAATTTTTCTTTCTTTTTCTAAACCATGATTAGTCTAAAATACTAGCTCATCCCCATCTATGCATGTTTATGCCAGCCATATCCCCTCCTCTCTCCACCTTGATAATCATCACTTCTGCCTCCACTAATCAAAAATTAGCAAACTAGAATAAAGAAATGCAGCATGTCACAGCAAATCACCATCTTCACCAAGTTTTATGCCAGATTATTTTAGCTAATGTATATTTCTCCGTTTTTATCTCTATTTTGTTTAATATTAATTTTTGCTTTATGGTTTTTTTTTTTTTACTTGACTTGTGGAAACAGTGGTAAAAGAAGATTTTCACATTTCTTCTTTATTTTGTCCTCAAATTAGATTTCACTCTCCCTCTTTTTGTGTGTGTATGTCTTATATTTGTTATATGACACTGCTCTGGAAATTTTCTTGAGGCTACATTTTAATTATAGAATTCAAATCCAGTATTATTTGGGGGTTGTATATATGTGTCCAGAGACTTAGAATAAGAGGTAAAAATTAGATCAATATTTCTATTTCCATCTTGGGTCAGACCATAGCAATGAAGAGAACAAATGATCTAAAGACTAAGATTCAAGCTAGGTTACTATTAATGATTAATTGCTTCTCAATGGAAATAAAAATGATGAATGTTAATCAGTAAATTGATTTTTATCGATCTGCGGTGATGTATTGATATTTCCAACATTTCTGAGGTGTTTTCTTATACTAAGCAATAACATAACCTAAGGCAAGTAGCAGTTTATAGAAGAAAACCATTAACTTATATAGATTGATTTATAAGGCTCCTGTTTGTATATTTCAGGGAATACGGACTGATAAAAATTTAATCTCTAATACATTTTATAAGCTATAAAGGAATATTCTACTTAGCTATGTATATTTGAAGGTATACTACCTCAGAAATACAAAAGGGAACCCAGAAATACTTAACCTTAAGAGAAAAGGGGATGTTGTAAAATATTTAGAAATCAAAGATGTTCATTAAGAAACCAGAAATTATTGAATGTCAGGTATTTGGAAGTAATACCCTGAATATTATTGTATGACAACAGGTTGATTGTTTTACAGAGTTAAAATAGCAAATGATGTTATTTGTGAATAACCAGGATTTTTTGTTTGTTTCATTTTTGAAGAAAATAGCACAGTTGCAGTTAGAGGCATTTCTGTTTTAATTAATTACAAGAAAATATTGGTTTTTTCTTTTTTAATTAATAGAATTTATTTTCTAGGGCAATTTTGAGCTTCACAGCAAAACTGAGTGGAAAGTACAGAGAGTTCCCATGTATTCCCTCTCTATACATGCACAACCTCCCTCACTATCAACTTTCCTCACCATGGTTGTATGTTTGTTATAATTGATGAACCTACATTTGCACATCATTTATCACCCAAAGTCCAGAGTTTACATTAGGGTTCACCCTCAGTGTTGTACATTCTGTGGGTTTTGACAAATGTATAATGACATGTATCCACCATTGTAATATCATGCAGAATTGTTTCACTGCCCTAAAAATCCTCTATGCTCTGCCTATTCATCCCTCCCTCCCCCAAACCCCTGGAAACTACCAATCTTCTACTGTCTCCATAGTTTTACCTTTTCCAGATTATCATATAGTTGGAATCATACAGTATGAGCCTTTTCAGATTGACTTATTTCAGTTAATAATATGCATTTAAGTTTCCTCTGTGTCTTTTCATGACTCGATTGCTCTTGTATTTTTAGTTGGTTTGTTTTGTTTTGTTTTAGCAATGAATAATATTTCATTTTCTGGATATACCGGTTTATTTATCCACTTACCTACTGAGAAACCTCTTGGTTGCTTCCAGGTTTGGCAATTATGAATAAAGCTGCTGTAAATATCCTTGTGTAGGTTTTTGTGTGGACATGATTTTTCAATTCATATGGATATATACCAATGTACACGATTGCTAGATAGTATATTAATAGTATGTTTGATTTTGTAAGAAACAGCCAAACTGTCTTCCAAAGTGACTGTATCACTTTGCATTCTCACCAGCAAAGAATAAGAGTTTGTACTGCTTGTTTTAATTTGAAATTAATTTTCTTGTTTTAATTTGAAATTAATTTGCTCTTGTTTTAATTTGAAATTCCCTAATAACATATGCTGTTGAACATCTCTTCATATGTTTAGTTGCCAGCTATATAGTATCTTCTTTGGTAAGGTGTCTGTTCAGGTCATACCCATTTTTTAATCAGATTCTTTATTTTATTCTTGTTGAGTTTTAAGAGTTCTTTGTATATTTTGGGTAACAGTTCTTTATCAGATGTGTCCTTTGCAAATATTTTTCTCCCAGTCTGTGGCTTTTCTCATTCTCTCAAGGTTTTGTTTTTAGCATTGTCACAGATTTATTCTTTTTGTCAGTCTTCACTGTCATTGAAATGGGATCATAGGAGAGAGAGAGATAAACATGCGTGTTTAGTTGACTATTTTCCAGTTCCTTTTTAACAACAGGGGGTAGGGAAAAAACATACTGCTTTCAGAAATATTGGTTTATTTAAGTTTATTTTGGTTTTGTTGTCATTTATTGAGAGCTTTACTGTGAACCCAAATCAGTGATAAGTGCTTTTATATACATTCTCTTATTTAATCTTTACCTGATCCTCAAAGGCAGCCATGGCCATTTCCCTCTTTTAGAAAGGAAATTGAAGTTCAAGAAAGCCAGATAATTTGCCCAATTCACACAGCTAGTGACAGGTTTGAAAGCTAAACCTATAGTTGATTGTGCCAGAAACTGTATTCTAATAACTCTACATACTGCTTCTCTATTCCCTTTCTAAATTAATACCATCATTATCCATTTAGTTTGAATATCTAGTACATTTACCTAGAAGCACTTATTATTATTGCCTTTTATGGGCGAGATACTTTTCTAGATGTTGAGTTTATACAGATGAATAAGACATGGTGTCTGCATGCATTCTTATCCTCTAGGAGCTCCTAGTCAAAGGGAGGTAGACAGATAAACTGTTCAATTACATTATAGCAAATGCTGTACACACAGTCCTATGGTAACCTAGAGGCTGAATATTTATGACACATTAGCCCATCAGTGTTCAAGGTTGAAATAAATAGAAAGTAAATATATTAAAATAATTTTTATTATTTTACACATAAAACAGGGAAAACGTTTTCTTTAATTTGGACTGAACAGAATGTGAGGAAGTACTAAACCACCAGACCTGAATGGAAACACTGGCCCATCAGACTTGATCATACTCATCATCATTGTTCATCTAGTCATATCTCATTCCAGTACAGAAAGGTGATACTAATGAAGGCAAGTCAAACCAGTTGGGGTCTATTGGGGACAGGCAATGTGCTTTTCTCTTGTTTTCATTCTAGGCAAAATGCTTCACTTACCCAGGTAGGAGCAATTTGACTATTTTTTTTTTAAGATCAAGGTATTAGTTTCCCTATCATTTTTCTGAGTCTGAATATTACTCTATTAAAAACATGACAATTCCTGAAGATTTTCCGCTAGCTTTACCCTTTATTGGAAACACAGCCAGGAATAAATTTCAAAGGATCCATCTTTAACATGGTTTCTTAACTCTGCAGTAACCTAAGACTTTCAGAGTCAATTCCTGCCTAACATACTCTGAGAGAGCATGTCATTTTCGTTCCTTTTTACATCCAGGGGAAGTCAAAAATACCTTAAGACACCAAACATCACGAAGTGTGTTATATCCATACCATCATAATGAGTATTATGGCCTCATAGACTTTCTTCAGAAACAATCTGACTTTATAATGGACATATTTTACATCATAGAAGTAAGTGATATTTTGTCTGAGGAGGAGGATTCAATGGCTTTCCTACAGGGAACTTTAAAATATATGAAAACATAAATGAAGATTAATTCTCTGTGTGTGAAACTGACAGGGGGTTAGATATTTTCATAAGGCCACCAGGTTTAAAAGGTAATTTAAAAAGTTAACTCGGAACCCTGGCTTCAATGACAAGGGATAGGAATGGTTGATAAACTAGACAATAAGAAGCAACTCATATTTCTTGAACTATTAGAAGATTTTACCAAAATTAAGTAGACCAATTTCATAATGTTATATACCAACTATGACGATGCTAATGGTCTCAGAAAATAGTTTAAGAATTGTGTATAATAATATGTACGGCCTGGGATTATTTTGTTTGTGGCACACTTGTTTGGTTTAACATTTAATTAGCAAGACATGCATGGGATCTTGTTTCTTTGGTAAAGCTCAATGTACAGTTTAAAGATTGCAGAATGTCCTTTGTAACTGATAGGACCATACAAAGAGCAGAGATAAAGATACTGTGATTAGTGAGGTCTTGAATGTCCTTAATGTTCTTGTCAAAGGTTAGAAACAAAGCAAAAAAATCAAATCAGCTATTTCTTTTATTATTGGCTGACGTGGGAAAACTGGTGAGTTGAAAAATGGGCAGTTATGAAACAAATATCACAATCATCTCCACAGGTAATTTTATCTGTGAAAAATTAGAAGATTTTTATAATTCCAGTTGAATTACTTGATTGTGCAGGTCTGTTTTGTATAAACACAGGTAAATAACAAGATGTGTGGTTAGGATTTAACCTCATGTCTCATGCTTGTTTGTGTAGCATGAAGTGAAACTGACTGGCCTCAACAGCCCAGGGAGTTATGTGTGTGGTAACTTGAGGAAACCACACTGTGAAACAAAAGGATGTTGAAAACGTTAGAAAGCAAAATTAATTTATAGCCTTGGCAGTTTTACATTGCTATTAAACACCATCACTTAACGCTATGAAAGCATGTATTTTCAGTATTTCAGTGTTTCAATAAGGCAACGTCTCTTAGCGACCAGTTCAGTGATATGGAGATATGCTTTCCTATGCTTTTCCCTCTTCTTACTCTCTATTATCCTCTGGAGTGATCTTATACACACTCATGACTTCAGTGATTGCCTGTGTTTTAATACTTCCCAATTTATACTCCCAGTCTAGTTCCTTATCATATCAAGGACATCCTGCTTACTGGATATTCTCAGTTGGATGCCCCGTGCATACCTCAAACACATCCCAAAGTACACTTATCTTTTCAGCCTCTGTGCTCCTGATCTCAGTAAATAGTACCATTATCCACACATGCTGTCACACATGAAACCTCATCATTATCCTGATTCCTCTCTTTTTCCTACATCTAGTGGACCACCAAGACCTGTCAATTCTATGACCTGTGTCTAAAAACTGTCCACTTCTCTCCAATCTCAGTACTATTATAGTAGTTCAGGCCCTCATCCAGTTTCTCCTGGATTACTAATTTCTCCTGGATTACTAACAGTTTTCTAATTATTGAAAATACCACTTCTGTACAATTTTTTCAGGATGTCCTTATAATGAAGCAGGTATTATTATACTGTGTATTACACTCAAGCAGACTGTATCCTATGCCTTGGTTATTAACAAAAGTTCGGCATTGGTCTTTAGTGTGAATGACTAATTTAGGCATAAAAATCTCATCCCTACATATGTCTAAACCTGTATATGTGTAATGTGTACATATTACCCTTCAGTGATCCCCCATCTGAACTGTGAGGTCAGCTTATTGATGGTTCCCCAAATAGGCCATTTGAGAGCTTTGATTTTAACTTCAGTTCTAACCCAGTATTAGACTGCTTTGATAGCTGGAGAACCATTTTCAGCTTATGCTAGGAATGCCAGACCAAGAGGGAATTAGGTAGGAAACACATTATGTGTGTGTGTTTTAAGGAATAATGTGTCTATTCAAGTTGAGGGTCATAATAATTTCCAAGAACTACTTCTTATTGGAGAAGATAGAAAAGTAACACTATAAATTTTTTGAGAGTAGAATTTGTATCCCCCAGTCAGAAAATATTACTTTTCTAAATGTGATTGTTACTTTCCAGTACGTAAAAAAACATGTTCAGTACCATGCACCTATATCTCAGATAATGTGATCATAACTTAAACACATCTGTGTTGTTCAGTACTTCTATAGTGAGCTGCAGTGGGGCCTCTCAGCTTGACCCATTTGAGTTAATGTACTTTTACTTATACATAATGTTTGATAAACACTCTGAGAAGATAGAAAGATGAATCAGACCTGGCTCCCGCTCTGGAGGAAACAAACTAAAAATTGATTAAAAATAAATAAGTTAGCGGTATGCTCCTTCTAATGCAAAGGAATGATATCAGACCACTGATGGTTGATTTCATTCAGTACCAATATTGAGAACATAGTTCTTTAGTGCTTTCAACTTCTATAAATCTGACCCTAAGCCATAGGAAAAGCTATTGCTTTTGAGGCATAAAGCTTTATATATTGCAAAAGTCTGATGTTGGTTTGGCGTGTTTGATCAACTATTTAATAAATTCAGTGAGTAAAACATGAATAATCATTTAAACTGGTTATTTGGTATAGTTTTGAGTAAAATAATCATTGATTTTATATTATTTTTGTTCAGTTGGTTATTAGGTTATGACTATGTATTTTACTTTTTCTAAGCATAGTCTAATTGTAAATATAGTATTAAAAAGCAAAAATAAAAAATACCCCATGATGCTTTACATATATATGTTCCAATATCCAGCAGCATAGGTCCGTCAACAGAAACATGATGCTCATTCACAGAGAAGAAAGAGTGGAGCCAGTTGTCAGCTCTGTACTCCTCCTAATTGCAAACAAGAGTGAAGAATTTTGAAGTTAACATGCACAAGACACACTGCAAGTTCTAATGTAAATTATGAGAGTCTCTATGTCCTATGTTTCATTAGAAATCATCCTCTTACAATATTTTTAATGAATGAAGGAACTATATCTTGTCGTAAAAACAAAATGTAAAAGAGAAAAGTTGAAGATGACAAATACGATTATTTCAAGTTATGACCACATCATAATTTTGTTTCTGTATATAGAGGTTATTTAGTCAGTGACTCTACTTTGCATAGCAAACTTTCTAAGACCTTTTTACCACTTGAATATAATGCAGTACAGATGGCAAGTTGACAAGAGTCAATCATAATCTTAATTGATTAATTGTAGGATAAAAATGTTATGAACTATACAAAAACATTCTATTTATATAGTGTACACATACACCCACAGTAAATACTTCTTTAATCTGATCTTGAAATTGATCACATTTAAAAGCAGAACCCTGTACATTAGCATGTTAAATAAATAGATAATAAACAGTGTATAGAATATGTGATTTATATAGTTACATATTTAAATATATACTACTTATATATACATGTAAATATTTAATTAATACCTTTATTAATATAAGTGAAATAATATTTCAGTCATTAAAATCTTTCTGACTTCTTGCCTAGTTGAACTTAAGATTTTGGCATGAATCTGATATTATTTTTCAGAACATCTTGGTGCTTGGTGTTTATTTAAGAAACTCTATGAGAGAACCTCCTATGCAGCAGCCAGATATCAATTCAGGTAACCATTCTGACAACCCTGTACAGCAGAAGCTACTACAGTGCTCAGTTTGCAGATGAGGAAATTAAGTAGATTATTCTAGGCCAGACAGCTAATTGGCAGAATCAGGATTTAAAATTACTTCAAAACAGGGCTTCCCTGGCGGTGCAGTGGTTAAGAATCCGCCTGCCAATGCAGGGGACACGGTTCGAGCCCTGGTCCAGAGAGATCCCACATGCCATGGAGCAACTAAGCCCATGCGCCACAACTACTGAGCCTGTGTTCTAGAGCCCACGAGCCACAACTACTGAGCCCGTGTGCCACAACTACTGAGCCCGTGTGCCACAACTACTGAGCCTGTGCTCTAGAGCCTGTGCTCTGCCACAAGAGAAGCCACCGCAGTGAGAAGCACATGCACCACAGTGAAGAGTAGCCCCCACTTGCTGCAACCAGAGAAAGCCCGCGTGCAGCAACAAAGACCCAACGCAGCCAAAAATAAATTAATTAATTAAAAAATAAAAAATATAAAATTACTTCAGAGCCCTTATGATATTGCTTCTATGTGGAGTCTAAAGAAAGGGTACAAATGAACTTAGTTACAAAACAGAAGTAGAGTCACAGATGTAGACAACGAACTTATGGTTACCAGGGGATTGGGGGGAGGGTTAAACTGGGAGATCGGGATTGACATATACACACTACTATATATAAAATAGATGATTACTAAGAACCTACTGTATAGCACAGGGAACTCTTTCCAATACTCTGTAATGACTTATACGGGAATAGAGTCTAAAAAAAGAGTGGATATATATATATGTATAACTAGTTCATTTGGTTGCACACCTGAAACTAACACAACATTATAAATCAACTATACTCCAATAAAAATTAAAACAAACAAACAGGGCTTCCCTGGTGGCGCAGTGGTTGAGAGTCCGCCTGCCGATGCAGGGGACACGGGTTCGTGCCCCGGTCCGGGAAGATCCCACATGCCGCGGAGCGGCTGGGCCCGTGAGCCATGGCCGCTGAGCCTGCGTGTCCGGAGCCTGTGCCTCGCAACGGGAGAGGCCACAACAGTGAGAGGCCCGCATACCGCAAAAAAAAAAACAGCAAAAAAATTACTCCAGAGTCCACATGCCAGTTTGTAAGGGACTGGCAGTCATGTCCGAGCATTATTTGCTCAAATATTAATTGGACATCAAGGGCACAGGAAACGTTACCCAGCCCTTGGTAGGTTGGTGGAAGACACTCAGGGACCCGGAGCCTCAGCTTCGCAGTGTCACTCTGTGTGAGATCCAAGAGTTAGAGCCACATCTTACCTGCCCTCCCTTCCTCGGCCATGTCTACAGAGCGCCCTGACAGCAGGCAGTAAGGGGAAAGCTGGCATCAGACAGCAGCCCTTCTGTTTAGGGGACACAGAAATGACCCCTTTGTTATCTTTGACTGATTCCACAGCTGCCATGGTATTCAGTTAGCCATGGTTACAAACTGGGTTTTGTAGTCAGTTTGACTTTTGTAATTCTTTGAAGTCTCTGCTAGAACTAGAGATTTGAGTGTCGTATCAGTTCCCCCATTAATGATATAAATTTCTTTACAAATTGCAGTTTCAGCTTCTTTGACAAGCTATTGGGGACGGCTTTTTATTACTACAGGATGTTTTTCACTGTCTTCTAGAATTTAAATTAAAAAAATATAGTTTCTGTTTGGGTAGTGATGATGAGTTTTAGGTTCTTTTTCACAAGCTTGGGGAAAACATAGATTTTTCTGACTTTAAGTGCAGGCTCATTATGCTATAAGAGGAAATAGGGTTTTAAGGGACAATAACTGTACTTAATATGTAACTTTTTTTTTTCATTTTATCACTGAACCTTGAATAATAGAACTTAAATGGTTGTTTGGAGTTAAATTATTCCTGTGTCTTGAACTGCTGTTCAAACACACTGAAATCATCATATGTGTTAGTTCAGAAAGTGAAAAGCCCTAAAAATTGCCTCAGAAATTTTATTTCCTTGTATTATAATTTAAATTTGGTAATTTCTCTCAAGAATAATAGAAAAGTTGTTCAAAGATACAGCTTGTGAACTTAGTGTTTTTTTTTCACATGAGGGAAAGGAGCTAACATTTACTATGTGTTCACAGTATGACAGACATTTGACCTCACTTAAACCCCACACCAAATGCGTGAGATAGGTATTTTTTCTCCCCACTTTATTGAAGAAATTGAGTCTCAGAGATATTAGGTGAATTGTCTAAGGTCACACAGCTCCTCCATGGAATACAAACTGGGGTTATCCTGACCTCAGAGGTTGTGCTCTGTCCGTTACAATACCGCGCACTTTGGGAATTTTAAAAAATCTTAGTTATTTTCACCTTTAAATTAGTCATCAGTATCAACAGTGCATATTAAAGAAGGAGTGCATTTCTAGAGAGAGAGCCATTTACTCCTTTCATTGGAGGTATGGAAATCATGCTGAATATTAAGTATGATTTACCTTGGCAAGTGCCACGGCTTAAACTGACAAGTACTAGTGTGCTTAGTTAAATACCTCTTTTGAAACAAGATTCCTTGTGGACCCAATGCACAAAGGATAGCTGTGTGCCTCTCAGGGTCCTCTTATGGATGACTTAGAGGGATTCCAGGGGAATCAGCTGGTGGGAAGCCTCAAAGGTGCCCACTAATGGTGTCCTTGACCTTCAGTACGAGGCAGAAGCTCAGAGGAGCTGGCAACAGAAAAAAAACCATTGCTTGAGAAAATTGCTCAAAACAGGTCCGTTGCTCTCCCTGCAGAGTGAAAGCACTGTTTGTGGTTTGGAGAGCACAGTGACAGTTTGAAGCTGTTGTAACAATTCAAAGTATATATATCTCTGTAACGCGGTATGCTTTCTTATCTTGAGGAGCATGTGTTAAAACAGTTGAGATATGTTGACCAAATGGGGTCTGTAAGGAAAGAGCAAGTCTTGATATTTCCTCGCTTCATAGTTTGTGTTCGGTTGGCAGTGTGAGCGTAGTTAAAAGACGGTGTTAGTGCCCATTTGAGATTTGAATCTATCAGTAAAAAGATGATCAATTATGGATTTATTTCTGTTTTTCTCTATCTCTTGAAAGCTGTGAGCAAGGCTGTTTCAAATTTCCATTATATTACAGCAAGTTTATTACTTCCCTGAACAAATAAAATACGAATATAAGTTCACCCTGAAAAGAGATTATTAAGCTAATGTTGCAAAAGACTTATTAATCTTATTAATTAACAGTTCATAGTACTGAATAGGGGAACTCGAGATAACTTGATTTTAGATCCTAACAGTGTCTTGCAAATCACATGTTAAGTGCCCCAATACATATTTGTGAAGTAAATATACATGAATATAGTTCTTGCTGAGGGTTCTCACTTCTTAGTTGCATTTCCATTTTTATGTGTGAAGCAGAAATATTTATCTCTGACAGTTTTAGGCTTATCTTTTGAAGATGCTCGAGTACTTCAGACAAAACAACCATACTATTCATTATACCAAACACACACACACACACACACACACACACACACACACACACACAGAAGCACTAACCAGGAAGTTCTTACATATTTAGGACGGTAAGAATACTTGTTTTGCCTGTGACTTAGTAATCAACATCTTCTGCTTTTGACCACAAGAGTAGGAAATGCCTTATTTGTTATTTACCATGGATGTTTACTATCTATTTTCTTAAGCCTGGTGAACAAACTGTTGGTAGGGTTTCTGGATAGGATGAGTTTCCATAAGCGAGCTACATTTAGGAAGGGTTGTCCTAAACACGCAGTTCATAGGGTCCAAGAAGAAGCTACTCTGACTTTTCTTTGCCAATATTAAGTTCTTTAGTATTTTCTGGGTAGGATTGATTAGACCCAGAAGACACGCCTAGTCCCTTACAGACAGTTCAGTCAAAATGTTCCTGTCTGTTTGATGCATAGTTTGTAAGCATGTCTGAGAGTTTTCATATTACTTGTCTTCTTCCCTTTCACTGTTGATTTAATTCTCAATTCTGCCTAAATATCAGACTTCAAAAACTACCTCCTCTTAATTTGTGCTTAAATATGGTGAGAAGCTTGATAATGAATTTATTAAGTAAAAAATACTGGGCTTTCAAGAGGACTAACCTCTCACCAAGGAAGAAGCACCTAATTCCTAACTCCTAAGTTAGGTGTTTCTAATAAAGAATTGTTTTTCATTGCAAGGAGTTGCTTTGTGATTTCATATACATGGAAAGTGAGATATGGAGACTTTACCAAGGAGCAAAGATGGACAACAGAGAGTAGGTGGGCAGAATGCGATGGATAAAGAAAGACAGATAAATGAGGAAAGGAAAAGAACATTTATTATTTTGAGGAATTTCTGTTATGTCTTTACTTAAGGTACATGTTTAAGAGAATTTTGTTCATAGCTACAAAGAGATTCAGAAATGAAACATAGAAGAAAGAACTAGAAAAGGTACTGAATTAAGGAAAAGAGGGGGAAATGGGAGGGAGAAAAATGATATAGGGGAGGTGATAGAAAAATGTCTAGAAGAACAAAGGTTCTTCTAAGTAGCTGTGAGTCTTCTGCCCTTTCTTCAGTCTTGAGAATCCTCTGGTTTCATATTCTCTGCTTCTTTAGACAGGATGTACATTAATAGATTGTTTACTTAGTAACTGAAACCTTTGCTTCTTTCCTCTTCAACAAAATCATGAAATGTGAAGTTTGTTCCCAGTCACTAAAAAATGCAAACTTCATCTGGGGGCAGTTGTAGAGATTCAAAATATTATTTAATTATATAATGTGACAAGACTTTAAAACAATTAAGCTATTCCTATTGGCTGTTGAACTTCTTAGAACTTTTTTCTGCAAAATGTTATAGTGATATAGATGACATTTGAGTGAGAATCAATTTGAGTACCAGTAATGGCAGTTTTTGCTTTATAATTATTTTAGAATTCTTCCCGTAAGTCAGTAAGCACACATAATCCAATAAATCTAAGGAAACTGTGGCTATGTTCCCTGAACTGAGGAGACATCTACTTGAAAACTCTCTCTTAGAAAACTGTCTCTTTGCTAAGGGCACAGTCGTGGGCTCTGAGGCCAGGCTGTCTGGGCTAGGGTCCCAGCTCTGTCTCTTACGGTCTAGGTAACCTTGGCAAAGTCATTTCTCCACTCAGAAGGTACTCCTTGTGAAGGTGCTGTCTCATGAGGCTGGGATATTGAATAGTTAGTAAGTGCAAATAACTCAGAAAATGTCTGACGTATAAGAAGTGTCTAATAAATTTAAGGTATCAGGGTGCATTGTCCAATATAGAAAAGAGAAAAAATCACTTCAAAACATTAAGACAGAAAGCCACAAAAGAAGTAAGTCAGTCAGTCAATGTGAAGATTATTCTTTAAAACTAAAAAAAATCTATCAAAGTATCTTCCATGTACTTAGCAGTTTAATAAATATGTACTGAAAAGCTGGGTGGTTAAGAGAATAAAATATAAAACTGGAGGTATTCATCAAAAGTATTTATTGAGATCTAATACACAGTTATAACTGTATTAGGTCTGCTTTGGTTAGAGGAAAAATATGATATAGCTTATGTCTTCAAGGTTGTTTCAGTTAGTTGAAGAGAGAAGATCGCAGGTATGACAGACCTAAGATAAGGTTTTGCAAGTAATAGGCACTCGGTAAGTACTCAAGAACTCGCTCAAATCTGAAATAATTCTAAATGATAATCGAAATATAAGGAATTCTAAGTAGGTATTCGGGCACTCATAAGAGCCTAATGGGTTGATATAGTTCAGAAAGTAGGACTCAGGCTGGCATTTAAAGAATATGTAGTTTTAAGCTTGCACACATTCTTTGCAACCCTAGTTGCACACTGAAATAGTGAATGCCCATAGCCACCCCAAGAAAATCTTATTTGACTGGTATGAAGTAAAGCCCGGACATTTTTGTGGTTTAAAAGCTACTGATGACAGGGTTTCCCTGGTGGCGCAGTGGCTAAGAATCTGCCTGCCAATGCAGGGAACACGGATTCGAGCCCTGGTCCAGGAAGATCCCACGTACCGCGGAGCAACTAAGCCCATGCACCGCAACTACTGAGCCTGAGACCTAGAGCCCGCGTGCCACAACTAATGAAGCCTGCACGCCTAGAACCCGTGCTCCACAACAAGAGAAGCCCGTGAAGCCCTCACACTGCAACGAAGAGTAGCCTTCACTCGCCGCAACTAGAGAAAGCACACGCACAGCAACAAAGACCCAATGCAGCCAAAAATAAATACATTTGTAAAAAAGCTACTGAGGTGATTCTAATATTCAGTCAAGGTGGGAATCCCTGGTATAAATGGTCGGAGAGACAAAGAAAAATATTTTAGTCAGGCCTGAGGGGAGAGGGATGATAGCATGAGGGCATTTGTGTATAGGGCCATGAAAAGATGAGCAGTGGCTCAGAAGTGAGCTACACTGAGGCTAGACTAGGTTAATTTTAAGGTAGTGACATCCTAAACTGGGGTGACCTGGATGAGATGGAAGTGACAGATATGTGGCTTTCTCATATCCATGGGCTTTGACTTTACACCCAACTTAAATCTCCTGGGCAGGTTGCATAGAGTCTATATGCCTTCTATTTCTCATCTATAAAATGGATGTTACTCTCTCATAAGGACCACGGAGATGGAAAGGACATAGTGAAAGGAAGACCTGAATCAAGTGAATTAAGACACTGGGAAAATGGTAATGTCATGGCCGGGCAGGAAGATGGAAGGGGTCAAAAGGGAACAAAAGCAAGTCACATGCTTCTTGAGTTTGTAAGGCTGCATATCTAGAGAAATTAATCATTCAGAGAATCTCCAAATAAAATACATGGTGGATCAGAAAACCTCTATTTTATGGAAGAAAGTAAATTTCCTTCCCCCAGCTACTCACTATGAATTCCCCCTCAGAGCTGATTATATCAACTCAGAAATGAAACTAGAGCTGTATACGGCAGTTTGGGCAAAATAAGAAATGATCCTCTTGAAAGTTTACTTAGTGTTTCAAATGTTCATATTAGAAGCAGAAGTACATAAGTCTTGTGAGAAAAAGCTAAATGAAAATAGGAAGTATTGAAATATTGAAAATGAAAGCCACATACATTTTGCAAGAATTTGACCTTCTGTATTCTTTTAGTAGACTTTTTCTATGTAAAAATAATTAAAATTGTTATACTTTCTGATGAATAATGTCTACGTGGAAGTACATAATAGTATTGCTATTTCTAAATTAAAGAAATGTGATTGCTTAGAAGCATTAAATGATCATCTAGGCACCCCTTTGGTATAAAAAGAACAAAATGTATTAAATGAGGCAGAGTCATCTGGAGAGAGGAGTTGACCTATGATTGTCTTTTTATCTGAAGCTATTGTATTAGTTTTCCACATCAACTTTTGAAATGGCTTCTAGATATCATTGGCCTAAAACTTTCCAAGTATTATTTTCATGTTTGCTCATTTTATTGCCACAAGGACTCTGAGAGATGGATATGGTATCCCATTGTACAGTAGAAGAAGGAGAGTTACAAAAAGGAGCTGTCTCAAGAAAATGTGCCTGGTTAAGCAATAACAGTGACCAGGCTGGAACCCAACTTTCCTGAGTTTATGTGTGATATTATCTTATTTTGGACTATCATATTCATTCCAGTGGTTACTGACCTTTTAAAATCACTTTCAGAAAAATCATCCCTGTATCTCTAGTCAGCTTGATATAACACTAGTGAAACCAAATGTATTCACTTTTTGGAATTACATATGACTTAGACTCTGACAAATGTTAGAGTTAGTTTAAATGTTAAACTATGACTAACTAAATGTTAGTTAGTTTTTAAAGGAAACAATGTTTCATATTTTCAATATGTGCAGGCTTTGATTTTAAGTAGACCTAGTTTAAAATCCTGGAAAAGTTGCATAATCTCTATATGACTCAGACTTCTCATCTGTAAACTAGGTAATAATTTGTACTTTATATGTGTGAGAATCTTATCAAGTAAGAATGCATGTAATGTTCTTAAGACACAGTAGGCTTAATACATGCTATTTATATAATTTTGAAGTTGAAATAACTATTTCATAATTAATATGAGTAGGTTTTATTGATTTGTTATTTATTACAAAAATTATACTTTTTAAATAAAATACAACCTGTGTTATTATAACTGAAGATACTCTGAAAGAGAATTTAGGTTAAAATACGGAAAATATTTTTAAAATACATAAATATGAAAGGTATGATAAAAGTATCAACAAACATTTTTATAAAGCTAGGTAAGTAGTTATTGAAGTTCATGCATGAAAATAAATCTACAGGAATAGCAAAGAAAACAGTAAGGAGAAAAGCTATATGGACAGCCGTATGCAAAAGAATGAAATGGACTGTTTTCTTACACCATACACAAAAATCAACTCAAACTCGATTAAAAATTTGAACATAAGACCTGAAACCGTAAAACTCCTAGAAGAAAACATAGTGGGTAAGCTCCTTACATGAGTCTTGGCAATGATTTTTTGGATTTGACACCAAAAGGCAACAAAAGCAAAAATAAACAAGTGGGACTACATCAAACTAAAAAACTTCTGCATACCAAAGGAAACCATCAACAGAATGAAAAGGCAACATACCGAGTGGGAAAAAATATTTGCAAATCATGTTTCTGATAAGGGGTTAATATCCAAAATATATAAAGAACTTCATTAACTCGAAATATATAAAGAACTCATTAACACAGCAAAAAACAAACAGTCTGTTTAAAAAATGGGCAGATCTGGATAGACATTTTCCCAAAGAAGACATACAAATGGCCAACAGGTACACAAAAAAGGTGCTCAATATCATTAGTCATTAGGTGAAATGCAAATTAAAACCATAATGAGATATCACTTCACGCCTGTCAGAATGGCTATTATCAAAAAGAAAAGAAATAAGTGATGATGAGGGTGTGGAGAAAAAGGGACCCTTGTGAACTGTTGGTGGGAATGTAAATTGGTGTAGCCACTACGAAAACAGTATGGAAGTTCCTCAAAAAATTAAAAATAGAACTACTATATGATCCAGCTTTCCCACTTCTGAGCATTTATCCCAAAGAAACAAAATCACCATCTTAAAAAGATATCTACATCCCCAGGTTCACTGCAATATTATTTACAATAGCCAAGACATGGAAACAACCAGTGTCATAAACAGATGAATGGATAAAGTGTATGTATGTATATCTATATATATGTTATATATATAAAACATAGATGGACCTTGAGAGCATTATGCTGTGTGAAATAAGTCAAACAGAGAGTGACAAATACCATATGATCTCACTTGTATATGGAATCTGAAAAAAAACTGAACTCATAGATCCAGAGAACAGATTGGTGATTGCCAGAAGTGGGTGAAATGGGTGAAGGGGATCAAAAGGTACAAACTTCCAGTTATAAGGTAAATAAATCCTGGCAATGTAATGTACAACATCGTGACTATACTTGTTAACTGTGCTAACTAATACTGTACTGCATATTTGAAAGTTGCTAAGAGAGTAGATCTTGAAAGTTCTCATCACAAGAAAAAATATGTAACAGTGTGGTGATGGATGTTAACTAAACTTATTGCGGTAATTGTTTCGCAGTGTATACATATGTCAAATCATTATGTTATACACCTAAAACTAATACAATGTTTTATGTCAATCAAATTTCAATTAAAAAAAGAAATAAAGAAATAAGCACAAAAACAAAGAAATAGACAAAAAGAAAACTATAAATGGGGACTAGCTCTAACATGTTAAAACTTACTATAAGTTGTCTGTAATTGAAAAGTGTGGTACTGGCACATAATAAAGAGATGGGCCAGTGGAATGACTGGATATTGTAGAAATATTTCTATATTATAGAAAAAGACCCAGGTACAAATAGAACTTCAGCGTGTATGTGCATATCTGTGTATTTACATCTATTTCCAAGTCTCCTGCCCAACCTGAAAATCTGCCATTTCTATGGCACTGCTTGGAGTTGCTGTCCTGGCAGATGTACCTTGATTCCATTCCATGCTCCTAGATGTCGATTTCACTCTACACTAGGACTGTTCAACATATCTTTCTGTATTGGTAGAAATGGTCTAAAATCTGGACTGTCCAATAAGGTGGCTACTGAACCCTTGAAATATGGCTAGTGCAACCATGGGGCTTATTTTAAAATTCTGTTTAATTTTAATTAATTTATAATTAAATGGCCACATGAGGCTAGTGGAAACTCTACTGAATGATCAAGCTTTATAGTCTAAGCTCTTTGAGGACAGCTTCATGTCTGTTTAGTTTACACCAGCATCTAACATGGTGCCTGAGGGCTGACTGGTTTTTATTTTTCCAATCTGTATTAATTCTATGACAAATACTTGGCAGGAGAGCTGGGTGCACCCCGATGTTCAGCTCCATCACGGTGCACGGTCAGGGGGGAGAACTGCAGCTAGAATAGGTGCTTCTTGCTGTGTCTTTTCTCTTTGCTAGACAGAAGCTAGCTTAACCTTAATCATACAGGCTTGCAAAATTCACTCTAATTTTCAGGAACCTCAGAGTATGGTTTTTATGTAATAGTGAATAAAAAACAAAAGCAGGTATAAACATATGTATTCACCTGCTTTAAGAAAGCTATAGCTTTCTTAAAGTAATATTTTCAGCTCTTCTCACAGAGCAGTGTGTCTTTGAGAAAACATACACAGTCAATGGTTTACATAAACACTGGTCTCAGAAGAGCAAAACATCAGTTGGAAGGCTCAACAGCAACAGAAGGAGAACATTAGAATTTTGAAAAGGAGTTTCTGTTAATCTAAAGATTGTTCAAATCAGGTCTTCCCAGACAGTTTGGGGCAAAGTCAAATAAAATGTTAAGCAGCATGCTGATGTGGAAAGAGCTAGGGCTTAGGGCCATAGATCACTGATTTGACTTTCAACTTTCCTGTTCCCTTTAGCTGTGTGATGACAGCTGCTCAGCTTCTCAGCACCAACTATCTGGCAGAAAGAGAAGGATTGTATTGTGGAAGTGTGGTTTAAGGGATAGAATGAGCTACTGTAAGTAAATGGTCAGCAGAGGTGTATTTCCCTCTACTGAACTCTCCTCCCACACTGACGCTGCCTCCAAAAGGTTGTTGTGTAGAGTTAAGAACATGAGAGCTGAAGAAGATTCTAGAAACTACCCAATCAAATACCCTCTCTTTATAAATGAGGAAATTGAGTATGGGATATGCGAAGACAAAAGCGATGCCACCAGCAGGCTCTGAAAAAGGAGATGGCAGATGTCATCAGCATTACACCTGCTCCATGCTCTGTGCCACAACCTTTGAAATCGGTACTTAACCGCTGAAAATTCAGAGATGCAAACACACGAATGCGTGTTTTGGGTTCTTCCTCACACTGTGATTTCCAATATTTGTTTTTTCTTTACCTTATTGAAAGTATTACCAGAGTGGTTAAGTTCCTCTATTTGAACTGGTGATTACAGTCAAATTAAATACAAAATAACTACCTCAACATTATTTTGTCTAGTAGGAGGGCAAGTTCTTTGCTATCAGTGTTCAGATTCTTCTATACTTTTCTCCTTTCTGATGTGCTTTGGAATCTCCTGAATTTTAATGCACAGGAGCAACTTTCACTTAACAAAAAAAACTCTCTTTCGCTTCATTGACACTTCTTTTGCTGATTATAAGACATAGCATAGAGAGGTCTGATTGTGATAAAGGACCAGTGAACTTACACATGAGAGACAGAACACTTTAGTGATGTCAGTTATGAGAATTGGTATTTGACAGCACAGTGTAGAAATGCAATATCAATGCATAGATGAGGTATTTGCTTATAGAAAAATTTCCTAAGATAGCACAGTTCGGGGATTTGTTTTGTTCAGCGTTGAGCATGCTTTTGATTTACACCGACTATAAAACACATTCTCCGTGTTTCCTGATTTAGGTATTTAGTTTCACATAGGTAAACAGATACAAAACTTTTTTGTGTCAGGTTGATTTTCTCATATAGAATTTTTGAGCTTAGCTACAATTTTACCTAGTGGAAAGTCATTTTAGGTATGGTACCCCGATATCATAGAACCTAAGAGTAAAGACAAATTAAAGAATAATGATTTTTCTTTTGTTATAAGAGGCAATAAAATTTACATACTGTGTATATAATATGACAAAGAAAAGAATGCATAACTAATATTTTATCAAATTTTGGAACATAGCAAGAGTATATTTTCCCATTCTTTACTTATAGAAATGAATATAGGATTAGAGAATATGGATACAATTAAGACTAAAATGTAAAATATAAAAATACCTAGTCTAATAGATATTTAATTCTTTTGAATGGAGTTTGTCATGATACATCTTCTCTGTCATATGTATCCCTTTTACAGTTTGTCTATTGAGATTTTCCCCATTTTACTTCAACTTAAGCAATGAGGAGGAGATTAAGGAAAAGTGAGAATATTGTTCAGTGATATCACTGTGGAGATGAACACACAGATTATGCCTCCCTGGAAGCCGTATGACGTGGGTAGTTTGTCGTTATCCATTATTAGAGACTCTATAGACTTGTAGCTGTTACCAACAACATGCTTCATTTTTCAGGGTCATCTGTTCTCTCTTCCTTCCCTTCAGGTATTGTTTCCCTATAGTACCTCTTTTATTTTTAAGCACTCTCTCCCTTCCCCACATACCTGTTCCATATTTATATGTATTTAAAAATGGATATCTGCCTCTTTATGTACCTAATACTCTTATTCAGGAAGAACTCATAAGAACTCATAAGGCTAATATTAATCATAAATAAAGGAGGATTCTGAAAGAAGGCTGTCGGTCACAGTGTTGAACTTTTTGCCTCTTTATTTTTCCATTAAAGACAGTATTTGGAAAACATCCAGCAGGAGATCTCTTCTGAACAATTGCTTCCTAAGTGAAGCTATTTTATAGTTGATTTTCTCCCTCCTCTGCCCAGTTTTATTGAGAAATAATTGATATACATCACTATATAAGTTTAAGGCATACAGCATGATGGTTTGATTTATTCAATACATACATTGTAAAATAATCACCACAGTAGGTTCAGCTAACATCCTTTTTTCCATATAGATAAAATAAAAAGAAAAGAAAGAAGAAAAGGGGAAAAAAAATTCTCCTTATGATGAGAACTCTCAGGATTACTCTCTTAACAACTTTCCTGTATGTCATACAGCAGGGTGAGCCACAGTCATCGTTTTGTACCTTACATCCCTAGGACTTCTTTATCTTGTACCTGGGAGTTTGTGCCTTTTGACCACCTTCCTCCAGTTCCCCTTTGCCCCACCCTATGCGTCTGGTAACCACAAGGCCAAACTCTGTTTCTGTGAGGGTTTTTTTGTTGTTGTTGTTGTTGTGTTTAATTCCACATGTAGGAGAGACCATACAGTATTTGTCTTTGTCTGACTTATTTCACTTAGCATAATGCCCTCAAAGTTCGTCCATGTTGTTGCAGATGACACTCTCCCTTTACAGTAGTGTGATTTGGTGCAATATTTCTGGGCACTTAACCTCTCACTTGGTCTTCAGCAGGAACCTCTTTCTTTACCGAGAGTAACAAAGCCAGGAGAGAAAGCAAGTGTTCAAAGCTTCAGTGGCCACAAGTGGGGAAAATTTTAAAATATATATGTTTCCAATCTATCTAGAGCATAATTCTTTTTTATTTTGCCTTCCTAGGTATAATATTGTCAGATTTATTCAGTTTGCTTAACTGTATGCTATGGCCTTGCCAGAAAATTTCTGGGACATCCTATTTTCTCTTGTTCTTGCTAATAAGAGGGGAGCCCTAAACAGCACACTCCTTTGGCACAACTCATGCCCTGCAGGACCCAGGGGTTACAGATCTAACCAGAATAAGGACAAAGGGGTTCCCAGAAGCTTCCTCATTAGTCCTCTATAATCATAGTCTGTAAAAATTTGCAGATCAGTAATCAAAAAGTCCAGTCTTGAGACAAGTTATTTTAATAATATGAGTTAGTTATAAAACCATAATGTAGAAATTAAATTATAATACCACACATCCACCACTTTTATTTCCTAATTGAATGTAAAGTGATCCAAAATGATCTATAGACATAATTAAACTTTTAAAAGTGATAAATTTGTGAGATTAACTTGTTAATTATTGTGAGACATTGAAATATTAGTACTCTCCAATCAGATAGAAGAAATATGGGAGAAATTAAGTGATGATATCTTTTCTTATTTTTCTCCTATATTACATCTCTTCTTAATTCTCTAAGAGTTCTAAGATCTACATTTTAAAATTTCTAAAATAAACTATTTGGTGATCTCCTTTCATTCAAATCAGTTAAATATGCTTTCTTCAGTCAAGCACAGAAATATATCTTAAATCAGAATGCATTTCAGATGTCATTTAAAAAATACCTTAAATTCTTAACATCCTATGAGAGGAAAAATGGACGTTGTTGCGTATCGTTATTAGGTAGTAAATTGGTAGAGCCGCTGTGAGGGGCAATTGTGGCAACATACATTAGAATTTTAAAAGCATGTAAAATTTGCTCTGCAAATTCCATTTCTAGCTATTTATCCTCTACAGGTACAGGTTCATGGCTAAAATGCTACATGTACAATGTTATGTACACTGGAGCATTTTTATAATACTGATGATTAAAAACTCGAGTGTCTTTAAAACTGGTAACTAAGTTTTGCTACATCCATAGTGTGGAGTAACATAGAAGTATTAAAATAATACATAAAGCAATAATAATAAAATTATGAAGCCATTAAAGTAATAACAACACATCATTCATTGAAGAATTAACTGAATGAATTCATTTAATCTTTATACTCTCCTTATGACATATATACTATTACTAATCTCATTTTACAGATTAAAAAAACCAAACTGGGATATAGAAAGGTTTCCTTTAGTGACCAAGATAGAATGTAGTGAGACTAGTATACAAATCCAGCCAATCTTATACTGTTACACTATATAAACAATTATAAAAGTATATACAGTGTGCACTCATTTGTAAGAGAAATATGTATTTAGAAAGAAGGAGAGGAAGGAAAGAAGGGAGAGAGGGAATCTACATCCCTAATTTATCTAAAGAAAATAATTCTTTAAAAATATGCTTTGATAAGTATTATATTGTTTGTTAATGTACATAATAATTTATAATATATTAAAAGTAAATATTTTCAATGACGGTAAGTGTTTTATACATCATACACTGCAATGTGTGAGCTGCATTACTCAGTATGGTAGCCCTTAGCCACTTGTAGCTCTTGAGCACCTAATATATGGCTATTCCAAATTGAAATATACTGTAAATATAAAATACTCACCAGATTTTGAAGATTTAGTATAAAAAGGAATGTAAGCTATCTTATTAATAATTTTATTGATTACATGATGAAATAATATTTTGATAAATAATATATTAATAATATTTTAATATTTGGGTTAAATAAAATATATTGTTAAATTTCACCGTTTTTTAAAACTTTTTATAATGTAGCTATTAGAAAATTTAAAATTATTCAAATTATATCTCTATTATATACCAAAGATCTAATACAATACGTTCAAGTTTCATTGTACTTTACTTCCTTCCCCTTCAGGATTATTTCTCTAGCATGGTGGTTATCAACACTTGATGTACATTAGAATCACCTGAGAAACTTTAAAATACACCTGGGCCCTACTAAGAGGCTCTGGGTTATTTGTTCTGGGCTGGGGTGCCAGTATCACTTTTTTTTTTTTTTTTTAAGCTTTGCATTCTAATACGAATCCAAGGTGGGAACGATGGCTTTAACCCTCGGTGCCTAATAGGTATACAAGGAACTTAATTTTTTTCCAATAATGTTTTAGAAGGTAACCTTTGCATTTTCTTAACTAGGTAGGGATTTTTATTTTTTTGAACAATGTCAAATAAGAAGGCGCAGGAAATTTTCCATTAAAGAAATATTTAGAAAATTTTTTGAGTCTTGCTTAGTTAAATTTGTTTAATCATTGGTAGAATAAAGAGGGCTTATCCATATTACTGTTTGTCCTCCAGACAGTAATAGGGCAAATAAAAGTTGCAAATCTTTTTGTATTATGACCATGAAAACTAAATGTGGCCAACAGTACTGGCTCAACGATTACGTCTTTACAAAATACAAATAATTTTTCCTGGCCCCAGATATTCCCAGTGTCATATGAACAGGCTGTGGTAAACTTACTAATAGAATTTTTTGTACCCTTCTGGATAAGCCCTAGTTTTATAAAGCACCACTAAAAGATGATTCTTCTCATACATCATTGTATTCCATTCAGCCTCTCAGTTTTTATATAATTTTCATAATTAGTTGATTGCCTTTTCTGCCACAATATTCTGCTCCATATTTTGACTCCCATTGCCTGTTGGGCGGTAGTGATAAAACACTGATGATTGAGAAAGGAAATTGAAGGAAAATTAAATCGTGACTTATCAAATTATCTACCTATTTTCAGGGAGAAAGTAATTACTCTTAAGATCTTGGATTTTTTTTTCTGACCTCTTTGGTATTAGCTACATAATTGTTTTCTGTTTGTGAGATACTAGAAACTGAACCATAAGACTCAAAATTTTATTAACATTTAAGCTGTTAGAAAGTTACCTTCAGTATGATTACTTTTTTCCAAATTACTGAAATTCTTTTATCAGATGACTGTATTGACAAGCTAGAATATAAGTTTCTTGAGGGCAGGCATCTGTCTATCTGCCTTGTTCACTGCATCTCCCCAGTGTCCAGTAAATAACTAACACATGCATTTTTTTAAAGATTTATTTATTATTTTTTAAAATTTATTTTTGGCTGCATCGTGTCTTGCGGTACATGGGATCTTTGTTGAGGCATGCGGAATCTTTTGTTGCAGCGTGCGGGCTCTTCGTTGCGGCACGCAGGCTTCTCTGTAGTTGTGGCACAGGCTCCAGGGTGCGTGGGCTCTGTAGTTGTGGTGCATGGATTCCAGAGCACATGGGTTCTGTAGTTTGCAGCACGCAGGCTCTCTAGCTGAGGTGCATGAGCTCGGTAGTTGTGGCGCGCAGGCTTAGTTGCCCTGTGGTATGTGGGATCTTAGTTCCCCGACCAGGGATTGAACCCGCGTCCCCTGCTTTGGAAGGCAGATTCTTTACCACTGGACCACCAGGGTAGTCCCACATGCATTTTTAAATGAAAGAAACATCAAAAATTTATGATGGAATATTTCAAGGTACAGTATAACCCCATTATGATAAAATTTCTTAATGGTGGAATAAAGTTGTGATTTAATCACTCTGAATTTTGCACTCTTACTATTTCAGAAACCTTGTAATTGTAGCAGAGAGAACTTCTACCCAGAGTACAAAATGCTTAGCAAAATGATCCTAATGATTGCTGAGAATTATTCTAGCCTCTCTCTCATATGTCATTAATATATTTAACAGATGTGCTTAAAAGTGAATAAAACTTCCAACAGAGAAAAATTCATACATTTATTAACTTTAAAGCAATTATTCTGAAATTAATCTCTATTAATTGTGGGATATTTAATTTTTCAAAAGCTCCCAATATTCTGGAAATGTGATTCTACTAGATTATCCCTAGGAAATATTGTTATGCAACTGAATTCTGGACTTAGTTTCTGTTAAATGGCAACAAAACATAAAAGTCACAAACTCATTTCCTGGGGTTATGAATGAACTCTATCTGAATCATGGTTCTCCCAGTTACTAGCTCTATGGTTATGGGCAAATCATATAACTTCTCAGCACCTCAGATTCCTCGTTTTTGAAATAGGAAAAGTAATGATACACGGTGTCCCAGAGACGTTGTAAGAAATCATCTAGGTAATAGCTGTAAAACAGCTCGTATAGCCAGTATTCAATTTAATATTAACTATCAATATTATTGGTTGCATGACCATGAGAAATTGTATAACTATTTATGCAAATACAACTGTGCACAACCTTTGACAATACATAGAAAGTCCAGCTTTAGTCATTAACTCTTCCAGCTAAAAGTCGCTTTAGTACAGCTGGGCTAACTTGTTTTTTGTTCTCTGCAGTGATTGCTGCCTAATCACCAAGGGACTACAGTTAATGGGCTGATATACAAATACAAATCCTAATATTCTTAGTTAACAACAACAACAACAAAGCCTATACGAACCTAGTTCTTGTATCATCGTGTAGTCAAGATTT
This sequence comes from Monodon monoceros, assembly GCF_005190385.1. NCBI lineage: Eukaryota > Metazoa > Chordata > Mammalia > Artiodactyla > Monodontidae > Monodon > Monodon monoceros. Next base: position 51,903,983 of record NW_021703772.1, on the reverse strand, counting down.
ATAAAAAATTTAGTATCTTCCAGACACTACACATGGATAATTTCATTTAATCTTCACAATAACTCAATGATAAAAGGATACTATTATTGTTCCTTTTATTGGTCAAAGAACTGAAGATTAGAAAAGTTATGTATCAGTAGCTTGCTCCAAGTCCTGCAGTTTATTTAGTTTTATTTATTTAATTTAATTTTATTTTTTTGGCTGCATTGGGTCTTCGTTGCTGCATGTGGGCTTTCTCTAGTTGTGGCGAGCGGGGGCTACTCTTCGTGGCGGTGCATGGGCTTCTCATTGCGGTGGCTTCTATTGTTACAGAGTGCAGGCTCTAGGCACACAGGCTTCAGTAGTTGTGTCGTGTGGGCTCAGTAGTTGTGGCTCGCTGGCTCCAGAGCGCAGGCTCAGTAGTTGTGGTGCACGGGCTTAGTTGCTCCGCGGCATGTGGGATCTTCCCGGACCAGGGATTGAACCCGTGTCCCCTGCACTGGAAGGCGGATTCTTAACCACTGTGCCTCCACGAAGTCCCCCTGCAGTTTACTAGTATGAAATACTAGTTAGAGCTGAAATTTAATCACAGAAGATCAGACTTTAGCATCTATACTTTTAAACATACAGTATTTCAAAATGTATGATATGCATACCATGGGATTTAAGATGATTTATGTAGTTATTTAAATGTGTATTCTAAAATTTTAACTTTTAATCAAATCAGTGATTTCATGTATTTTTACATGGGGCGAGGCTGAAGTAGTTAGCACAGGGGGCAACCTACATAGGCCACATGAATCTTGTGATGGTGCTCAGGCATACCTAATAAGACCCTTTGAAGTTAAACTATTAGGATGTTAGCATGATACAGCTTGTTTGGTCACTAAAATGGATTCTCATATACTGAATTTTTGTGTAATTATGGTGTTCTTTCATTTGATGCACCTACATATCATTTTGAATTGTAAAATATCAATTATAAACTGCATTTGGGACTGTGCACTCTTTGATTTCCTTTTTTCTCGAACCTATCACGGTCCAGGGCTTTATAAATACGTCTTTTAAAGCATATTGCTTGAAGATGCTGATGGAAATAGAGGTGCAGTGGTGTTTGCAGTGACATCAGTCATATGCTTTCAGAATAGTAAGAAGGTCAAATTGATAAACCACCTGAAACCACCTGTTAACTGTTGTAAAAACACTAGCTGTAAAGAAAACAAAATATATCATGCAAATATAGTGAAAATTATTTGATATTTGGATTTTAGTGGACTGAAAATGAATGTAAATTCTTCCATTAGATATAGCATGTTTGGGGACATTCAAAGTTCTGGCAAGAAAGCATTCTGTCTCAAACGTCAGTTTTGAAATGTACAAGGACTACTGTGGGAAGTGTTGAAGACATACGAGTAACAGGAACATCAGCACAGGGTGGTAGGACATGAAATTGCAGAAGTCGCGGAAGTCTTGTTTACAATGTTAGGTTGAATTGCCAGAGTTAGAGTTGCCCAAGTTATTGATGAGACATCCGTTACTGTTTGGCTTCCAAACAGTGCAAGTGATGCTCTCTGGGACAAGGCAAGGGAAAAAAAATCTGGTGGAGCAACTCTGTCAAATATAATAATATATCAGACAACGACAGATACAGTCCAAATATGGGGCTGCATTTATTATCCTGATTACAAAAACGTCCATAATACTCCCTGGAGACTCTAAGATGAATTCCCTGATAATAGCCGGTCAGCTGATCTTCTGGTGTTTCTGAGATATGATTTGGATAAAGGACCCCAAGAAGAAATGTTGTTTGGCCAATCTTTATTAACTCTTACAACTCGGAAGAAACTTTCAAATTATTGATAACTTCAAGGTAAACAATAACATGGAACTGATATATTGGGTTATGCACAGATGGTGCTAAGGCAGTAGTATCCAAAAAGAACAACTTGTTCCATGTGTTCAAGCTGTTGTTCTGGAAATAAGATCTACTCACTATGTCGTGCATCCTAGAAGCTCTCCAGAGGTGTTTTTAAAAATTTAAGGGAGAGGACCTCATGAAGCTGTAATGATTGTCAGTTACATTAAGGACAGGCAAACTGAATGCTCTACTTTTTCTCAGCTTTGAGAAAGTATCAGCATTGATTACAAACAATTACTGTTTTCTGTGGTAATTTGGAGAAAAACTTCATGTCTTTGGTGATAATATCTACACAATGAGTAGGAACATATACATAATTTAGATTGGCTTTGCAAATCAGCATGTCAGTGATATATCTTCTCTCCTTTAAATAGACTAAATTTACTCTTTCAAGGTAAACAAACTTCTATTATTATTCCACATGAAATCAAAAATGAATGTGATATTTGCAGATTTGAATCTGTGGGACAAATACCCTGATTGGAGTAAGCTAGATTATTATATTAGTCTGAATAACCTTGTAAAAAAGTCATTGAAAGTAGTCACTGAAAATATTCTGAAAATTATTAATATTTGCTTGATAAATACCTCCATAAACACTTGTCCAGGGAGAATGACTGGTGAGTGGGTAAGCACCACAGTTTTCATTATCCTTGACATATTCTATTAAAACACATTCTGCAAATGGCTCCTTCCAAAAGTTTGTTGAGCTAAAGTTACTTATGGAATTTTATTGTACTGTGATCTTTGAAAATGGCTTATATTATGTCTATTTTAGGATATTTGTATTGGTTTTTAGGGGGTTATTACATATGATCATTTTGTGGTAAATTTTCCAGACACTTGAGAAATGGTGAATCCCTCTTTATAGGGTATAGAACTCATGGTATAACGGTTAAATAAGCTTCAGTAATGGTATTATTCATGTCCTCTACATCCTTATTCACTTTTATCTGCTCTTCTTTAAAAATGAGAGCTAAAGTTTCTCATTACTTTTCTGTTTTTTCTCTCTTTTTTAGTTTTGCTTCATAAATACTTTGATACTAAATTATTCAGCATTTAAGGTTATAACAATTATACTTTCATCTTAGACTGTAGCCATCTTTAAAACAAGTTAAACTGCTAAATGAATAAATAAATAATAAATATGTTCCAACATTTTCCTTTCATTCACTCTTTGTTTTGTTTTATTATGTGTGTCACTTATAGGTCTTTTGTATGTAGCATATAGGTTTTCATTTTTTGACCAAATATTTGGAAATCTGTTTCAGTAATGGATTTATCCTATTCTTTTTTTTTTTTTTTGTGGTGGTGGTTTGTTTTGTTTTATTTTATTTTAAAATTTTTATTGGAGTATAATTGACTTACAATGTTGTGTTAGTTTCAGGTACATAGCAAAGTGAATCTGTTATACAAATACATATATCCACTCTTTTTTAGATTCTTTTCCCATACATGCCATTACAGAGTACTGAGTAGAGTTCCCTGTGCTATACAGTAGGCCCTTATTAGTTATCTATTTTATATATAATTTTTATTGTCTTTTTTTTAGAATGACCCTCTCTCCTACTCCTTATCTCTCTCTCTGTACTTTTGTCTTTTAATTTTATTTGCTTCTCAGTGTTTTCTGTTTGTTTTATTTTCCTTTAACTGTATTACCTGAGATTTCTTTCATTTATTTTTTTTTCTCTTGTAATTTTAAGGTATAATATTTGTATTTAGACATCCACCATCAAATATTTTTTGAAAAACTCCTTAAATGTTTATTTTCTAAGCTGTCAGCTGTGTTTCTGATTCTAAGGCATCCCACCTTCTCAAACTAGTGATGTTATTTATTTCCCTCCCTCTTTAAAAAAATGTTTACTTATTATCACTCTCCCTTCAAATGTATAATTCTTATCAGCTTCTAAGTATGTTCAAATCTCACCCATAAAAATAACATTTTTTCCATGACCCCACGTCTCTCTCCCGCAACTGCGTCATCTCCTCCTCGCTATCTTAACTTCCTGAAAGAGAATTGTTGATACCAGCCGTCCGCATTTCTCACCTCCTGGGCTTCTACCAAATCACTCTCCCAATTTTCCCCTTCCCTCTTGGAGGCTGCTTATCATTTTCTTTTATAATGTCATATTTCTTTACCAGACTTTGATATACTGTGGTTCTAGATCCCTTATCTCCTCTCTCTGGGACATCCATGCCAAGAGTTTCAAATGACGCTATGTGCAGATGACTTGCAAATATATATCTCTAGTCTCAGACCTTCCTGCTGGGACTCCAGATCCACATTGAAACTGCCTTCTTGACGTCCCTAGGACATGTCACAAGTACATTAAAATCAATGTGTCTGCAACAGAATCCTTGATGGTCTTCCCTGAACCAACTTAGTCTCTCATCCCCTCAACAAAGAGAGCCCTGAGAAAGCCAAGAGAATGAGTGATGGGAAGAGTGGTAGGGAATGAGACTGGAGAAGTAGCCTGGGGCCCAATCACAACTAGGCTTGGTGGTCATGGCATTTGGATTTTACGTTGAGATGCAAAGCCTTGTGAGATTTTGAATAGGGAAGTATTAAGATTTGTGTTTTAAAGGATTCCTTTGCCAATGGAGAGGGTAGGCAAGAGTGGAACAGGAAGACAAGGTAGAAGCCTATTGCAGAGGTTTGGATGATAGCCAGAGGCCTGTAAGTGGTGGTAGCAACGGAAGAGATTAGATGTTGTCAGATTCTTATACTCTTTCAAGGCAAAGTAAACAATATTTGTTGATGGGTTAGATTTAGAGTATAAGATAAAGAGAAGAGTCCAGGACAAGCCCTGGGTTTTCGTTGTCATTCTCTGATGAAGAAAACTTAGGGAGAAGGACAGATGTGAGGAGGAACTGGAATGGAGTCAAGTTTAAAACCTAATGCTCTGAGATGCTCATTAGTCATCGCATGAAGCTGCTTGAGTGGGCAGGGGCATCCACAAATCAAGTTCACATTTGGTCAGAACTGTAGTTATAAATTTGGAAATCATCAGCATAGAGATGAGCTTTAAAACCACTTGAGGGATCAGTGTAAATTAAGGATGAGAAGAGGTGCAAGCACTGAGCAAAGAAAATTGATTTTAAAAGAATTGGGTTTCTTGTGTGTGTGTGTGTGCGTGTGTGCACGTGCGCGTGCACGCACCACCTCTGATTAGTATTGGTTTGTGACAAAGAACGCATACCTTTAAGTAGGGTTTGGTCAACATTTCTTTCAGAGCCTGCCTTACTACTCCAGATAAGGGGCTACTTTACGATTCATAAGGAGGTTCCTAATATCAACTGGACCCTTCACAGTACTGAGAATCTAAGTCCGGAAAAGTCATGACACCCCCGATTTGGAGTTTGATAAGGTTATGTGTTTCTTTTCTTCCAGCTCCGATGGGGAGTTTAACAGTGCTGTTGATCCACATCAGAGAAAAAAGTCCTTCAAGGTTGTTGGTCCCTGTCTCTCCCATGGCCTGCCCTCACCTCATCTCTCACCCCTCCAAGTCAAGGTATGTAAGTGAGCACCTAGTAGAGTTTACAAAAATGTATTTCTTTACTTTCACCTGCAATCCATCTTCTCTTAAGAAGATCACTGATGTTTCATTTTATTTGGTTCTATCTTTGCTATATTTAACCAGACTTCCTAATGGAAGGTTTGTGGCATATGAATCTTGGAGAGACTTCATAAGCAGATGAAGGTTTCTGGTTTATTAATCAATCCTGTTCTCTAGTTAAGCTCCTTAACAGATACAACCCACTTGTGAGAAAACTGAGGCATGCAGACATTAAATAATTTTCACTAAGATCACATAGCTAGTGAGACCTTGTTAGACTTTGCATTTTACAAAATCAAAGTATGTGATTAATTTATAAAAGGCATAATAGTTCTATTCCTACTTTTCAGAGTTTTTTCCACTGATATGACAGAATTTTAGTTTTCCAGAATAAAGATACTAAAGAGATAGCTCCAAGGTGCATTGTCTTTATGAATCAATTTATGTTACTACTCTAAGAAATACACAACCACGTTTCAAGTCAAGATACTTAGGCTTTATAGAGAACTTTCCATCACGTATGTGTGTGTGACTTGTGAGTTTTGAATTCTGTAGAGACATAAAAATTTTATCTTAATAAATACCTGCCTGAGGAAACAGAAGGGTTTTCAATTCCTAAAGTTGAATTCATTAGCACAGCATATAAGCCTTCCGTGAGGGGGCTACCTATCTTTCCAGCTTCTCTCTTTGCAGGTCTCATCCTGACCCCCTGCTGGCTGGCTGTACTTAATCACCAGCATTCTGCAAACATGCCAGCCTGTGTCCTACCTCTGTGCCTTGATTCATATATTCCCCACTTCCTGTAATGCCCTTTGCTCTGTTGTTCCCTGCAAGAACAACACCTTCCAAGATCTAATTCAAGCGTTATCTGCTTACAAAGTCTTTCTAGTCACTATTGCTCCTGCTTGTACCTTGTCAAACTCCCTTTCATACCCTGTAAATGCCCCAGATGTAGCAATCATCACATTTTATTCCACTTATGTACATGTCTTTCTCTCCCACTAGATTGTGAGCTGGTGGAAGGCTAGGATACTATGTCTAATAGCAATGTACCTACACAGTTCAAGGTACATAAAAGATGCTTAATAACATTTTATTATATTAAAGGGTGATATCCAAAATCTTCCACAGCCATGCTGAACAAGAAATGACCAATCTTAACAGACATTTAACTGGTCATAAGGAACACCATTACTGGTACACATCAGCTAAATATCAGCTCATCAAAATTTGCTTTGTTTCCGGGCTTCCCTGGTGGTGCAGTGGTTGAGAGTCCGCCTGCCGAAGCAGGGGACACGGGTTCGTGCCCCAGTCCGGGAAGATCCCACATGAGCCATGGCCTCTGAGCCTGCGCATTCGGAGCCTGTGCTCCGCAACGGGAGAGGCCGCAACAGTGAGAGGCCCGCATACCGCAAAAAAAAATTTGCTTTGTTTCCATTTCATGCCTTCTTTCTTTATTATTTTGATCTTTGTGGATCTGGTAAAATAATAAAAACCGAATAATTTTATAGTTAAGTACATAGTTTTTTCCAAAAGCTGATTTCCTAAAGCAGCTCTGGTCTACACTCCTACCATGTCAGATTCAATGACAAGATCTTACCAGACCTTCATATTAACACATATGCCAAGTTATTTAAAAGAGAATTGCTTTTATTTGCCTCCTGAATTGATGGTTTTGACACTCCCTGCGTAGTTCTACATCATATGAAGTGCTGACACACCAGCTGGAACGCTGAGAACACTGAAATTACAAGCCTTTTATTGAAGGATTATTTATGCAGCAGCCAGATCTTAACCCTTAGTAAATGTTAAGTAAAAATCCACTGTCAGTTTGTGTCCCACATTATTGCAAGGCGAGAAACCAACCTATAAGACCAAGGCAACCATGGATGCAGGTAGGAAAAGAGCCAAACTGCTTAAAGAAGGTGCTTGTTTTTGATTTAGTGATACTCTTCTTCTGAAGACACTTAACTAAACAGGGGTTAAGCTGAAACAAAAGTAAAGAAATGTATGGTGGTATTTTCTGTGATCCCCAAAGAAAGGTATAGAGATACAGGTTTTAGCATCATATTATGAGACAGTGCCTTTTAGAATTTCAGCATGGAGGATCACAAATCATCTCAAATACTACTTAGTCTGTAGAAAGTATTTACAACAAGCCAATACCCCCTAGAATAAAAGGGAGTGTGTAATGTGGCAGACCATGATGGAGGGGAAGCAATAAAAGAGAAAGCACAGCTTGAAGTGCAGTATAACTGGGTGACTTACACCTCCCTACTGAAGGCAGCAGACTTGCAGTTATAGAACTGCTAATCTGTTCTACTGTTTTTTAATCAGATGTTGGCATTATCTGCCACTAATTGCTTTTTCATTTCCACTTGTAATTATTCCATTGCATGTTTGTAGTGAGAAGCTGAAAATGAGGCAGATCGCTGAGAAAGAATTAATTGTTAATGAATAATCATCAGTAGGAAGCCAATTTCATTATCTTCAAAGAGGTAGCCAGAGATTAACCACTAGCTGTGGTTCTCCTACTTTCTGTGCATGACTGTAAAGTAATCACAAATAATCACGCCCTCCAACTTCATCAATTATTTTCTATTATGTGGATTGATACCCATTTTTGTCTTTGTTGTTTAATGATAATGGCAGTATTCATGCTGGGGAGTGCTAATTGGAAGGTGTTACATTCAGTGGGCTTTAAGCCTAATTATTAGAGCATCTTCTTCATTAGCACATGATCCAAGGGTTGCATGGCAGGAGTTGCTAATTTTTCCAAGTTATAAGAATATCATATTGGGAAACTTTTGCATGTCCTTACGCTGAGTAAGACACAGACAATCTTCTATCTGGTCCAAGTTGTGTGGCTACCAACAGAGACTTTCTGTTTAAATAAAATAGGATGTTTTAACCTGATATAAGTCTTTGCACATGAAGCCCACTTCTGCCCTAGAAGCTAGGTCTGCCCAGGACTGTTGATGAGCTCTCAATTCTGCTTTGTTTCTGTACCAACACTTGTTCTTCAGAACGGCTCACACAGCTCCCTGGGATTATTACAGCTCTCAGCGGAGCTTTGCCAGCTATTAATGGAAACATTATTAGATGAGTTTGATAGTCAGGATGGAAGGCTCCTAATGTTTGTTGCCTCGGTGGCCAGGTGATGTCACTCCCAGACTTAGGGAGAAAGTAAGTCTACAACGCCACTGCACGTTTGCACAGGGCTGCGTAACTTCTCAAGGCTCCTTCACGTGTATTGGTTTATAACGTCCTTTCACAGAGCAGTAAGATTTGTTGCTGGTAGACCTGCTGTGACCCCAGAAACTGTGGCACGAAACCTGGCTCCCTTTACGTGGTGCACTACAGTTCTTTAATGAGCGCAGCCAATAGCTGCCCCTCTAATCGGAAAGAACTTCTTCAGTGCCTGTAATCACTCCCAGGCAACCGAGGCCCTATTTCTAACTAGACCCACAGCTAAAGGAAGGTATGATGTGAGGCAGTCTCAAGTGTATTGGACGACAGAGCATGTTTCTGAAACATCTCCAGGAGAGCAACTGGCCAAAGAGATAGAAAAATTAGGTGTAGTCAAAAGAGCGTGGGCTTTGGTGTTAGTCCCACCCACTTTGTTAGCTGTGTGAGCTGGTGTAAATTATTTAACCTCTTGGAACCTGAGTTTCCCTCATTAGGTTGTTATAAAGGTGAATGAGAGGTTATATGTGAAATATTAAACTCAGGGTCTGGCATCTCATCCACACTTGGCTTGGTTAGAAGCAGATCAAGAGGAACCTTAATTGTCTAAGTAACAGGTTGTTTTCTGGAAATAAAAGGAAGGTTTCAGAGAATATTAAGTAAATAACTCAAGTTCTGCAACAGGCAAATCCTGAAAAGTCAGTGACTTAGTATAAGAACATTTATGTCTTGCTTGTGAAAAGTCTGCCGTGGGGTGGTCATGTCTTTCTTCTCTCCAGTCAGCTGGGTATCCAGGCTCCCTTAATCTGATGCTGCTGCCCTCTGATGGCATGGCTTCCCAGATCATCAAGGAAGGGAAAGAGAGAGATGGGAGAGGGGAAAGTGGCTCTCACGTGTCATCACCAGATGTGATGCATTGTGTCGATTCATATTTCTATGTGCCAGAATACAGCCATGTGGTTCCAATCTAGTGGCTTGGAAATGCAATCCTTCTGTGTGACTGGTGTGACAAGCAGCATCATGCATTTTGTCTGCTACGGTGTGCAGAGAGTAAAATAACCAGGAGATTAATTTTGAAAAGATTATACTGAGAGTACATACAGATGGTTGGGAGCAGAAGAAGGACTAGAATCCAGGATGCCCTTTAGAAGAGTATTATAATCACAGAAGGAAAGAGATAATGGAAGCTTGTGAATAGTTTAGAAACTGTGATTAGAAATGTCAGACAAGAGAAAGGCGTCAAAAAGATAAAATTCCAAGCTTAAATGGTGTTCCTATAGAAACACTAGCATTGTACGGGGAGACTAGATATGGAGAATGAGAATGAGGAAAGCATACTAGGTGGTATTCAAAATAGACTAAGTTATATAGCTGGTTGCTGTTATGATCAGGGGAGGAATAACCATAGAGAAGAGGAAAATGTACCTGTGAGAGACCTGGACATTCAAATATCTGGGAGAAAGGTCCAAATGTGTCCTATTTTGATTGGTAGAGTCACCGATGAGAAGTACCAAGCCTCCAGACAGATGAAGAGGGTCTCTGAATTGTTGCATGGTGAAAATCCTTCTCAGAACTTCTCTCTTGGATACAGTAATACTATTATTATTTTATACAGCGGCCTTTACTCAGGCACAGAATAACCGTACCTTCCAAGGACAATGACAGGAGGTTCTTGGTTTATCTATTTTTAAATGGGTGATTGGGAAGGAGATGGTGAGAAGTAGGGTAAAGGGGATAGTATACACAGGTTCACCCACATCTTCTGTATTCTTACTTGAACTGGGTAAAAACAGTGTTTTTAATGTTACATGTGAGAAAAATGATTGCCATGGGATTAACCTAATAGGTTTGCTAACTTATTAACAGGTGACATTATTTTGGCATTTGGGCATTGGATTATTCCTAGACGCCGAGCTGTAAATTGATGCTATGGCCTGAAATGCTTTCTTGTGATTAAGTCATAGTAACGAAGACCCCTTGTTCACATGCTTTATTTGTCTAACTTGCCTTACTTATTCTGTATGACATTTCACAGGGGTTAACTATGCACTTCAAGATCCTGACCTTATGATGATGTAGGCATTTGAACTGGTTTCCTGATGCTTGGATGCTGTTGCCAAAAGTTTTGTTTCTATGTCTCACTACCGTCTCAATCACTTGACTAATGCCTTTGATGAGACAAGCACTCTACTCTCCCATCTCCAAACTTACCATTCCACTTCACCATGGCTACCACCATGCCACTGCTGCAAAGTTAGAAGGTGATGATTTTATGTTGATTTTATTTTTTATTTGTTTTGCATTGGACAAAGGGATGTGCAAACCGGAGGTAGTATATAATACAAACAGTTACCAACCTTTGGCAGCAACTCCATCTCTTAGAGACTAGACAAGAGAATAACCAGTCCTTGAAAGCAAACATGAACACTTGGAGTAAAAAGGCATCCTGGAAGTAGGGTATGGGGAGTGTCCCAGCCCTACAAGGCATTTTCTTCAAGACCCAGAGATAGGAATCAACCCCCAAAGGCTTTATTTATTGGTATTTAATGTTTGTGTATACTAATAATAATGTTACCGTAGACTTTAACACTTATGGGACTTTATTCATGAATTTAGGTGTCTGGTATTGTGCCACAGATATGAAAATGAAGAGGAAGCAGCCCTTGCCCTCCAAAATTTAAACTCATACAATATTATCTTCTAAAGGTGGCCCTATTTTGAAGGGCTTCAAGGGTGAGCAAAACAGATCCAAAATAGAGATTTCAGAGGCCTCTGATTGTTTTCAGGGATAAAGATAGTTTAAGAGTTAAATAATACGGTCAAAGATTATGAGTTTTTCTGAGTTCATAGTCCTGGACCTCAGGGTGAAATCACTAACTACTCTTTAAAACAGATTAGTGATAAAGTGGGGCTATCACGTATGAAAGTAAATCTTGATACAATTAAGGAAATTCCTAAAATGTCTTTGGGAGCTTTCATTCTGTCAATCAACTCAGCCATCATATATTCTTACAATCTTTCTAGCACCTAATACATTTTCAGTACTTTATGCAAGAAATGGTTCTCATCCTGTATATTTCCATGAAAAGAACTAGGTTCTGAATCAAACCTAAAGATTAGTGGAGAGTCTCAGGAATGAAGTCATAACAGACTGTTCTCACGTGAAAACTTTACCCCTGCATGGCTATTCTCCCATTTTGCCATCTCATATCAATTTTAATAGCTTATGTCTCATCAGAGAGCGGTTATACTCTGACATGTTCCCTCCTGGTGCAAAATGGCAGCTACTAAAATATAAATCACTGCAGAGAATTGCTGGATTTAGAGCCAATTCTTCTAATCGAAAACAACAGCAATGTTAATTTCAGCTTGAGAATGATGACTTTTGTATGGTGATATAATGGTACAGACTATAATGGTGTCAACTACCAGCATAAAATATGCTTCAAATGGGCTACCTTTTTTACATTTAGACTAGGGTGACTTCTGTCACATTTCTTGCTTTGGCATGGAAACAGACAATCTATTAAATAAATATTAATCCCCAGCAGTCCTCAAAACAGGCTCAACCATAGCAGGATTTTAAATAACTTCATTAATTGCTTAACTACCTTTCCCCCAAACTCCTAAGGGATCCTTTGATGCTAGTCACTCTAATGAGTTACCAAGTGATTCATGACTTCAACCTGTTATCATGCAAAATACATTTCCAGTTGGAAATCTTTACAGATGGTTTTGCCGGAAAGTAAGTAACCACTCTAAGACTTTAAAGAGGGCAAATTCCATTTGTACAGGGTATGAAGGAAAATGATTTGGCTTTCTTCTTTTTCCTTTTTTTTTTACATTGTACTCTAAAAGGGTGTCATGTGTACAGAAATTCAATTTGGGCAATACATGATCAAAGGAGGAATTCTATTTGAATGGTAAAGACCATCTGCATTATCTGTGGGTGAATTATCCATAACAATAGCGGTATCTATTGCTAGTCCTAACTTTCCTTGTAAGATTTCATATCACTTCTCTCTTCCCAAAGTAGTCATTAAAAACACAGAATGATTTTTTATTAATCTAGACAGGATACAATTGAGAAGGTAACTATTTTTTCAAAGAACAAGAAGAAATGATTTTTAGAAATCTATTTTTCCAAAGTTATGTTTGTTGCTTTCCAATTGAATGGTAATCAAGCACTGAGTATTCTTTATTTTTAATAGTTTATTATTATCGTACTAACACTTCTACACAATTCTTTAAGGTACTGTAAAGCTAGTAAGGAGAAGTGTCCTTCCTGGAGAAGCCTTTCTGGTAGCCCTCTCTTCTCTGTTTTGTTCTAGACTGGCTGCCCTCCAGGAGCGGTGCAAAGCCATCATCTTAGCATGTCCTGTTGCCTCTGACCTGTGTGGAGTCACCCATTTCCAGTGTTCTGGTAGCTAAATAGAGAAAGAGGGCTAAGAGCCTTTCTTTTACAAGAAGATATCTTTGAGTCTGAGGCCTCACTAGAGATTAAACCTTTTATTTCCTGGAAAGATAATTGAGGGGTAATTGCTTAGCTCAAATAACCCTCTTGTCTATAGCCCCTCTTTTGACTCCCATCTTCAGAACCTGGTGTCTCCAATTCTCTAGTCTTTCTGGGGTTTTGTGGCACAAATCAGTTCCCTTTCATAGGGCCTACAGATTTCAACTTTCTGTCTTCTTACAGTTTGTTGACGTTAGCTTTACTTTGTGGACTTTTTTTTTTTTGTCTTCGTGGATGATGATAATGTTGATTTACCATCACTTTAGCAGTGTTAAGACACAGAGCAGTGATGAACAGATTCGTTGAATCTGCCATGTTAACTAGATATTGATGTTTGTCAAGTCTTGTCTTTTTGTCAGGGATCTGGGAGTTGACAAACAGTAGGTCTAATTTGAACAGAAAATATCTCCAATCTATATGACCGAAATGCTTTTCTTTTTAAATGTTTCAGTCATGTGGCTCCTCAGAGCCATAGAGGGTCCACAGAACTTCCCTGGGGAGCTAGCACCCAGGCAAGGCAGGAATAAAAGGCTGTTAGTAGGTGGGACTTCAGGCCACCAATCTTACCTCTCACCCCTAAACTAAGAAGTTTTATTTAAACTTGTTTGAGGTATTATGTTTTGCATATGATTTTAATTGAACAAAGAGTTTCAAATATATAAAATGTTTGAACCCAGTTCAAGTAAGAATACAGTTAAATGCAGACTCTCCAGAATTCTTGAGAATAAGTGGCTAAGCTTTATGAGATCTGGTGCTTTATAACCCTTTATGTGCTGAAATGTTTGTCTTAATTGTTTTGTCTTCGCTATCACTTATACATAGGCTATCGGATAGGCTTCTGTGTCAGCACACAGTCACATTCACAGTAGAGGCTCTCTGTGCCTTAAAGAGATGTTGAATTGGTGTTGACCCAAAATAGTTGCCGAGTCCCTCAGATTGCACAGCTGCTCTAATTTGTGATTTTTATTTTCTCCTTCTTTTTGCTCTTTCTCATCGTTTACTCTTTTTTTTTCCACACACACATCATCTTGTTTACTCTTATAACAACTTATCCAAAAGTTCATTCTTTTTGCATTAGCTGTTTAGCATATGTAGATATCACAATCAAATAATTATTTTATTCCACATGGTACACTGTCAATTAGCCCACATTCCCTATAATCATCAAGAAAGAAGTGTTTCTATCTAGTCCATGCTCACTTCAGTACTAAAGAGTTCATTTTCCTGGGCATGGAACCATTTCAGAACTTTATATTTTCAGAAAACTGAATTATTTTTATCAGAGGATAATTGATGATATGGGAAAGTAATTGATGCGGGTTCTCTATTTCATAGAGAGCCAAACGAGAGGTAGGTAAACACCTAATTTATTTCACAAAGGAACATGTCTCTCATGCCCTTCTTACTCATAGGCAGTTCCCACCCATGAGCTAGTTCTTTGTCCCTCCTTGGTCCACTTCATAGGCCTCCTGCATCTGTCAAATCTGAAAGGCAAGGAATTTATTTCTGAGTCAGTTTTTGGCCAGCTCTTTTAAATCACGTGTTTAAAATATACAATTTCTCAAATATAGAAAATCTATTAATGGACACATCCCATTTTATAAAGAAGTCCAATATATGAAATGTTTGGAGGCAACTCAGATTTTACCAAAGAAGATCTGTAGGCCTTGGAATAGGACCAAGTTTTGAATTATTTGAGGTTCAAGGCATGAATTAAACTTTGCTAAGGGGTCCTGTTTATGCACATACATACTCTAGGGGAGAAGCACATATACCAACTGACCATGTTCATAATTGTTATAATACAGTCAAGTGATGCTTGATGGTTTTTGATTCAGAGGCATATAAGTTATAAAAGTATATGATATTGAAAAGAGATGCTTCCAAACAAGCAGGTGTTCATTGACATTTTTGAACAAATTTTACCCATTAGTTCTTAATTACTAGACTACCTTACTGCTCTAAGACAAATACTGATAGGTAGAAGTTCTAGAACGTATTTCCTTTTTTTCCCCAAACTCCGTAACGAATTCCTCCATGAGTCAAGAACTCTGCCATGCTGCCAGGTAAGACTTGCTCAGATAACACTGATGTTCTTGATGCTTCTGCAGCCATTTCCTGTGCTGGATCACATTCAGAAGTGACTCAAGGTGAACACTCAGTTTCAGTGTCCTTCCTTTTGCTTTTTATGTCTTTCATCTAAGATAGAGGATATGGATTTTTTTCAGATAGCATGTGTATGAATAGACTAAATCTTTTACTAGAACCCGATCACAAAACACCACTTTCTAAATCAGACAGCCTAAATTTAATAAAAGAAAAGAAAAAGAAAAAACAAGAATCTTTTAGGTACCAGGAAAGTATGCAGGTGTAGTGAATTTAAAATGAACCAGTTTGAACCATGCCACAAGTCACATTTACCACCAAAGCCAAAATAATTCAAGTTCTGATTACAGCATTCTTGTACAGTTCTGGTAACACCACATTGTGGCTTCACCTGAGCATATTAACTTTTTACAACTGAGATGTGACGGTTGAGGAAAGTCATATATTTTGGTTTTTATGGTTTATGTGTCTGGTGGTGCTTTTGCAACTGGGAAGATGTGTTGTGGTCTCATCACTCAAAAAAGACACCCATTTATTCACACCCTGGACAACTATAGCTTAAGTGTTCTAACGTCTGCGTGACTAAGCATCTTGAAGGATAAATCATCGTTCCTCATAAAGTTTTAAAAGGACTAAGGTTAAATAATTAGAAAGAAAATAAAGGGAACAAGGTCAGACAGATCAAATAAAGATTGATTTTTCAGAATAAGACTTCATTATCTGTTCTAATAATATAGATTGGTGCTAAAGGATTTAACAAAGTATAAAGAAAATGGAATGACTTCTGAAGTCAGATTATTAGATGAGCAAGTTCGGATTCCTTAGTCACTCAGACTGAAGGATTTGGACCCTGTTCATTTAGCAAATGTTTATTAAGTACTCAAATAATTCATAAGATTTTCTAAGGTACTTGGATCCTTTGAAATAACTAAGCGTCATCTCTATCCTCAAGGTAGAAGGACATGATACTAGGTGACAGAAAATCAATATGAATATAAGCAGATCATTGCATAGCTATGTAGAAAGGAAACAAAGTCATGGGTAAAGCTGGGTAAAGAAGAAAGAGGGCAATTTACAAGAAGTAAAACTTAATTTCACCTAATACTCAGATATGTGGCTGATTTCTTTCTTGAGCACAAAAAAGCAAAAAGGAAAATTATGAGTCATTAACCATCATTTTTGCAATAAGCAGTTTTTGCTGCCAGTGCTCTTAGTGTCCATTTCTGACAATAAATATGTGCCAGGGCTTCCCTGGTGGCGCAGTGGTTGAGAGTCCGCCTGCCGATGCAGGGGACACGGGTTCGTGCCCTGGTCCGGGAGGATCCCACATGCCGCGGAGCGGCTGGGCCCATGGGCCATGGCTGCTGAGCCTGCGCGTCCGGAGCCTGTGCTCCGCAACGGGAGAGGCCACAACAGTGAGAAGCCCAGGTACCGAAAAAGTAAATAAATAAATAAATATGTGCCAATAGACTTAGGAAGAAAATAATCCATAAAGTAAAAAGTTTAAAGGTTTTTAACATTATAAGAATTACAGTTCAGGATTTAAGAACTATTTTTTTTAAAGAGCTGGATATATCATACGACTAGCATTTTTATATTATGCCCATATATATTATTATATATATTCATCTTCCCTTTCATCATGCTCCCTCTCCAGTATTTCCTAGCTCTAATAATTGGCATCATCATCCTCCAAGTTGCCTAAGTAGGAAATGTGGGCATCATTCTTGATTATTACCACTCTTTCAGCCTTGATGCCCAATCCGTCGCCGAATTTTATACTTTTACAAGAGTTTGTTGAATCCTTCACTTTTCTCCATTCCCACTGCACTGTCTCTAATAGGTCTTTCCATTCTTTTGATCCCCACTTTCTTCAGTCCTCCAAATTGAAGCCAATGTAATTTTCTGAAGCACAAATCAGAATGGATCATTCCTAGTTTGAAATACTTCAATGGTTTCCCATAATCTTAAGGATAAAGTTCAAAATCCTTAGGATGCTTTGTCAAGCCCAACCTAACCTGGACCCTGTTTTCCTCTCCAGCCTCACCTTGCAGTTCTGTGTGCTCCAGCACACATCTTCCTTCCTCAACTGTAGTAATACCGGGAATGCACTGTGGCAACATTTGTGTCTGGGTTTTCAAGCAAACTCTGCCTTTTGCATAAAATGTTCTTCCCTCCCATCTTCCCACAACCTACTATTACCTGTCCTTTGCACTGTATTCATAATTTCCTACCAGGTTTACATAATTTCCTACCTCAGTTTACTTAGAATTTCCATAATAAATTTTTTCTTGACTTCTATGCTTAAGTCTCTAGTGGGAGGGGTCAGTTGTTGTATTATAGCAGGTTCCCCTTTATTGTCATTGCATGTTTACTTATAAGTCTTACTTGCTATGTTACAAGTTAATTGTTGAGAGTGGAAATGGTATCTTATTTACCATTAGATTATGGTGTAGCATGATGTCTGGCACTCAGTGAAGATGTACTGGAGGAGTCAATTAATCATAGACATTTTATATGTTCTTCTACAAAGCTTTGTTGAAAAGAAAGCAAAAACTATGCTAATGTCTAGAGACAAAACTAAGCTTCCCTAACACTATTTGTAGATAGTTCTTCGGTATTATTCATACTTGACTTTGTTTGCTCCACAAACTTTAACCTGGGCAAGCTAAAAATGATGAGCGCTAACATTGTCTGTCAGGTACTGTGTTAAATTCTTTACAAATATTATCTTATTTAATTTCAGTTACTCTTTTCCCAGCTTTATTGGGGTATAATTGGCAAATAAAATGGGAAGATATTTAAACTGTACATCATGATGATTTGATATACGTACACATTGTGAAAAGATTCCTCCCATTTAGTTAATTAACCACATTTATCACCTCACATATTTACCCTCCTCTTTTTGGTGTGAACGTCTAAGTTGTACACATTAGATCCTCAGGCCTTATTCATTGTATAATTGAGTTTGTATCCTTTTACCTGTATCACCATTTTGGTCAGCCTCCCATCCACTCTTCCTCTCCTCTTCATTTCCTCTCTTATGACCCTGGTTTAAGCTACTATTGTTTGTTTGTTTCTTCCTTTTTTTTAAAGGTCAGATTTATTGAGATATAATTTACATAGAGTAAAATTCTCATGTTTAGTTCTACAGTTTGATAAGTTTTGGTAAATGTAAATAGTTGTGTAAACACCACCACAATTGAGATACAGAAGACTTCCATGTTCCCAAAAAGTTTTCTCATGGCCCTTTGTAGTTAATCCCCTCAACCCTCCCAATCAGTGACAATATCTCATCTCTTCTTTTTCTCTATAGTTTTGCCTTTTTAAGATTCTTATATAAATGAAATATTAAAGTATCTAGTCTTTTGTATTGGTGCAGGTAGAGGTAGTTTGTGTTGGTGCTGAATATTATTACATTTTATAGATATACCACAATTTGTTTATCTCTTTACCAATTAATAGACATGTGGGTTATTTCTAGTTTTTGCCTATTATTAAAAAAAAAGATTCTATAGCATTCTTATACAGGTCTTTGTACAGACAGATTGTTTTTCTTTTGAGTAAACATCTAGAAGTGAAATTTCTGCATCATTTGTTAGGTATATGTTGACTTCTACAGGAAACTACTGAACTGTTTTCCAAAGTTGTTGTACCATTTTGCATTCCCACTAGCAATGTAAGAGTGTTTTAGTTGTGCTGCCTCCTTGCCAACACTTGGCGTTTTCAGTTTTTTTAAATGTTAGCTAATATAGTAGATGTACAGTAACATAAAAGCATATTATGCTTTTAGCTAGTAACTAATGATGTTGAGAAATTTTACATGTGCCTATTTTGCCACCTGCATTTCTTCTTTTATAAAGTATCTGTTCAGATCTTTTGTCATTTTTTTTAAAGAATGTGGTGTTTCTCTTTTTATTGAGTTATAAGAATTCTTTATATACGCTGAATCATTTACTTTAAGAGGTATGTGTTTTGCTAACAGACGTTGGCTTGTCTTCCTAATGGTGTCTTTTGAAGAGTAGTTTTTAATTTTGGTGAAGTCCAGTTTATTACTGTCCTATCTAAGAAATCTTTGATTAACCAGAGGTCACAAAGAGTTTCTCTTGCACTTTCTCCTAGAAGTTTTATAATTTTAGGTGTTTGCATACGGTATGAGGTAATGCTAGAGATCAGTATTTCTGCCTAAGAGGTTCAGTTTTTGCAGGTCATAGCTCTTCCCACTACACTAGAATCTTCCCTGTTTTGTAGGAGCTTATAAGGTCTTAATATCTACACTTATATTATCCCGAGCCAACAACTATTTGCTTCTATAGTAGGCATAGACCAGAACTGTCATGTTTGACTCTCTCATAGACATTATAAGTAACTAATTTTGAATGTCCCAGACCAGTTATCATTATCTAGATTCAGTGTGACTCTGTTTGGGCATGCCATATCATTGCTGTATGACCGGTGGACACTGAAGCAAATGGTGCTAGAAGCATAGTAACAAATTAGATCCAGGTGATGTGGTGGGATCCCTTCTCTTGAATACTCATGGTAAGTTATATCAGACATGCTTTCACAGCCTTCCCTATAGAAGGGGGTATCCATAGTTCTAGTATTGTAATATCTTATCAAGTTACACTTTCTACTTTGTAGCATCCATCTTTATCAGAAGTATAAGATACTAAGTAACAAAAAAATGAATAATGACTTTTTCAAAACATGTATTTACTTTTTTATTTTTTAAGATGCCAAAGCAGATTTCATGATAATATATACAGAACTTAGTTTGATTTTTAGAGTTTTTGGAAAACTGGAAGTGAATTTCCCTTCTGGCTAGATGTCTGTTTGTGTTGTTGGCTCCTCCTCCCACAAATTTCCTCTCTATTTATTCTGCTTTACTCCACATGGATTTTATAGATTTGATTTAAATTGCAATGACTTGCACAAACATATCCACCCTAGAGAAGTTTGACTCTTTTAATATTCTACTCACCACTAATGCTTCTTTTTCATTTGGGCTTTTAATTAGGATGAATTCCAAATTACTAGTTATTCTGATAGAAACACTGCTAATTACACAAAGCATCTTAATAAAGAATGGAAACACAATTCAGAGCATCCTCCTTGTAGTATCCTAATACCTAGTAGCTTTCAAATAGCGTTAAGGCACTTTTATTCCGTAGCAATTATACCATGGTATTAAAACTCTTGCTACTTGATGTTTTTCTAATGTTGGGCAAACTTTAGATATAAGGGCTTATGGAGAGTTCTTGATCCTTCAGATAAATCTTAAATTTGACTAACTAGAAAAGCTTAAGCAAACATATTGACTTACTGCTGAGGTTTTAAAATAAGTCACCAGAGTTGTACTAAAAACAGAGTGCAAAAACAAAGGAATAAATTTGATTTGCTCGATCCTGACACTCCTCAAAGTTTGTTACTGGATCCTAATCTTTTGTTTCCTTTTTTATATTACTATAATAGATTGCATTACTTACCCTGATTCTTCCTCCCCTCCTTGTATCCACGCCCTATGCTATGTGGTTTTGACGTTTTCCTATCAAGAAGTGAAGTATTTTCACTGCCTCTTGATTCTAATTTCAGGCATGTGACTAGCTTAGGCCAATAGGGTATCAGTAAATGTGATGCAAGCAGAGACTTGAAGAAGCACTTTTAAGACTAGGTTTATGAACCATGAAATCTCGGGCGCAGACTAGGTGGCTGGTCCCAGGATGAGGGTGAAAGCCATATGAAGCAGGACCAAGTTGACCCAGCTAAAATCAGCCTGGTTTAGCTTACCCCCAGGTTACATTCAGATGCATGAGTGAACCCAGTGTAGATAAACTGAACCTTGCAGACACAGAACAGATGTTTATTGTTGTGTATATTGAGATCTGTCATTGTTTGTTGCCCAGGTGTTTTTAGAAAAAATCTGATACAATCACCAACCAGATTAAAAACCTTTTGGGTACAGGGCCTTTGTTTTATTCATTTTGTCTAGCACTCAGTAGGGGCTTATTTAATGTACATTGGTTGACTTCATGAATAAAGATCAATTGAAAATAATTTTTCTCAATTTTTTTTGTTGTTATTCTGAGAGATCATGCTACTAGCCATAATTGAATGTATCAAAATCTAATAATCTGTAATTAACCATCACATTTTTTTCTCCCAAGATCTTCAGGGATAATTTCCATGAGCCTCTCCCAATCCCTTGACATGGTTGGCGTTTAATAACTCTTAACAATAAGAACTTGTGCTGATAAGGATAAGTAGCCATCAATGTATGATCTGCAGATCATAAATGAGCAGTGCATGAAGCATTTTTTATTCCCCAGATCAACATGGGCTGTAGCATTTTATCTCAAGCCAGTTATAGAGCAAGTTGAAGGGTGGGCTATTTTTAACCTCACATTCTCCCGTTTCTTCCCCAAAATAAATATCCTTATCTTCTTCCCTGTTAAACCCTATTCCTTTTTTTTTTTTTTTTTTTTTTTTTTGCGGTACGCGGGCCTCTCACTGTTGTGGCCTCTCCCATTGCAGAGCACAGGCTCGGGACGCGCAGGCTCAGCGGCCGTGGCTCACGGGCCCAGCCGCTCCGCGGCATGTGGGATCTTCCCGGAAGGGGGCACGAACCCGTGTCCCCTGCATCGGCAAGCGGACTCTCAACCACTGCACCACCAGGGAAGCCCTAAACCTTATTCTTAAAAATGGATCTAAATGACAGATAAATGAGGAATTGCAGGTAGTATTGCCTCTCATGAGGAGATTTGCATACTAACATTCATCCATTTTTTCAGTTATTAAATCATGCTGAGTGGCCACTCTGCCCAGCACCGTAAGAAGTGTTGGGTATGTAATGGTGACCAAGGCAAACATGATGTCTTCTTCCATGGAGCTCATGATTTGGAGTTGGGGGCAAGTGGGAAGAGACAGACACTGAATAGGAGTAGTACATGTTTGAAAAGGAGAGGTAAAGGGTATATTGGAGTGTATGGCCAGAGTTGCTAACCTAGTCTGCAGAGGCAGGGGATTCCCCTGGGGAGATGCAGTTTACACTGGAAGAAGAAGTTGGAGTTGGCCCAAGAAGTATGGGAAAATCATTCCTAGAAAGGGGACTGTTTATATAAAAGTCCTGGGAGAGATAGATCATAGTTTGTTCTAGGAACTGAAGGTAGTCCAGGGCGGCTGGAGTCAAGAAAGGAGGATGATCCTTGATGATGATAACTTGAAGAGTGTTCAAAATTTTGTTTGTCAGAATACTGTCTAAGAGTAGCATTTGGGTTATCTGGGATGCTTGTTAAAGAAGCAGATTCTGGAGTTTCCCCCTGTATTACATGGTTAGAACCTCTAATCAGAGTCTCTGATCTGTATTTTAATAGATTCATCCAGCAATTCTTATGCCCCCTAAATTTTGAGAACCGCTTGCCTAAAGGATTAACAAATAATCAAGAGTTGTTCCTGTTCTACTTTTTGTGGCTGGTCTGGTAGTCATCTTTGTACAGCTCTGTAATCATTTACATGATCTACTGCTAGATTCTCTCATTATCAGGGTCTCTATTCTTAACCACTGCTCTTTAAATAATATATTTATTGGCAATTCCAGATGACAGATGAACATGTACTAAGATGATGTGTGTCCACATCGGATTTTTCTAAATATCCCTCAGTAAACGAATAAATGGATGCTCAGAGAATATCCGTGATGCCATATTTAAGGTTCCTGTGCACATTTTGTTTAGCATTACAAATTGACTGTCTAACAGAATTAGGTAGAGAAACTATGTATCAGATCCATGATGCTTTGTGAATAATTGACTAGCCACACAGGTGCATACGAGCGCAAATGCGATTTCCTTCTTTTTGTGAGGAATAATATATATTATTAAAAGATGGTGGTTGGTGGGGGGAGATTCCAGGGATTCCTTGTCATCTTTACGATAAAAAAAATTTTATGCCTAGTTCAGTGTACGATTTATCATGTAGCCAAAGTTTTCTAAATTCCTTGCCGTTGTTGTGATATCACCTATACCACTGTTGCTCTGAGAAAATAGAATTTTATGATTTATTCTGATAGTAATTGTTATGCTTTAAAGAAAATTGGCTCTATTTTCTTCTTTTCTGGTGATGGGTGTTGCTACAGCACATTGCTCTAGTCATCCTCCCTGAAAGCACTCTGCACCCTCACCTTGTAGCTTTCGTCACAGTGGCAGTGATGTAATAAACCATATAATGATTCATTTCATGTTTGTCACTGCCACTATATAATAAACTTCAAGCAATCAAGGTTCATGGCAGAAGTTTAACTTATACTATGTTCCTGGCACAGAGTAGATGGATAGAAAGCAGTGGAGAACCCTGTTTCCTCCGCTCATTCTTCTCTTGGGTTTCCTAGGGCTGTTGTGCATAGTGGGGCCCCTATAAGGAGGCAGAAGGGGACCCCGGTAATAAGCTGCTCTCCCCTCCTCCAAACCTCTGCTCAGTCCAGACTCAATCCCTCCCCCTTTGTCTCTGAGTGTCAGACGTCCTGCCACTGTGGACATATACAGATGGGGACATCATTTATTCTCACACTAGTGAAGGTTTTAGTGCACTGCCAAATCACTGCCTTCACACATGGCCAGGGTCAGCCTCACGCCACTATTCATGTAGCACATACTCAGACTCCTTCATAGAGAAAATGTATTGTGAAAAACTATACTATTTCAGATACTTCCTTAACCTCCCAAAGTTGACCTCAGAGAGAGAAATCAGGCACTTCATATACTTCTCTTCACTTTTGCTGTCAGAGACAGAACACGGGATGGTTGAAATACAGTTCTAGTAGAGTTTCATATTTCAGTGTTTTTCAATTCTGATGTTATCAACACAGTAATTTGCCACATACAGTACAGCTATAAAATAAATCATTAGAAATATATATGTTAGGCCTTTCTCACCTTCTGAGATGGCCCACACTCTGTCTGTGGAGTGTGTTTCTTTCTAAATAAATCCACTTCTTACCTATCACTTTGTCTCTTACTGAATTCTTTCTGTGAAGAGACATCAACAACCTGAGCTTCATTAAGTCCTGAAACCAGGTGTGTGATCTCAGTTGGAAGACTGTGGGTTTTGGCAGGATTTGAGTCCTGGCTGCATGGGTTGAAGTCCCAATCTGGGTTTTGTCTGGGTTCGAGTCCTGACACGTGGGTTCAAGTCCCAGTCTGAGGTGCACGGTTTCAGCTGGCAACCACGAAGGGACAGTGATCAGGTAAGAAAATGTTGAGAGTTAGGTCTTGGTTCTAAAGAGGCCCGTGACATGCCATGAGCCAGGCATACTGGGGAGGACACTGCTGATGTCTGCTTATTTTTTGACGGGTGGGTCAACCCCATGTACTTATTATGCACATCCAACAGCAGGTCCAGGACAGAATTGTTAATCTCTATACTCTTACTGACTCTGAGGTTTTTCTCCTACATTCTTGCATTCTTGTTCATTCCTGCTCTATTTCTTTCTTTCTTTCTTCTGTTAACCCCAGAAGACCTGTGTGACCGCCAAGGTGTACTTTTTATTGCTTTACTCCCCTCCCTCTGACCCTTACAAATGCTGACCCTTTATTCCCAACTTATAGCTAGACCAACTCCCACTCCTCATCAACACCATTAGGGATGTCTTCTGTGCTGTTTCTTTGTGACTTTTGGGCCACACCTGGTTGGGAGACTACCTTGGAAGGGAAAACATCTAAAATTGTAAGTGCAAATCTTGACCAAATTGCGCGGTGGATTTTGACTTAAAAGTGGAATTTTGGATAGCTCAGGAGTTAGAGATGTCACCTCAGGTTTGTATGAAATGCATTAGGCTGCATCGATCCCAAGCAATACCCCTCTTGGCCATGTACTCCAAGATTGGGAAAGACTTGGACAACAGGAATATAAAGAAAAAAACTTAGTAGGTTATGTAATCAGGTTTGTCCACAATATGAGTTAGGAAATTTAAAATGGAGTGAAGTACCCCATGTTCAAATTTTCATGGCCTTGTATCTAGGCAATGGAAACCAAAAGGAATTTAAGGCGTGCGTAGCTCGGAGAGATAGTTCTAGGAGGACACAGAGGACATTTTAACTGATCCACCCTACAGGGCCATGGATCCCAAACAAACGTGGATCCCTCCTCCCCCGAGTTATAGGCTCTTCTGGCTATGGATTTCATAGCCCAGTCTGCCCAGACAACAGGCACAAAATTCAGAAAGCGGTCCTCAGACTCCAAGGAATGATTTGTTCCAATTGGCTTATTTGGTTTTCAGTAATAGGAATATGGCCAAAAAGTCTGAACACACCGAGAGAAACATGCAAAAGACCCAAATGATTGCAGTGGCTTTGACTGCTCAGAGACGACCAAAGGGGAAGCCAGCTTTTCTGGGCCAATCTGGCCCTGGCAGACCACAAGGCCCACGGGTACCCATACAAGGCCCTGTGTGGACAAAAGGGGCACTGGAGGGAGGATTGTGATTGATGTGCCCTTTGCAAACAGCCAGGGCATTGAAAGGGGGAATGCCCCAGATGCCAGAGAATGATGGGGGCCCCTCAGCCATTGATGGTTTTGCAATCAGAAGACTGAAGGGGCCCAAGGCCAAGAGAGTGGCTCTACCTAAAGATACCATCTACATAACTAATGTCGAGCCTCGGGTGTTCACTGATGTGGTGGGCCACTTGATAGAATTTCTTAAAGACACTGGTGCAGTCTTCTCAGTCTTAACCCAAAGGATTGGAAACCTTAACAATCATAAGGAATATGTAATGGGGTTGTCAGGGAAGAGACAAGGGCACACTTTCCTGGAACCCCTTTTGTGCAAGATCAGTGGCCAGCTGTTTTTACATTCCTTTCTGTTTGTGCCTGACTGTCCCATCCTTTTACTGGGAAGAGATTTGTTAACTAAGTTAGGCACCACTCTGTTTCTTGAGGGGTAAGGGAACCACCCGCATCACCAAATGGTTCTAGCAAAAAGGAAAAGATAAACTGAAGCTAAAATAGAAGTTTAGTAGACCCTGGAATGTGGAATATCGAGGTTCCGGGCTTGGCTAAAGATATCCAGCCTGTGATTATTAAGTAAAAAGGGTTATATAGTGTCTAAATATAAGGTACAAATTTCTTAAACCTAGGGAAGATCCTCAAAAATGTTTGTAAGTAGATTACCAAAATAGGAGGCCACTGGTCTGACTAAACTGACCATAGCTGATATTCAGAGCCTGATAAAAATTTTGGAAGATGCCTTCTCCCCTAAGCTAAAAGAATAAAAGTAAAACTTTCCAACATATGAATGGGTGTGTCAGTCCTTCAGTATCATTGAGGTAACCACTCAATTCTTTGAAAAAGAAAACAAAACTGTCCTTGTTTTACGAACGTAGTCTTTACAGGACCAGAGGTGTGGCTCCAAAAATAATCTAAAACCCACCAATCCTTTTATCACTCCCCAAACCTTCCCTATTTACCTTAAGAGGCTTGTAAGTATTAAACAAAGGGGAAACAAAGTCATCCTAGGAGGAACCTGCTTGTAACTTTGGGTTACAAATGTCCTATATGGTCTTCTCAGGAACCCTTATCTCTGCCATCTTTGTAAATGCAAATTTTAAAAAAGAGGGTAAAGAAATATAAATCTTAAGTGTCTTTTCTGTAAACACTAGTAAAAAGGGTTTAGCCATCTAGGTAGGTGACCTTGATTTGTTCCATCTGTTAGAAGCCCAATTTGGATCCAACCCCTTGTAAATGATGGCGTTTATGTTGTACATGACTCAGGGCTGAAGTTTTGGAATGGGAACTGAGACCTCAGTGTTTGTTTGTGTGTTCATATGTATCTATATGTGTGTTGTAGGTGTATGGTATTGCCCAAAATGAATTTGTAAAAGAGCTCTACTTAATTGGCTTAAAAAAAAAAACAAGTGCTTATATAAATACTCAGAAATAGAAAACAATCTGGCCAGAATGAATTTCAGGTTCATGTCATCTGGAAAATATTCAGTACTAAACTGATATCTGGTGTTGAAGGTGGCTTTAGCTTGTTGGTTTGATTAATATAGACATGTTAGAGTCATCAATGTCAAGTATAATACTTGTGTTGTAACGAAGTTTATTAGAGGTCAAATAAGACCTTATTCTATCTGCTACACATTTGTCAACAAGAAAAGTGTGTTTCTCTCTAAATAAATTCACTTCTTACCTGAAAAAAAAAAAAAAAGAAATATATATGTTATGTACTAAGCCTGGGAAGGGGTGCAGAGTGGCAGTTGATGCGGGGACTTTAGCAACAGGGTGAAAACAAACAAAAATGAGCATTGACCACCAAGGAAATGTACACTAAAAATCATGTAAGGGCTTCCCTGCTGGCGCAGTGGTTGAGAGTCCACCTGCCGATGCAGGGGACGCGGGTTCGTGCCCCGGTCCGGGAGGATCCCACATGCCGCGGAGCGGCTGGGCCCGTGAGCCATGGCCGCTGAGCCTGCGCGTCCGGAGCCTGTGCTCCGCAACGGGAGAGACCACAGCAGTGAGAGGCCCGCGTACCGCAAAAGAAAAAAAAAAAAAAATCATGTTGTAATAATAAAAGTAATATTAAACACTAGTGAAACCAATAATCAAGTCTGGTGATAGAAGGTGGGCTCAAATATATCAAAAGATTCAAAAATTAAAATAAGAAAACTCCTAATAGGATATAAATGCTAAATGTTAAATAATAAAGAAAATTTCATGCTGTATCATGATTTGGTGATTCAAACATGATAACAAAATAATTTATAGGAGATGGTAGAAGAACAAGAAAGCAGATGTGGCCAAGTATAATTTTAAAGTCAATCAATATTGGGATCTTTACCTAGACTACCCTACCTTGACTATTGCAATAACCTTTGAAAGGACCGTCCCACTTGTTCATCAGGCTTCTTTCTGATTCCGCTGTTAAGTTACTTTTTCATTCATGTATTTATGTCTTGAAGGCCCCATTGAATGTCAGCTGTTCTGTGAGGCCTCCTCTGATAACCAGCTGTAAGAATGTCTCCCTCCTTTAGAGCTTTATCAGCACCTCTCTTGTTTATGACTCTTAAAATGTTCTACTTTGTATTTTAGTGACTAATGCAAGTTTTTAAAACTTTCCTACTAGTCCATAAACTTTTGAGGTGAAATTTCTCTTTGACTGTGCACTCCACAGGGTGTATTAAAACACCCAGCACACAACAGATTCTCGATTGATAAATGTAGATAGTACATGATTTTCAAGAAAAGATTTTATACAGAGAGCGTCCATCCTTCCCTTTCTTTCCCAAATCCCCTTCTCTGCTTTTCTCAACTTGGTGGTGATGCCCACTGAAGACTTAGCTCCTTATGAAACTTTCCATGAACCCCAAGTTCAAAGTGGTCTCTTCTGTGACACAAACCCATGTATTCAACATCCAAATGTTTGAATCACTGTGTCAGGCATTCTGTTACACGTTGAGTGCTACCTCACATGGTAGGTCACCATTTTTATGTTTGTCAGCCCCCACTCATTCAAGATGGTAAACTCCTCCAGAATAGGGATCCACATTTTACTCATTTTAGCGCTTATTGTCATTTGATATTTATTCCATCAATATATGTAGTAGTTAGTGACAGGCCCAGAACAGTGCTTCCCATCTGTTGCTTCTATTTTGTTCCTGAGTTATCCTAATCATCTAGAACATTCTTTGGCATATAGTAGGTACTCAATAAATATTTGTTGAAAATTTATTTCTAATAACTCTTTTTTTTTGGGGGGGGGGTGTACGCGGGCCTCTCACTGTTGTGGCCTCTCCCGTTGCAGAGCACAGGCTCCGGACGCGCAGGCTCAGCGGCCATGGTTCACGGGCCCAGCCGCTCTGCGGCATGTGGAATCTTCCCGGACCGGGGCACGAACCCATGTCCCCTGCATCGGCAGGCGGACTCTCAACCACTGCGCCACCAGGGAAGCCCTCTAATAACTCTTGAGTTAAAGGTTGAGTCTTTTGGCAGCAGCTCCTACCAGTTGATTTCCTAGCTGTGAGAAGGAGGAAGCCATGTGCCCTCCCAGCCTGCCTGTACAGCAGCAGGCGGGTTATCTGGACCGTTTCTGTAGGCATGTTCTCTGTGATCCTCATTTCACTTCTTCTTTGGCATGCTTCCTCCTTGGGAGCCCTGTGCCGGGTCAGAGTGGCCTCTACTTGGAGATGCTGTCATTAATGATGGAGATCAATTGTGTTCTTTCCCCAAAGCCAAGTGATTTTTCTCTGGTTGTTCTGAATACATAACCTGCCTCCTCATTCGGAATTTTCCTTAATCATGTGATAATTTCCAATATAGTCTCCTTGAATTAAGATGGATAAATTTATCTCCGTTCACTTATCATTAGTAAGCATATGATAATTCACCTAAACGTGAAGGTATTGGTTAAGTTATAGTGGTTTGAGTACTTGTAGCCAAATGCAGTGGTGTTTAGTCACATGAAGGCAGAGCTTAGAACATTGATCTGTGTTTCTCTTTTTGCTGTTGGAGTCCTTCCCTTGCAAGGTCCCTCCTTCCTTCCCCCCTCTGTTAGTATATTGGATTTTTTATTCATATTATGATTTGACCCCTTTCTAGAGGAGTGAAAATTTTATGTAACTCATAATACTGTGAAATGTATTTTGGAAAAATATATAATTATTATTATTGCAGCTATTACTTGTGAAAAAAGTGTTTGGTCAAAGGGAATGAGAAATATCTATAACTGTTATTTGTGTACTCCTTTTGCTCATAAAACTAAGCAATTCTAATAGATTAAAATTTATCTAAGTCACATCTATCTGATGAGTGACATTTTTCTTGCAATAAGATCACAAAGGATATTTTTATCTTTCTCAATTCAGCAGTCAGGTTAAGGTTCCCTAATAGAAGGCTCCATTAGTCTTGCCACTTTTAGTAGCATTTGTTTTTAACTTCATTCTCTGTGAGTAAGGGGGAGTAGACATGTGACTTTGCAGGTGCAGAGAGGAAAATGAGAAAGCTTGAGTCTTCCTTCCCTCTGAAGAGAGTACTATTAGACCCAACCGTTTGATTTCCCCTTTGGTTATGTGGATAAGAATGATCAACTCTCAGGGAACATCATCTAACTCACTTCTCTGCTTAAAAATGTTGCAGGAGTTCTCACTGCCCATATCAGAGGTTCTCAAACTTTACTGATCATTAGAATCACCTGGATGGCTTGTGGAACCACAGATTGCTGGGTCTGGGATAGGGAGCATACATTGAGAATCCTGGCCTATAAGATAAAGACTAAAATTCTTATGCCCTAAAATGTTCATCATAGTCCAAAGGTGGTTAAGGGTGTGAGCTCTGGAATCAAAACCCTGAGGTTCAGAGTTCTACCACTTACTCCCTTACCTACTGTGTAACCATGACCAAGTTATTGCATCTGTAAAATTGGGATAATAATAATAATATCTCCCTCTTAGGGTTTTTATGCATATTATATGAGATTGTACGTTGTAATATGCTAAAAATAATGCATAATAGTTCCAGATGAATATCAGCTATTATCATTATTATTTTTTATCTCTCCGATCTTTCTTAGTTGGATGTCTTAGTTCCAGCCATCCCAGACTTACTCTAGACTAAGTTACATCTAGTTATATCATCATTTTTCTCTCCTTGGAGTCTTCAAATGTCCAGTTTTCTCAACAGAGTTTCTACCTTTTCCTATTCCCATCTTCAACTACCTAACTCCCACTCATTCCTGAAATCTCTACTTTTATGTTACTTTTCCAGAGAAGCTCAGACCAACCACAGTTGTATGTACTTTGCCATTGAAACACTGTTGTTTATATACTTGTTATTCATATCTGTCTTCTCTACTAGACTGTAGGCTCATGAAGGCAGACCATCTGTTCATTGGTACAATCACATGCCCAGTAGTTACTGAATGAGTGTTGGGTTGGCAAAAGTTCGTTCGGGTTTTTCTGTAACATCTTATGGAAAAACCCAAACGAACTTTTTGGCCAACCCTGGTATTTGCTGAATACATGAATGAATCAACACTCATGCTGTCCTTTGGGGCCATGGCTCGGGCTCACAAAGAAAACCATACGGAGAGATGTTGCCCAATCACTGGAAAGTGTGCCAATGCTGGAGATTTCAATTTTATTGCTATTGTTCCACACTGAGGATAGAAGTGAGTGACAATTGATAGCTGGCACCTTCAGTGAAGTTCTATCAGAGGTATATGTCAGGTCACACTGTGTTACTATAGGGATTTCAGTTTCTTTAGTATTTTGACATGTCATTCTACTATTATTTAAATCCTAAAAAATGATAAGGCTAAGAAGGACTCTGGGAAGCATATACCAACATAGTAGTTTTACAAGTTTGGTATGGCTATTTTGTATAACTTACATAGCACAGTAGTTAAAAGCATAGATAAAGAACTAGAGCACTGTTGTATGACCTGCTGATGACTTTGGTCAAGGTTTACCTTTCTGAGACCAGATTCTTCCTCTCTAAAATGGGCATAATTATAATTACCAAACAGAGTTATTTTGTAAAGCACTTAGTATTTACTCTTAAGAACTAAAGGAGAAAGATTTTAGCTCTTCATTGCTTTATGACATGGCTTTTATGTTTTCCTGCTCATGGACATTCAGTTGAAAGCTAATAGTATACATAACTCTGTGCTGACTTGATTTTGTGAAAGGAGAAAAAATTTGGGCATTTAATGAGGGGAGCAGTAGAAATGACGATCAAACAGTAAAAAGTCAGTGATGCAATCACTCTAAATGCAATCTTATCTCTTTCCCCATCCCCCAGAATTTTTAAAAAATAAATCAACAAGATAATTATCCAACTACACTGAGAAAAAAAAAAAAGTCAGTGATGTAATCTGTAGGAAATCTCCATAAAACTGCCATTCAGAATTATTTGAGGCTCTCTAAGTATAGAGCACATAGGATCACCTAAGAGTTTGATTAGTGGAGAATTTTGGCTGAGTTTGTCTTTAATGAACAGTGTAACAGTCTATAATTCTGTTTCCATATTTACCTGTGATGCAAGGTGCTGGGCTTTTGCACAGGGCAATCACCAATTCTACATCAGCTTTCTGCTATTACCCTTTCATATAGGATCAGATGGGTCAGATGACTTCTAAAGATTAAGCAGGGGAAGTGCCAGTGATTCTGGAACAATTGGAAGCATTCTCTTCTCTGATCCGCTTCTCTTCAGGCTGTGCTAGCAGGCTTTCCACACAATGCCACTAATGAACTTTCTGTATCAAACGATAATTGCCCATTTCAGTTGTCTGTCTCCCTCACAGACTGTTGGCTCCTTGAGGACAGCAACTATGTGTTATTCATATGGGTACCTCAGTGCTTGGCACAGTACTTGGCCCAGAGTAGGGGCTCCACTGTTGATGAACTGCAGTTGAACTGAATGGAATGCATTAAGATTCATAAAGTATAAGGGACTAGAGAACCATCTAAGTTGTCTCTGAGATAGTCACAACTTGACAATGAACCATTTTGAAATTGTGAGACCACCAATCAAGAAAGGTTCAAGTACAAGTGTGTAGATTTGGGGCAAGTCACCTGTTTCTCTAAGGGAGAAATGATCTGGCATCTGCTTCTTCTACTCCCTGCCATTTTAGTTGACAGAACCAAATTGAAGAAGCTAAAAAAGCCTTTAAGACTCAGATTATATGGATCAACTTCACTGCCAAATTCATAAGTCCCATCTTCATAGTTTATACACAGTCAAATTAGTAGTTCTCGATGCTCCTTGGTGATTTAAGAAGGCAACAATACTGACAAAATAGGATTCTAACTAATCAATTTCTAAAATGCCATTGAGGTAAAAGTCACTCTTTTTCCTTAATATTAGCCACCTAATAATCTTAGCAGAGAATCCTTGACAAATTCTTTAAGAGACCTCTTCAGAAGGAAACCTGAAATTGAATGACAGGGGAACAGCTACCGATATAATTTCTTTAACTGCTTTACATTCTCTTCACCAAAACTCTGTACAGAGTGGTAGCCCTACTAGCAGAAGTCCGTGATCCAAAGGAGAGTCACAAGTTGACTTGCTTTTCAAACCCAGGAGAAAACAAGCCCTTTATCCGTTTGGGGTTAGGAAGAGGAGCCAGACCATAAAGGGATTTCAGTTTTCTCTGCGAGTTGTAGCCCTTGTGAATTCTCTCCTCTAGATCACAAAGGGGGACGTTAGAGACAGACCTTCTCTGCCCTTCAAGTTAAAGTGACTTCTCTATAAAATTAATTAAAATGCTGTTACTGTATGTCTCACTAAGTTCCCACCTCCTCCAAGTACTTTCCATACAGAAACGCAAATGGATTAATATTTTAAGTCTAATTAAAAATAACTGCAAAATAGTGTTCTGTCATGCCACAGTCGACATAGATCAACAATGAATTTCAACTTGAACTCTAGAGAAGAAAGATCTCATATTATATGCCTGAATATGCAGTAAGTCTACGAATCATTCAGTCACAAGGTTTAGAAAGTACAATAGGTACTCACATGAATAAGAAAATAAACAAGATGAGATTCTGTGTTACTGTCAAAGCCATAGAATGCCTATTATTCACTCTGGCTATGTATCTACACAACCTAAACACCTAATTGAAAAATTAAAGATAAAATTCAGTGATTTCACCCATATAATATTGAGCAATTTTTAGAAATTTCCCTCCATCATAAAGACTGAAGTTTTTAGTTATAGGCATACCTCAAAGATATTCTGGGTTCGGTTGCAGATCACTGCAATAAAACAAATACCGCAATAAAGTGAGTCACATGAATTTTCTGGTTTCCTAGTACATAAAAAAAGTTATGTTTACACTATACTATAGTCTGTTAAGTGTGCAATAGCATTATAACCAAAATAATGACGTACATACCTTTAAAAACTATTGTATTGCTAAAACGCGCTTACTGTCATCTGAGCCTTCAGCGAGTTGTAATCTCTTAGCTGGCAGAGGGTCTTGCCTTTATGCTGATGGCTGAGGACTGATCAGGGATGTGGTTGCTGAAGGTTGGGGTGACTGTGGTAATCTCTTAAGATAAGGCAGCAATGAAGTTTGCCTCATCAGTTGACTCTTCCTTTCACTTGAACGATTAGAGGCTGTTTGGGGGTTCTTAATAGGCCTAATTTCATTACTGCTGTGTCTCAGGGAATAGGGAGGCCTGAGGACAGGGGGAGAGGTGGGGAACGGTCAGTCGGTGGAGCGGTCAGAACACAAACAACATTTATCGATGAAGCTGGCTCATGTAGGCATGGTTTATGGCACCCCCACCAAAATTACAACAGTAACATCAAAGATCCCTGATCACAGATTACCATAATAAATATAATAATAATGAAGATGTTTGAAATATTGTGAGAATTATCAAAATGTGACACAGAGACATGAAGTGAGCAAATGCTATTGGAAAAATGGCACTGATAGATTTGCTTGATGCAGGGTTGCCTCAGACCTTCAATTTGTAAAAAAACACACTATCTGTGAAGCACGGTAAAGTGAAGCACAATAAAGTGCAATGGTATGTCCATGCTTATGTATATACAATGTTATATAAAAGTCTAATATGAGAGATTTTTTTTCCTGTTATTAGAAATAAGATATTTTCTTTTCCAGAACTGTTTCTGAAGAAAATGTTCTATTTAGGCCTAGTGATAATACAAAAATAACCTGGCACTTGTTTGGGGAGAAATGAAAGTTTTTCTGACTTGTAGCTTGAGTATATATTCAACTTACAAATTTGGAATAGCATATACTTAATGCCTAGAAATATCATCAGAATAGGGATAAGACAGGAATAGATTTTAGATAAGTAGAACAGAAATCATAGGAAGCTAACATTCTAGACATTGCAGCCTCAGGAATGGCTTTGGTTTACAAAGTAACACTAAACCAATTTCTCTTTGGTAAAACTCTTAGAAATAAAGGGTACATATATTTGGGTTTTATGGTTCTGACCTTGATCCGGACAACAAGCAGCTTGGCAAAGCCTCCAAAGAAAACAATGGAGTCCCATTTTTAAGGACCTGAAAGGGCCTCCAAGAGAACTTAAAAAAAAATACCCTCTATTTTCCTCTCTAATATACATGACATTCTGTATAAATTGACATCAAGCCTCAGTTAAAAAGCCATAGTTTTAATAAAGAAAATTTGGATTCTGATAAGTCATAGGATAGCAATCTTACCCATGTTTCTGAAATTCGTATAACAAAATGAATCCAGTCTAAAAAAAGAGCAGCCATGAAGTTTATATCACGAGTAGACTGTAATCCTTACAAAGCTTCCCAAAGGGTTGACATTCAATCAACAAAAATTGTCTTTGTTTCCTCTTGTTCTCATCAAAATGAAAATTTTTCCAAAGACTGGCATGTCTGCAACTGCTTCGCAGACTACAGTTCATTAAAAAACTGTAGATAAAATTCTTTCACTTAGAGCACGTCTGCTTTAATGCAGTGGGAGCTCTCTCACAGTAAAGGATGATCGTAATGAAAGAGACTGCATCTATACAAATTAACTTATGATTTCAGCATGTGGTCATTAGCCCACTAAAAATTTTAGTCATGAGATAGTTTGTCTCCGTTGGACGTTTTATTGTCTTGTAGTTATGAGCATAGTGATAAAGAATTTTAGAAAAGGGTGTCAAGTTAAAGTATCCCAAGGTATTTAAACAAAGAAATGTGCATCATAGCTTAGACAATAGTAGTTACATTTGATTTGATGGGAAAAAAAATGTTTTAAGTGTTTGAGTAATATCTGTGCCAGAATTGAAGAGGAAATGGCAAGAAGTCAAATTCATATATCTGCATGAGCCGCTTGAGTTCTTATTCACACACCAGGTATGAAGTAGAAGGAATATTGTCTCTTAAAAAGGGTTGCTATGTTTATCGGTTTATAGAAAGGGCAACATAGAGTCGCTCATGGGGTTTAGAAGGGCAGCTATATATAGAATAAAAAACAGAAGCAAAATGTTTTATCTTTTCACTTAAGAATTATTGTCTCGTTGGTATCGATTTGCATAGTTGCGGTCATGTCAAGCAAAGGCCTTTCCCCATGGATTTACATTCTATGGTCAAGAAGTGACAAAATGGAATATAAACCACAGGTTTGGTTTGGAGGATCGGGAGAAGGAGAGATGAGCAAAGAAGAGATACTGTTATTAAAACAAACTTAAGTGAATGAGTGTTTTATTTTTAGATGTTCTCATACCTCTAGGCAAGTATTATTATAGTTGTATTTTAGTGTTTTGAAAAGCTATTTGTTTGGCGACCTTAATTCCTAAAAACTCTTTACCGAATCTATTGTTTCAGAAGGCGTTTTGGCCAAATCATTGTTCAGATATACTGGTGTTTCCCATCTAATTTCCTGGTGGATGGAGGTTGCCTGTGGACTGGAGAGTCCAGGACTGGGAGTAGCTATGGTCTCTGTACAAGAACAGAGAATTCCCATAGAGTGAAGAAAGTAGTGTGGGAAGCCCAAAGCCTTTACTGCACCAAGGAAAGGAATGATACCATCCTATTTGTTGAGTAGGTAGGAAAACATCCAAGCTATATGCTTTTAATCATTATTACTGACAGCTGTCAAAATTCCCATAAAATAAACCTTAAGAATACTGTTTATAAAACAGATTTAAGTGGCCTTAAATGTTCTTTAAGTCCAATTTATCATGAATAAAACCATACTGGGTTCATACTCAATGCATTAATCATCAACCATATAAAATAAGCTACATAATAAAATTAAATGAAATCTCAATTTACCAAAATGTTAACATGCTAACAACTACCAACTTTAAGCCACAGTGTAAAGATGAAATGAATAAAACACTAGAATCACTATACCAAATAATATAATTGAAGCTAAAATGCTATTTTCTGTGGTTCTTTTTGGAGAAGATAATAAGTTGTTTACTTTAATGCAGTGACATTTTATTTTGTGATTAATTTTAAAATAACATTGTAAAAACTACAAACTCATTTTAATTTGACAAGCATTTGGTAATTAATTTTCAAACAATGCTATGGGAACCCAGAAAGCACTCTTCCTTTGACATGTATTTTATAATTTATTTTAAAACAATGCTGCACAAATCTGCAAAGGCATAATTCATTTGGGAGTTCATTAATTATGCAAATGAGTTGCAATTAACAAATCTGTTCCAAGGATGGCATTTGCATAATAATGAACTTCATGTTTGTGACATTATTTAATAAGATACCTTTGTGCATTTTTAAACAAAACACTCCTGTGAATACTATATGATGAGACGGGGTTGAAAATGGACATCTAGTCAATGAGATTCAAAACTGTATCCCGAAAAATGTTGTTAAATAAACAGAATTATATATAATTCAAATAATAAATATGGATATTCTTTTTAAAGCACAGGGGTTTTGATTAATCTCAGCTTCCCTAAATAGCATAAGACTTTAATTTACATTTATAAAGACCAATACACAAATCAGGCTAAAGCAAGGTGAAACAAGGAAAACTAGAAATTTCATTTTAATATCTCAAGTGAAGGTAAGCCATACACTATACACACAAATCTCAAAACACACACCTTTTAGTAGCAAGGAAAATATAACATTGAGTCAAAAGATCCCTCCTTTCTCAGGGATTATGGCAGGAGACCCTGAAATTCAGCTGGCGTTCATTTAGCCAATCAGTAATCATTTGTTGAGCATCTTCAATGGGCCAAACTGTTCTTAAGTTAGGACAAATCAAAAAAAGAATAAGATGTATGTCTACCTTCAGGTGGCATGAAGCCTGAGGGACCTAGGCGTATAAACACTAAAAGCCAATGAAAGTTATCTTACAAAAGAGAGAAATGCAAAGTGTTACAGGAATACAGAAGGTAAGAATTACTCATTTTGGTGGATTTCAGGAAGGTGTCAAAGATAAAGAAGGGATGAAATGTTTTGAAGGATAGAAGGAAGTTCTTCAGTGTGGTAGAAGGTCAGTGTATTTGAGAAAAGGGAAACCACATATATAAAGTCATGAAATAGTGAAAGACGGTGATGTGCTTGAGAAAATAAGAAGGTCACTGTGGCTTGAAGAAGAGAGTATGGGTTGGGGAATAAATGTTTTTGGAGCAAGACTGTTAGGAGCCTTAGGGATCCAGTTTGAAATTTTCGAAAGATAATGAGAACAGTGTTATAGTAGATGGGTTTGGAAGAGACAAAGCCAAAAGGTAATTTTCTCTGCAGCTGACCAGTAGCAGAGTGTCTTGAGTGTTGGGTGATGTGTATCCTGAGTATAGGGTGATATCAGGTGAGTTTATAAGCGAAGTATTTGGCATTCCAAATCAGTGTGAGTCTGTGATGACCATAACATTTTATGATTCTATGATATGTTTTCCCTAATTATTTGATCTTTACTTGTGCTTCTACCTTCTCTGGTCACATCTCAGTTTGAAACCAAGAATCCCTTAGGAATTACTCCATGCCCCAACTGCACCAACTTGCAGCTAAAAGAGGTCTTCCAGATGCAGTCTTGTCTATCTCTCACTTAACTGAAGTCTACCGAAGCTTCCAAACTGTATCCTCATGCCTTGGACATAGAAGTAAATAAGTAACAGTGGATGAAACGGCAAAAGACGGTAGCCCTACTGGACAAGCAGACTGATAGTACCTTTAGAACCACCTGGCATCCCTTGCCAAGTTTTGTTCCAGAATCTCATGGTAAAAACAATGGTGAAAAGAATGTTCATGATACTGCCATTTAACAGCCTAACTCCAACTCAGAGGCAGGCTTTGGTTTTGTTTTGTTTTTATTTACTGATAGTTTATTTTCTTTTATTTGTTTTTAGCATGAGGATACCCACGTTTTTCAGCTTCAGTCTTTCAATACATCTTTTTTTCTTCAGTGGTGTACTCCTGCTGACAGTCAGCAAGTCTCGTCATCTATCCCACAAAAGCAAAAATAGGGAGGTGGACATTTATTGCTTCTTGGCCAGCGAGCATCCATTCTCTATTCTTATCATTCTTTCCTTTGGGGAATTGTCATTTTCCCATTGAGTGCAGTCCTTCCCCTCTGTTCCTTTCACTTGATTCCATTAGGCCTCGAACTGAATTTGGTCAATTAAACTCTCTCGGGCTTCCCTGGTGGTGCAGTGGTTGGGAGTCCGCCTGCCGATGCAGGGGACGTGGGTTCGTGCCCCGGTCTGGGAAGATCCCACATGCCGCGGAGCGGCTGGGACCGTGAGCCATGGCCGCTGAGCCTGCGCGTCCGGAGCCTGTGCTCCGCAACGGGAGAGGCCACAACAGTGAGAGGCCCGCGTACCACAAAAAAAAAAAACCAAAAAACAGAACTCTCTCTCCTGGGACTGTGAATTTTGGTCAGTGTTGCAGGCACAGAAGAAATGTCCTTTTGTGGCAGCTGGACCAGGACCTGCTTGTTTCAAACCTGGTTGACTAGTTACCTCTCAAATTCCATGAGCTCCTCCACATCCTTCCATAAAATTCCCTTGTTGCTGTCATTAGTGAAAAACTCTAACTGAAGCAATATGGAATCACAAAAGGGTACTGTTCACCACCACTCCCTGAATAAGTTTTCTCTTGGGTTGGAAATAATCAGAACTTCTAAAAGGATATAAGAAAGCAATCCTAGGAAAATGATACTTTGAACAAATGAAGTATAAACAAAGGACTACAGGTGAAACTCTATGCTGTCAGTGGTAGTTTCTAATAATGGCGTTGATCCCTAGTAACTGGCCCCAGAGGTTGAAAACCTTTTAGAAGTTTACAGAGATACAGAGAATTCAATTCTGTCTGCTCCCTCCATCTTCATACCATCATCCCAACCTGGCTCTACCCCTGTGCCTTTAAGAGGAATAGACAAGCGTGCCTGTATTGTGGCATCTTGAAAGTAGGAATGAGTAACTCAGCCAGATAGTAATGGTCTTAATGTTGAATACAAATATATCAGCTACAAGACCTTGAACATCAGGGCCATTATATCTGCCCAGAACAGCTAACTAGCTAAAAATGACTTCTAGCTGTCTCTGAAATGCACCACATTTAAAAGTATAAAAGGAACAAAAATAATTTTTTTTTTTTTTTTTTTTTTTTTGCGATACGCGGGCCTCTCACTGTTGTGCCCTCTCCTGTTGCGAAGCGCAGGCTCTGGACGCGCAGGCTCAGCGGCCATGGCTCATTGGCCCAGCCTCTCCGTGGCATGTGGGATCTTCCCGGACCGGGGCACGAACCCGTGTCCCCTGCATCGGCAGGCGGACTCTCAACCACTGCGCCACCAGGGAAGCCCAGAACAAAAATAATTTTAAAAATTATGGCAGTGTAGTAATTGCATTGGATATAGCCATTAAAGTAGCAATTATGCTTGTTTATATTTGATCCTGGAAGGAATTATATGATTTTATATACGGTAGATTATGGAATGAAAACTTCCTTCAGGCACCTGGATATTTTGAAATATTTGGATACTACGCATTGTGATAAGATATCATACAAAGAATTAGAGAGAGAAAAGAAAGCATTGTTGGTCAAAGTATTATGAGGGAAAGTACTGTTCTTGTACCATTTATATTACAGTATATGTAGAAGGTGGCAGGAAACAGCTCACAACTTATGTATTTGTCTACTTTTGCCATTCAAGCTTTAGTCAGGCTTTAGAATTCTTTTTCCTCTATTTTTGTTTCTCAAATCCTTGTAAAGCAGTCCCCGCATACTTGGGATGTTGTTGATGCTGTGCTCTCCACATGCCCACAAACAATGAGGCAGTGGCCTTCCTTTTCCTGGGCAAGGATATCAGCCATAATCTGTTCTGAAGGACCTCCTTCTCATGTCCTTCTCCCTTTTGGAATCCAGTTGCCAGAAATGGTTAGTCTCTTGGAGTTAAACCAGGCTGCTGTCAGCAGGCATTTTTAAGTCGCTATCTGAGAGCTTCATGGAACGTAAGCATTTTCTCTGGTTTAACTCTATCTGCATATGAGGCCAAAGGAGGTTTAGACTTGGCTGTTACTAGGTGCAAGTTCATTTTTAAAAATCGTTGACTAACGTGTAGTGCCTGATTGTTTTCATCAGCAGTTCTTATCACCAGCTACCTGGGGCTTCTGAGATTTGCAGACCTTTTCCTTTTTCTTCTTCTTTTTTCTATTTTTTCTGTATCTAGCCTACAATATTCTGACGGATACAAAGGACCGATCCAATTTTAGTGGTCTGTTATTCTATGTCTTTT
Source organism: Monodon monoceros (assembly GCF_005190385.1). Lineage (NCBI taxonomy): Eukaryota > Metazoa > Chordata > Mammalia > Artiodactyla > Monodontidae > Monodon > Monodon monoceros. The sequence goes on along the minus strand of NW_021703772.1, from coordinate 51,862,517 downwards.
TTGATGATGTTCCATGCCAAATGAATAGCAGCAACAATAACAAAACGTAAAACAACAGTAGAAGAGAAACTATCGTTTTCTATGGCATTATTAATTCTTTTATTTTAAACAAAAGAATCAGAGCATGCCTTCTCATACTTTACAGTTAGAAGACATAATAGCTCAAAAGAGATTTTATGTTTCAAGGATCTTCGTACAGCCTTTCAGGGTTGCTTCAGTATCTGATGTGCTATTTACCGCCTTACTCAATCAGACTGTGAATAGAATTTTAGGAGACAAATGCTTAGTTGTTGGTTGGTTTTCCGCGGTGATAGGATGCTTTATGTCCCTAAGCACTACCCATTTGGCCTTTACTCCCTCCCCTTCCCCCCAACTAAGGCTGGCAGTGTTGAGTCTCAGAAGCCATTTTGCTAAGCTGGTAGCCCTCTAGGGCTCTGTGACTAAGTCTGTTAAGACAGGATTAGGAGTCATTACATACATGCTCTAGGGTGTGGAGTTTCCACCTCATATCAAAGGGGTATCAATGGTGAAGAAAGAAAAGATGAAAATATACTGTTTTCAGAAGAGAAACATGCTCAGGAGATGGCTAGCTACTTCACTGGGAGGCAGTATAACTTCATGATTAAGACCATAGACCGGTCCAGGGCTCAGTTCCTAGCTGTACCATTTAAAAGTGGCTCCCTAAGCTCTTCAGTTTCCTTATTCATGAAGCAGAGATAATAATAACACCTACTCTTCAGGGGTGCAAGATATCTTGTACCTACACACACACTCACTCTCTCTCTCTCTCTCTCTCTCTCTCTCTCTCTCTCTATATATATATATATATATATATATATAAAATCTGTAAAAGAACTGTAAAAAGTACTTTGAACAGTGACTGGAACAGAGATTTTATTAAATAGGAATAATGTCATTATTATTATCATGTCCTGTCATATGTAATTCTGTATATAATGGGAAACTGAAGGTCATCCAGCCCTTCCCAGTAATCGCAAAATTGAAATAATACTTATCCTCCTATCACCTTGGATTGAATCCATGTAATAGAGAACCCGCAATAATACTTTGACAAGGTAAGAGTTGATTTCTTTCTCATATAGAAAGAAGTCTGGAGTTAAGCAGCCCAGGCCGGGTAACAGCAACACTGTTGTCAGGAATCCATGATCCTTTCATTTTTTGACTCCCATTCCATCCTCAGGTTTACCTCGTAATTCCAGATGGCAACCAGAGCTCCTTTCGTCACATCTGCAGTCCAGACATCAGGAAGAAAGGACAAAAAGTTAAACGTCCATGTTAAATAAGTTCCCTTTAAGCAACTACCCAGAACTCTCTCTTATCTCATGGTCATTTGGCCACCTAACTGCAAGGGAGGAAGAAAAGTGTCATCTTTAGGTTGCTTGCATTTCTACCCCAAGTAAAAATGTGTTCCCGGAAGGAGAGAATGGATATTGGATGGTATCTCACAGTCTCCAGTCCTTCTTCAGGGTCAGTGGGAGGGGTCAGAAGTTCTATCTAATCATAAATGCATAACCTTGAACTACTCAAGAACTGATCCTAGGCCCAAATGTGAGCCTAGGCTTTCTTTACATGCCACCACTTTTACTGACTTAATTGATCTAGGAATAAAAGTGTTACAGAGGAATGACCATAATATAAAGCAGAGAACCAAAAGATTGTACACTTTATAAATCAATGACCCCTTTGTACTCTTCAACCATCTCATGATGGGTGTTTTTCTCTATATTGTACAGAGCATTTGGCCTCATTGACTCTTAGCAAGTTATAAATTAGCCTATTCATCCTATAGAGAAAAAGTGATAGTCACTCAAATGTAGTACATTCTGTGTACTCTTTTTTTTTTTTTTGCGGTACGCGGGCCTCTCGCTGCTGTGGCCTCTCCCGTTGCGGAGCACAGGCTCTGGACACGCAGGCTCAGCGGCCATGGCTCACGGGCCCAGCCACTCCGCGGCATGTGGGATCTTCCAGGACCGGGGCGCAAACCCGTGTCCCCTGCATCGGCAGGCGGACTCTCAACCACTGCGCCACCAGGGAAGCCCTCTGTGTACTCTTTATTTGAAATGCAATAATGTTTAAAAAGAATATATCTACTCACACAATTATGTCATCAGCTTATTGAAAGTATCCACAGAGTTAAGAATATACATTAACTGATGTAGTTGCAAAATACCAACAATCATTTTTTCCTAAATACTCATAAGTGCTGAAAATTTAGCTTAATTCTTCTTAGCTAAATAAACAACCAAAATGTTGCTTCATTTAGATTCAAACATATAATCTGAAAACAGACTTCAATTCTACCCTTTTCCTAAAGGATGTTTGGGACCAGGAAAAAGGGGTAAATTTTAAAATTTAATTATCAGGAAGGACTTTTAACATTTTATTATTTTTATTTGTCCTATGTACATACCTACAAACTATCTTTTGAGAAAGGGTGATTCAGTTTTTAAAATTTGTTACTTCTGGTGGTGTCAAATTAATTATTCAAGGATTATGCATTAATAGATGAGATGTGTTGTGAAAGTGGTTTATGAGATGAAGAACAATGTGCACATTCTTAGTTCTGGTTATGATAATGTTGGAAAACAATGCATTCATTTCATAGCAACACAGAACTCAAACTGTGACTCTGAATGAAATGAAAAAATAAAACAGCCTACTTCTACAAAGAACTTGAAGGAATTATTTTGACTATTTATATCTGAAGATCCAAAAGATGGGGAGGGGGAAAAACTGTCACCCTGCAATGAAAATCAGGTTAAGAAGCAAACATGAACAAAAGAGCAATTGACATTGAAGAAAATCTCATAAAGGAGATCATGAGTTCATAAGTCAAAGGCCTTCACTGAAGACAGGGTCTCTTTGCTTCCAGAGGCTCCACCACCTTGTGCTTCCCCAACAAAGGGCTCTCCTTTGACTGGATCACCATTCTTCCTTCTGTGACCCTACATCCTTTCCCTGAAACTTAGTCTGACCTCCCTTTCAAAAGGGAAAACACTTAGCTCCCCAGAATCTCTCTCAACCTAGGTCTATAGGTTAGAAATTATCCAGGAAATTTCTTTTCACCTAGAGTTCACATATTCTGGAAAACCCCACTGTATTGTAAGAGAACCCTTTAAAGTCTGAAAATTCAATGAAGCGTGATACTGTCAGATGCTTGAAGACAGGTGGAGTATTTTCTGATTTCAGGGACACATAACTGCCTACCCTTTATAATCTAAGTAATCAATAGAAATTCACTGGAAACTGAACAAGTAGAGCTTGTTATTTTGAATAATACTAACTCAGGGCCTTTCAGATGTTGACTGGTCCAAAATGAAACTTTCTCCTACAAGGAAAGCCATATCCTCCCTGTAACAAAGGCTGTTTTCAAAAGTCACAGGACCAGCACTGTTTAACAGACCATCTAGGACAGCTGTATAAATTCAACAGTGACATAATTAGACATTCCACAGTGCTGTCATGTGATATGAGGTGCCCAGACAAGGTCTCTGAAGCAGTGAAACAAGGGTCGGTAACACAAGGAAGAAAAAAAGGGTGAATGGAATGAGTAATACTGAATGGAATTAAGATTCTGCACTTGTTTCACCAAAGATTTATACTGAAGAAAATCCCAGACCTAAATAAAGTAGGGTCTGGAATGTTGGAAAGCTTTCAGAGATGGGAACATGTGTGAAGCTGCCAAATGGGTCATTGTTTCTAGGAATGATGTGTCCCAAGATGACAGCAAACTTCTTTTTCAGACAACTGGCGTTCATTTCTGCGATTGCTCCGGGACGTCCTTCTTTCTTGATTTGTCCAGAATATGTTCTGTCTGACAAGGCTGGAGAGAAATCCACATGTGTTGCCAAATTGAAGACTGTGACTGTCTGGGAGGTTTTGTATTTTATGAAAATCATTTTCATTTGGTAAATGTTACTGTAATATTTAGAGAAGGAAGAAGAAATAGGTCAGGTTGAGCATTTTGTCCAGCCATCAGTTCAGAAACCTCGGAACGCATAGGTTGTAAATAATTTCCTGTTAATGAGCTTTTTCTTTAAGTTCAAAGCACTAATTTATTATTTGTATATTTTAGTTGTTTTTCACCCTGATGGTTTCTTAAAAGGAAGATCTTTCCAGTTGTGTGTGCCTTTGATAAACATCTGTTAGATTTGGGTTTTGTTCTCTTTTGATTCATTGGCTTTATCAGTGGTAGTTGGAAATGGTTTGGCGTAGAGCTACTCGTTATTTTCCAAAGACTGGTCTCTGGAAAATTTACATGTTGTCTTTTCCTATGTCCTTGCAATCCCTTCACTCCTACACCTACCCCAGCCAGCTGTTTTCTGTGTCCCTGTCTTAATTAAAGGCTTTACCATTTACACAAAGCTGGGAGTCATCCTCTATCATATCTATTTTACCCCACATGCAATCAGTCACCCAGTCTTGACAGTTCTGCTGCAGAGATGCCTTAAAATCTGTTGCTTCTTCTTTCTGGTTGTCTCTTTATGAGGCTCCTGAAATGACTTTTTTTAAAGAAAATTTTATTGGCATATAGTTGATTTACAATGTTGTGTTAGTTTCTGCGGTACAGCAAAGTGAGTCAGTTATACACACACGTATGCACTCTTTTTTAGATTCTTTTCCCATATAGGCCATTACAGAGCACTGAGTAGAGTTCCCTGTGCTATACAGTAGGTTCTTATTAGTTATCTGTTCCATGAATAGTAGTGTGTATATGTCCATGCATGCATTGGCGTGCATGTGTCCGTTTGAATTATGGTTTTCTCTGGATATATGATCCAGCAATCCCACTCCTGGGCATATATCCTGAGTATATCATGAAATGTTTTTCTATAATTACCCCACACTCCCTCTCTTCTTCCTCTCCCACTTTCCTCCCCCATTCCTTCTGGCCACTGTAGACAATACCTACAGAGTTGTTTCTCTGGTTAAGACTTCCGTTTGTCCCCAGTTGCCTGCACGGTGAGCTCCGCAGTCACTAGTAAGGCACCAATGCTACTTCTTATCCTCCCTCAGTTCTTCTTTCCAGCCTCATCCCCTGCCACATCGTCCCATGCCCTCTGCTTCTAGCCACTGACCATCTCACTATTCTCTAAAATTCTGTGCCTTTTACTATTCTGTATCTCCACACATGCAGACCTTGAACCTTGAAAGCCCTTCCTCATCTTCTCTGCCATGCCATTTTTTTACTACAACCCAGTCCAGGTGTCTCTACCACTATGCTTTTCCCTGAAATACCAGGTAGAGCATGCTGGTCCGTGAAGTCTGTTGAAACCTGCATTATAGTATGTGCCATGTTTTGTTGGAATCACCTTTCTACATGGCTGCCTCTGAATATTTTGAGAGCTCTATAACAGCAAAAACTGTGTTTTATTCATCTTCTGATCCCTGGTGCAAAGCAGGAGCTTGGAAAGTTTGTTTACCAAATGATTCTGTAAGGCAGGCATTTCTGACTGCTATAAGCTTTAAGAAGAGCAAGTTGTCTGTCAGCATTCTCTGAGAAAACCCTATACATGGGCAATTAATTTTAGCAGCAAGGAAGTTCTGCATGAAATCATCAACTGGAGCTACAATAGCAGGGTCTTAAATGGATCATACCCTGCTAACATTCATCCATCCACCCATCCACCCATCCACTCATTCAACAAACATTTTTGAGTATCCACTCGGTGCCAGGCGCTATACTAGATGCATCAGCTATAGCAGCTGTGGGGAAAGACTGAGCAGCCTTTATAGGCATACTGGGAAACTCAGCTAATTCTCCCAGCACTATTCTTTAGGAAAATGGGCAATAGATTATGTATGTGTGTATATTGCGCGCACACACACACACACACACACACACACACTTATATATGAAGTGATATTCAAAAATTTTTAACCATCAGCAGGTCACAGAACACTAACCAAGTGGGTGGATACATTTATTTTACCCTTGAAGCCCTTACACACAGAAAAAATGTGCTGGAATGGCCTGGAAAAAGGTAGGAGAAGGCACAATAAGATGATCTACCAGCAAGCCTAGGACCCAAGGTGCAGCTTTGAAGAGAGATTTTAGTCTCTCCATCTGTATTTCTTCCCAGCCTCACAGGGAGAGAAATCAGTAATGAATTAGAGATTGAAGCATCTTATTATTTTTATTTTTTGAGTAGCCACACACCATTGGTATCCATCTTCTAAATACTAATCTCAGTGCTGAGAAACATGGCATTACTTTAAAAAACAAAGTGGCTTTTTATAAAAATCAGGGCAGTGGTCAACCAAGAGAGATGATAAACCCAATCCTTACCGGCAGACCTAATAATGATCAGTCAGTTGCATGCTATTTCGCAGCTGATAGCTCTTCCAACAACAGCAAAAAAAAAAAAAAAAAAAAAAAAGGAAAAAATGATACTAATTGCAAAAGTTTCACAGATGTCTGCAGCAGTTGACCAGAGCTCCTGGGTTATTGCTTGTCAGACTATTAATGGGTTTGGCTAACCATGACAGTCATTACTTTTCCCCCTCCTGTGAGCTACTTTCTGTGTAATTTATGCATAGGTTTTGCCAAGATTTGACAACTTTCAGGATATTAACATAAAATTAGACTGTAGAGCTGAATAATGGGTGGCTTTAAAATTAGCTGTGGTGAAAACCAATCAAACAGAATTGGCTATTCCTTTGCATTGCTGCTAAGTTTATTATTATTGTCTTTCTGCATATAAGAGTTCATGTCAGCAATTCTGCACAGACTAGAGGAAAGAGGAGGGACTGAGAAGGGCATGATATCCTATGACCTTGGAGAAAGGGTTCTTTGTAACACAGGCAAGCTCCCACCAGATAGAATGCCTGACAAGGGCTTAAACGAACTTGTGCAGCCACCATTCCTGAAATTCACCAAAGCACACCCACATTTTGAAGCTCATCCGAGAGGAGAACTTTTCCTTTGCCATCTCTCAGTTCCACACAGCTTGCTCCGTGAATGCCATTACAGAATGTGATGTGCGTGTTAATAAGCCAGGACATCTGGTAACCAGCTTTTTTCTGATTCATTAACTGACTCTGCTTCTGTGGCCAGGGGGGATGAAAGGAGAAACTGGAAGGTTTTGCTTTCAGCAAATGGGCACTTGATGTACGCCTTGCTGCCCAGGACTTGCCTCAACTTTTAAACTTTACCCTAAGGTTAGCACTGAAATGCAGGCAACCTTTGGTGAACAGTATCTTGTCCCATATAGAAAAGAGATAGTATTTAAATCAGTCCGTATAGTCTGAGAATGCAGGAAGGAGGAAAGGAATCTGAGAAATCTTATAGCCTAAGTCCTATTTTAAAGCAGGAGATAAGGGAAGTGAAGAATTTGCTTGGGATCACACAGGTATAGTGGTGGCAAAGCCGGGGCCAGACTCCAGGTCTCTTGAACCCACTAACTTTTGCTTTTTTATTTGCCTTCCTATTGTTTTTGAGGTCACCAAGCATTGCTTTACTTTTCTTTTTTGACCTCCCATTCATATGCCTTTAGAATATTCCAGCAGATTACAGGTACTGAATTTGTCCTCCTGCCTTCTCTAATAAGTGATTAGGGACCCATTCAAGTGTAGATAAAAGGTACTTAGGGATAGTTAATTTAAACTTCTGAAGAATGGACAACTTCAATCCAGGTTTTGAACAACCCTAGGGAATAGAATTAACTAACTAGAATACAATGAGAAAACTCTAATGGAAAATAGAGCAAGGTTATGAAAACCTCCCAATGATCAAGGTGTTTAAAATTAAAAAAAAACAAAACACTATTATCCCATCAGAAAGTGTTTTTTGTTTTTTGGGTTTTTTGTTCACCTTCTTATTGAAGTAAATCAGGTCCAAATGCTCGAGGGAGTGATAGAGTAAAGGAAGTCTGACTTGATGGTACATGTTGGGAGATGAAATAGACAATGAAGTTTCCATATGTTGTTTTTATGCAGTAATTAGAAACTGTCACACACCGTTTCATTTTTTCATTTCCTTGGGCTTATTTGCATGTTGGAACTTCCTTTGGAGCAGAATGGAGAGCATCATACTGACAAACTGGTCCCCAGCTGAAATGAGCAGTGGCTCGTGGGTGAGCTCCCCACCTCTGAGGCAGGAAGGAAGCCAGAGGCAGGTAGTGTCAAGGCACAGAGGACAGCTAAGCTGCGAGCGGTGCAGCTGCCCTGGACATCTTTCATAAAGCACCTCATCCCGCCTGGGTCGAATGCTGACCAAGCCCTCTAATTGGTCTTCATGGAACACTTTGCTCGCCTAAGCTGATCTCCTTTTTACAGCACTTTCATTTCATCCCGATTATCTTTCCTTTTCTATTTGCCTGGGCAGACTTGAAGGCAGGTACCCTATCTTTCCTATTGCCAGGCACAATATGGATCCCATGGGTCTTTAGCAAATCTAAATAAATAAGCTTTTCATGTCTGCGTCCTTATATTTTCTATCTTTTTACAAATCTTTGGCATTGTAAAAAAAAAAAATACAAAACCAGAATAGACTTAGCAGTTTTCATTTAATGAGGACTGTGACTAGATGTAAACTCCAGAACTCTTTTGAATGTCAATTGTGTTCTAAAAATTTGCTGCTTTCTACTACTAAGCTGTTACTAGTGAACTGAGAAATTCCAGGAAGCTGGAGGTAGAAAGAAACTTCATTTGTCTAAGATGAATTATCTTTCTGGACAGCCATGCAACTAACTTCTTAAATGACCTAGGACCATAAGAAGAATTGAATTACGAGGGCATGGTTTGACTTATGACACAGTAAAAGAACCTCTAAAAATCATAGTGTTGGGCTTCCCTGGTGGCGCAGTGGTTGAGAGTCTGCCTGCCGATGCAGGGGACACGGGTTCGTGCCCCAGTCCGGGAAGATCCCACATGCCGCGCAGCGGCTGGGCCCGTGAGCCATGGCCCCTGAGCCTGCGCTCTGCAATGGGAGAGGCCACAACAGTGAGAGGCCCGCGTACCGCAAAAAAAAAAAAAAAAAAAAAAATCATATTGTTGTCAGAATGCAATTCCTTGACAAGTTTAAAATGCCACCTGAATTAAATCCTTTAACTAAATCAGTTCTTTAAAAATAAGGATAAGCATCAAGAAAAAATTAAAAAGAAACTTTAATTGATCCCACCTCCAGAGGCAAGCATTATTACTATTTTGCTATTTATCCTTTGCTTTTTTGAGTGTGACTATACATATCTTTAATATAAATTTTTCACAGAAAGATGAGTAACTATGCAGCTAGTACTTTTCTGGCGTAAAAGGCATCAAGAACATTTTTTCAGGACAAATATTTCTACTACATCATTTTAATGTCTATATAGTGTTGTAGCACATAGGCATCACGTATTTCATTTAGGCAATCTCCTTTAAATACCTGGATTGTTTTAAATTTTTTCTTATTATAATCACTGTAATGATCATTATTGAATATCCATCTTAGGTATATCTTTATTTCCTTGGGATACATTTTCAGAAGTAGACATGCTTAGCAAAGGCTATGCCCATTTTTAAGGCTTTTGATGCATATTGCCATTTGCCTTCCAGAAAAGTTGTATTAATTTAGAATCCCACCAGCAGAGCATGAGGCCCTTGTTTCCTTGCTCCCCTGCCAACACTCAGCATTATGGTTCTTTTTAATCTTGGCTAATCTGAATAGTGAAAAATGGTGTCTCTTTGTTGTTGTAATTGATTCATTCTTGAAACCAGCATTTCTGAAGATAGCATGGCACCTACTTGCTCCTGTACATGGTTGACTACGTCACTAGTTATACCTAGAATTCATTATTACTTGTATTTTATAGTACTGTCATGGTTTTATAGCAGGTAAAACCAACCTGTTTAGACCACAAGGCTGCGTGATCTCCTGGAAAATAGAGATTTATATAAATAAAGCATGGGGGCTGTCTTCTTCCTTTGTGTCTGGGAAAATACAAAAGGCAATAAAATTTTTTTTAACATCGTTATTGGAGTATAATTGCTTTACAATGGTGTGTTAGTTTCTGCTTTATAACAAAGTGAATCAGTTATACATATACATATGTTCCCATATCTCTTCCCTCTTGTGTCTCCCTCCCTCCCACCCTGCCTATCCCACCCCTCTAAGTGGTCACAAACCACCTAGCTGATCTTCCTGTGCTATGCGGCTACTTCCCACTAGCTATCTATTTTACGTTTAGTAGTGTATATATGTCCATGCCACTCTCTCACTTTGTCACAGCTTACCCTTCCCCCTCCCCGTATCCTCAAGTCCATGCTCTAGTAGGTCTGTGTCTTTATTCCTGTCTTACCCCTAGGTTCTTCATGACCTTTTTTTTTTTTTCTTAGATTCCATATATATGTGTTAGCATACGGTATTTGTTTTTCTCTTTCTGACTTACTTCATTCAGTATGACAGTCTCTAGGTCCATCCACCTCACTACAAATAACTCAATTTCGTTTCTTTAGATGGCTGAGTAATATTCCATTGTATATATGTGCCACATCTTCTTTATCCATTCATCTGTCAATGGACACTTAGGTTGCTTCCATGTCCTGGCTATTGTAAATAGTGCTGCAATGAACATTTTGGTACATGACTCTTTTTGAATTATGGTTTTCTCAGGGTATATGCCCAGTAGTGGGATTGCTGGGTCTTATGGTAGTTCTATTTGTAGTTTTTTAAGGAACCTCCATACTGTTCTCCATAGTGGCTGTATCAATTTACATTCCCACCAACAGTGCAAGAGTGTTCCCTTTTCTCCACACCCTCTCCAGCATTTATTGTTTCTAGATTTTTTGATGATGGCCGTTCTGACCGGTGTGAGATTATATCTCATTGTAGTTTTGACTTGCATTTATCTAATGGTTAATGATGTTGAGCATTCTTTCATGTGTTTGTTGGCAGTCTGTATATCTTCTTTGGAGAAATGTCTATTTAGGTCTTCTGCCCATTTTTGGATTGGGTTGTTTGTTTTTTGTTATTAAGATGCTTGTAAATTATGGAGATCAATCCTTTGTCTGTTGATTCATTTGCAAATATTTTCTCCCATTCTGAGGGTTGTCTTTTGGTCTTGTTTATGGTTTCCCTTGCTATGCAAAAGCTTTTAAGTTTCATTAGGTCCCATTTGTTTATTTTTGTTTTTATTTCCATTTCTCTAGGAGGTGGGTCAAAAAGGATCTTGCTGTGATTTATGTCATAGAGTGTTCTGCCTATGTTTTCCTCTGAGAATTTGATAGTGTCTGGCCTTACATTTAGGTCTTTAATCCATTTTGAGTTTATTTTTGTGTATGGCGTTAGCGAGTGTTCTAATGTCATACTTTTACATGTAGCTGTCCAGTTTTCTCAGCACCACTTATTGAAGAGGCTGTCTTTTCTCCACTGTATATTCTTGCCTCCTTTATCAAAGATAAGGTGACCATATGTGCGTGGGTTTATCTCTGAGCTTTCTCTACTGTTCCATTGATCTATATTTCTGTTTTTGTGCCAGTACCATACTGTCTTGATTACTGTAGCTTTGTAGTATAGTCTGAAGTCAGGGAGCCTGATTCCTCCAGCTCCGTTTTTCTTTCTCAAGATTGCTTTGGCTATTCGGGGTCTTTTGTGTTTCCATACAAATTGTGAAATTTTTTGTTCTAATTCTGTGGACAATGCCAGTGGTAGTTTGATAGGGATTGCATTAAATCTGTAGATTGCTTTGGGTAGTAGAGTCATTTGCACAATGTTGATTCTTCCAATCCAATATCACTGATGAACATAGATGCAAAAATCCTCAACAAAATACTAGCAAACAATCCAACAGCACATTAAGAGGATCATACACCATGATCAAGTGGGGTTTATTCCAGGAATGCAAGAATTCTTCAATATATGCAAACAATCAATGTGATACACCATATTAACAAATTGCAGGATAAAAACCATATGATCATCTCAATAGATGCAGATAAAGCTTTTGACAAAATTCAGCACCCATTTATGATAAAAACCTGCAGAAAGTAGGCATAGAGGGAACTTTCCTCAACATAATAAAGGCCATATATGACAAATCCACAGCCACCATCGTCCTCAATGGTGAAAAACTGAAACCATTTTCACTAAGATCAGGAAGAAGACAAGGTTGCCCACTCTCACCACTTTTATTCAACATAGTTTTGGAAGTTTTAGCCACAGCAATCAGAGAAGAAAAAGAAATAAAAGGAATCCAAATCGGAAAAGAAGAAGTAAAGCTGTCACTGTTTGCAGATGACATGATACTATATATAGAGAATCCTAAAGATGCTACCAGAAAATTACTAGAGCTAATCAATGAATTTGGTAAAGTAGCAGGATACAAAATTAATGCACAGAAATCTCTGGCATTCTTATACACTAGTGATGAAAAATCTGAAAGTGAAATTAAGAAAACACTCCCATTTACCATTGCAACAAAAAGAATAAAATATCTAGGAATAAACCTACCTAAGGAGACAAAAGACCTGTATGCAGAAAATTATAAGACACTGATGAAAGAAATTAAAGATGATAGATGGAGAGATATACCATGTTCTTGGAAAGGCAATAAAATTTAAAAACCATACTTTGCTTGGTGCTGAGGGAGAAAGGAATGAGATGGTTGAAAGATGACAGTGCTGTTGGTCAGCCCAGTGAATGTCATCCATTGGCTATAGCACAACTGCTAGAGGTGACTGTGTTGGTATCTGTAACATGTTGATGTGTGAGGTGAAAAAAATGAATCCCATTCCTCAGGGGAGTCCTGCATATGTCAAGTATATTGTCTCATTAAGCCAATCCATTTATCAACCCACTGAATGCCAATTAAATTGCACAGGATGGTGCAGGTATATGGTGGGCTATTGGTGCCAAACTTTATTGCAGCTGAGCTTTTCTGGCGCAGTATGTTCCACCCAGCAAAATGGCAGGCATGTCAAAGCCAAATTAAATGTTCTTGAAATAATGCCTTTAAAGAGGACGAAATGCCGCAACCTGGCAGAAGAGAATGTGAAATGTAATGTCAGTTCTTAGTGTACTTTTAGTTCCAATGAAGATGTCAAGGCTCAGATCCAGCCAGTGCCAAATGTCTTCACAGCGTGCAAATTAGATCAGTGTAATTTCATCAGGAGAATGATCAGACTCTGCTGTAGTTATGGCTGAATTCACTGCTTCTGCCGAGGGCTGGGCTGAGGACCATGGGGCCCAGCTGAGCTTGCACTGCCATCCTCAGAACGAGAGAGAACCTGATTTAATGCAATGTTCTCTTGATGCCATTGTTGAAAGTCAGCCCCACCTCTCAGACACATTGCTAAATGAGCATCTAACAGAGATTACAATGATTTTGTTTGGAATTTTAAAAAAATCTGTTTAGTGAAAATTAAACCCTGAGTAAGTGAAATACTAAGCCAGCTGCCAGGAGGGTATTAGAAGCAGAAGAGCTTTATGTTTGTGATTAAACATGAAATTTGTATGAAAACATGTAGGTATTGGTATTAAACACTTAGAATATTCAAATTTCAGATATGTTTGGAAATATATATATAATCTAATTCTTTGATATAATGATAAATATTCTTAAGAGGAACTAGAGGTAAATAAATTGCTAATGCAAAATAAAGATTACTGAAGATCTCTAACTAAAAAACAGATGCCCAATAAGAATGCTGTGACTAATTTTCAGTGTTAGGTATAGGAGAAATGGGTCAAGGTATATATCTTGGAAAGTAAACTGCAAGTGGTTTAACATTTGGAATAAATTGAAATAAACTGATTTTATCATGAGGTCACTTTTGACCATAAAATTGTTTCCTGTTTTGAAGTTTTGTACCAGAGCAATAGTATCAAGATTCCTTTTTGAATTTGTTGCCATATCCCCAGTAAAGAAAAAGAAATCCTAATGCTTGGGTGACATTCCCAAGACCCTCTAGAGAACTTACAGTGTTTCATGTTTAAAGAAGTTGTGGTTGATTTTCAGCCTTTTCAAACCATATACATTCTGCTAATATAGTAATAACGCACTTTCTTTTAATTCCTATTTGCCTATTTTAAAATGTTCATTGTATGATCTTTAAAAAAATATATTAACAATGCTAATTAATGAAGAAGGAAATGTAAAATACCCATAATTCACTATCCAGACATAACAACGCCAATACTTTTATATATTTGTTCTAGTCCGGAGTCAGTATACACCTGATTTTTTTTTCAAGTTGGGGTTCTGTTGTTTATATAGTTTTGTCTTCTGCCTTTAATATATCATGAGCATTTTTCTATGCCAGTTAAACAGTTTTAAAAATGATTTTAATGCTGCAGAATACTCTATTTGGTGTAACATCCCCAGTGATTGGATATTTGTATTATTATTTAGCTATTTACCTTCACAGTGAACATCCTTACAAATACATCTTTGTCCATATCTAATTAGTGTCTTTGGACAGATTTCTAAGAAGTGGAATTACTGAGGTAAAGGTATGAGTTTTCAAAGTTCTTATTACCATGCTACTTCTCAGAATCTATCTATAAATCTACAATTTACAGCCCCAAGAAAAACAGTACCTTTACAGAATCAGATACCTAAAACAATTCATTTTTATATTCCAACAGCTGTATTATGACTTCTACATGTCAAACCTTAAATTTCATAGAAATGGGATGAAGAATAGTTCACAGCACTCTAAAACTACCTGAAATCTGAGAATAAGACTATGGCTGCCCTCCTTCTCTTATTATTCACACTAAAGATATATGTGTACCCTCAGTTACTGGAAAATAATATAATTGATTGGTACAATTAACTTAGAACATGCTTAAAGTCAACGAAAAATTATCCCAAGGCTTGAAACTATTTTGACATTCTCCCAGTATATTTAATTGGTATAGAAAAGCCAATTATTTACTAAAAGCTACTGTTAAACTTTGAATTACTTTTCATTCCTATATATCTTTTCAGCATCATTTAGACTCTGTGCTGTGGAACTTTCTTTCCTGTTTTATTTTAGCAATAGGCACAAGACCCAAGGCTATCTCTGGGGCTTGCCAAGACCCAGATGCCAAGCCTTGGAACACTCTAGTAGCAATATCTGTCCTTTTGGTGAGCTCCGTGGGCAATTGTGCACTCAGCTTGGTACTGCCTCTGAGGATGTTATACGGTCAGTCTACTGGTATTTGGGCTGGGTGCTCTCTGAGGAAACATTTGCCTTTCTGCTCACTTTGAATATGTAGCAGATAACATTAGAGCTATTAATTATGTAGAAAAATAATGTTTTCTACACAAAAGCATTTGTTTTCAAATCTTAATTGTTTAATTGCTAGTGTCTCATTCCAAACTAGTTTCCAGCTGTTTGTGAATTTTTTCAGGAGTCAAGAGAGACACTGACTCTTTCAGTTCTGGAAAAATTTTGAACAACTGCACCAAATTCATGAAAAGTGGCCAGATTTGCATTCAGGAGTGGCTCTTACAATTTATGATAGTTGAAAAAAAGTATTGATACCTCCAAGATTCTTCCTCAAAAGTGTTTCCTAATTTACTGTGTTCAGAGTATTTTCTAAGTGAAAACCATACTCTCTCTGACCCACTATGATAATTGGTTTCCTGTCATTAGATGACTAAAGATCTGTTTTAATGTCTTTTTCAATCAAGAGATTGAAATCCGTGTTCAAATAATACCAGTGATTTATTTAAAGTTATTATCAATTTAGCATAAAGAGTAATCCCAAATGTTTTCCTTTTTGAGTATGCAAGATTAGTCAGAAACAAGAAAAAATGCAATTAAATTAACATATTGCCTCCAACAATTTTTCATTTTTCAAGTGAAAAGATAAAAATGCATTTATGAATATTTTGCCTAGTATATGGAAAATAAGATCTAATACCACATCAAAACACATGGACTTCTTCAGATAAATCTTTATCCTATTATTTTTAGAAATTGCTAGATTTTAGCTCCTTAATAAACAGTTTATCATGAGTTTATGAAAATGTAGTTCATTTTCATTGATAATGAAGTATTCAAATTTTCACACTTCTTTAAAAGTATATTTTCCATAAAAGTTTAAAATCAGAAATTTGTTTCCATTTATTTTGGGGTTTTTTTTTAATATCTTTATTGGAGTATAATTGGTTTACAATGGTGTGTTAGTTTCTGCTTTATAACAAAATGAATCGGTTATACATATACATATGTCCCCATATCTCTTCCCTCTTGCATCTCCCTCCCTCCCACCTTCCCTATCCCACCCCTCTACGTGGTCACAAAGCACGGAGCTGATCTCCCTGTGCTATGCGGCTGCTTCCCACTAGCTATCATTTTTAGTCTTTTTTAAAGAGAACGTTATTTATATAATCTTTGAGTTAAAGTACTGAATGAGTGATTAACATTTTCTACCATAATTTGAAATTGTGCACATATAAATGTCTTTTTTCTGCAGTGAAATCAGAAGAACTTCTTATTAGATATCAGTTGAATATTTATCCACCTTTCAAAAGAGGTAGGAAAAATCCCTGCTACAAAGACCATTTAAATGTGGTTTCCCTAATATCTAAATGATTAATAAGATTGAGGATCAATTTGATAGAATGTGGATAGACAGTTCCCAGGTAAGCCCAGTGCAATGAGAATTGTTGATTGGGTAGCAAAATGGTAGCCGATGATCATTTGAAGGCATTAGGTTTTGGTATCTCTGTTTTATTATAAAGGGGATAATTTCTTTTTAACTGTGGACTTTGGAAACAACCCAAATTAGCCCAAGTGATTTGGGTTAATATATCCTGTTTTGCAAAACTATTAATTTGAATAAAACTATAACTAATTACCGTATGAACCAGACAACTAAGAGAGGTCTTTTGGTTTGCATTTGGCACCAGGCTCAGACTCAACAATGATACAGAAACTACTGAACCACATTTAACTTTGCTCCTTTCTCTTCAAACCTATTCTTTCTTTCACTTCTTAAATATGTGCTCTCATCTGTTTCTTGTTCCTATGTACAGGGTCTAAAATCTTCCAGCCAAGGCATCTTTCCGTTAGAGAGAGGACCCAACTCATAGTGATATCACTGGTCACAACTTTCTCTTGTCACTGGCTTCAGTGAGCAGTATGACACCGGGGCTAGATTAGCTTTGGTCTACTTGTTCTTTCTGACTGATTCTAATGGTCACTCTGTTCTCCATGTAGTCTGAACGAACTGGGAGAAACTTTTTTTCTGTCCCTATAGGGAAAAAAACAAATTTTTCCTTTAGGGAAAAGAAAATCTTTGGGCTGGAAATCAGCAACCCAGATGTGGGCAGGACAGTAATCTGTCTCTGCCTTGGCTCTTTCACATATAATCCCTTAGGTCAGGGGTCCCCAATCCCCGGGCCATGGACCAGGACCAGTCCACAGCCTGGTTAGGAACCAGGCTGCACAGCAGGAGGTGAGTGGGGAGTGGGCAAGCGAAGCTTCGTCTGCCGCTCCCCATCGCTCCCCATCACTCGCATTACCGCCTGAACCATCCCCCAGCCCCAGTCCATGGAAAAATTGTCTTCCATGAAACTGGTCCCTGGTGCCAAAAAGGTCGGGGACTGCTGACTTAGGCCCATATTTTCCTCCTGCTTGAGAGCAGTGATGGCACCAGCACAGCAGTCTCCAGCCAGAGCCTGAGACTGAAGCAATAAGCTGCAGTGTGGGTGGGTATGAGTAGGAGGAAGGATCAGGGTGGTAGAGATGTGGACAGGAGGGTTGCCTAACTGGAACAGTGGCTACGCTTTGAGAAACAGGGCACGGAAAAGTTGCAAGCTTTACATAGGGCAGAAATATTCAGGCCTTGAAATTCTGCAAGTAAGATTGGTATTAAGAAGCAATACAGAGAAGTGACATTCATGCAACTTCAAGCTGCTTGGAAGTTTCCAGTTTTGTCTTCCTTATATTTTCCTTTTCCTGTACTCTTCTTTATCCCTTTTCTCTTTTTGTTCTTCTCTTAAAAAGCTCTCATCAGGTGACATAAGCAAAAGTGCCAGAGTGAGAACTTCTGAAAATTCTCTCCTTCATAAAAAGCAATGAGAAAACTGGCAAAAATGGTCAGAATCAATTTCTTGAAATTTTGAAAATTAACCAAAGAAGTTCAGCAATTCAGAAACTGTTCAATTGAGAAAGGTAGTTGAGCCATGGTAAGAACAGTAAGGTTTGTGGCATTTTAACTTGCCCTCTTCTCACCTGCACTTCCCAGCTCAGTGGTAGCCTTGAAAACTAACAGCCCATAATCATAGTGAAAACCAGCAGTCTGGCAGCCATTGGAAGGAGCAGAATATAGTTGGAACTCCTTAAAAGTTCTGTTCCCAGAGAACCGGCATTATTTGACTTATCTAATGGTTCTCTAGAGCACTCTACTTGCAAGGTTGTCTTTATTTGACCGTACTCAGAGCTCCTTCAGTGTGAAAAGTCTTTTCTTTGGGGCTTCTGTAGAAAACAATTACAGAAAATTGTTAGCATTGTAGCTGCCTGAGTCATGGATGGCAGTTGGAGCAAACAATAGACTAATCAAAAAGCTTAAAAGGAAAAGTTGGGAAATAAGGTGTCCATAAGGGCTTTGGTAAACTCTGAGATATTCCTGGTAATCTAGAAAGCTGTCCAGGGCTGTGTGTCTTCTCAGGAAAGCCCTCCAAAGGCCTTAGGTTCTCACCCTTGGCTGGTGTTGAGGTTCTGCACAAGCTGGAAGGGAAGGCTAAGGCAGTGTTCTCAACTAACTGCCTGGCACAATGATGGAGGCATATCCTAACATGCACTCAGAGCCCTTTGTCAAAGATAAGGAGACTCATTGGTTCTAGGCATTGGAGGAAATCTCTGCCTAATTATAAGCTGACTACTAACCTAACTGAGCAGAGGTTTCAATGGCCCAAAATGACAAAGAATACAGACTTTATGGAATTAGTTCAGAAAAGTCACCAAACAACAACAAACAGCAGTAGCAACAAACCCTGGGGAGGGGGAGATTCTGATTTCCATAGTTCCCACATTACATTATTTAAAAATGTCAATTTTTCAACAAGAATTTATGAAACATGCAAAGAAATAAGAAATTTGGCCTATAACATGAAAAAAAGCAATCAATAGAAAATGTCCCTTAGGAAGCTCAGGTATTGGACAGATTAAACAAAGACTTCAAATCATCTATTTTAAATATATTCAAAGAAGAAAAATAAACCAAGTTTAAAGAACAAAAGGAAGGTATGGGAATGATGTCTTGTTTTGAAGGGTAGTTTTACTGGATAGAGGATTCTTCGCTGGCATCCTTTTGCTTTCAGCATTTTGAATATGTCATCCCTCAGCTTTCTGGCTTTCATGCTTTCTGATAGAAATCAGCTGTTAATCATATTGAGGATTCCTTGTCTGAGGGGAGTTGCATCTCTCTTGCTGTCTTAAAGAATCCCTATTTGTTTTTGTCTTTCCAGAAATGTGATGTATTGAGGTGTGGTTGTCCTTGATTTTATCCTACTTGGAGTTTGTTGAGCTCCTGGGATGTATAGATTAATGTTTTTCATTAGATTTGGGTACATTTCCCATCATTAGCTCTTCAAATATTCTTTTTGCCTCTTTCTCTCCTCTTCTGCTGGAACTTTGTCTAGGCATATGTAATTTAATATGCTTGATGATATTTTACAGGTCCTTGGGATTATGTTCATTTTAATTCTTTGTTTTTCTGTTCTTCAGACTGGTTAATCTCAATTGACCTATCTTCAGGTTTACTTATTCTTCTGCCTGCTCAAACCTGTTATTGAGCCCTTTCAGTGAATTTAGTTATTGTGCTTTTTGATGCCTCTGTGTGTGTGCATGTGTGTGCACATGTGTGTGTGTGTGTATATATATATATATATATATATACTTTTTAAATAATGTCTATCTCTATATTGGTATTCTCCACTGTACTTATAGAGAAAAGATATAGAAAGTGTAAATATATCTGTAACGAGTGAAGATACTGAATTAGTAATAAAAACATCTCACAAAGAAAAGCCTAAGACCAGATTACTTCACTGATGAAAGCTACCAAACTATTAAAGAAGAATTAACACCAATACATTGCAAGTTCTTCCAAAAAAATAAAGATGAAGGAATACATCAAAACTCATTGTATGAGACCAATAACTGCTATTATACCAAAATTAGACAAAGATAACACAAAAAAACTACAAGCCAATATTCTTTATAAATATAGATCCCAAAAATCATTAACAAAATACTATGAAACTGAATCCAGTAACATAGAAAGAGTATTAAACATCATGTCAAAGTGGAATTTATCCCAGAATGTAAGGTCAGTTTAACACATGAAAATCGATCAATGTAATGTACCATATAAATAGAATAAAAGGCAAAACCATGTGATCATCTCAGTAGACACAGAAAAGTCATTGACAAAATTCAGTATCCTTTACTGATAAAAATACCCAACAAACTAAACATAGGACTTCTTCAGCCTGATAAAGCACACACAGGTGTCCCCCGCTTTTCAAAAATTTGCTTTATAACACTTCACTTTTACTAAGGACCTACATTAGTAACTGTTTTCACTAACCAAAAGAAATATGAAGAGGATTTTTCCAGATCTATGCTTTATCTCAATTTACTTTGCGCATCCCTTAGCAAGATGTATCCTTTGCTAATTGCTTCTTTATTTTACACCATTTGAGCTTACAAAAGGTTTCATAGGAATGCTCTACTTTTGGATAGCAGGGAATCCTGTATACAAAAAAACCCACAACCAGCATCATACTTAATGGTGAAAGACTGAAAACTTTCCTACTAAGATCAGAAACAAGATAAGGATGTATGCTCTTACCACTTCTCTTCAACATTGTACTGGAGGTTCTAGCCAGGGCAATTAGGCAAGAATGAGAAATAAAAAACATTCTTTATGCTAAGTGAAATAAGTCAGACAGAGAAAGACAAATACCATTCATATGTGGAATCTAAAAAACAAAACAGAAACAGACACATAGACTTAGAGAACAAACTGGTGGTTGCCAGAGGGGAGGGCAGTGTGGGGACAGACTAAATAAATGAAGGGAATTAAGAGGTACAAGCTTCCAGCTATAAAATAAGTAAGTCATAGGGATATAATGTATACATAGAGAATATAGTCAGTAATATTGTAACAACTTTGTATGGCAATGGATGGTAACTGGACTTATTGTGGTGATTATTTTATAATGTACAGTAATGTTAAATCACTATGTTGTACACCTAAAACTAATGTGATATTGTACTTAATAACTTAATACAAACAAGTAAAAGATATCAAATATATATATATATATTTTGAATATTTTATTTTTTTATACAGCAGGTTCTTATTAGTTATCCATTTTATACATATTAGTGTATATATGTCAATCCCAATCTCCCATTTCATCCTCCCCCCCCCAACCCTGCGCTTTCACCCTTGGCATCCATATGTTCGTTCTCTGCATCTGTGTCTCTATTTCTGCCTTGCAAACTGCTTCATCTGTACCATTTTTCTAGGTTTCACATATATGTGTTAATATATGATACTTGTTTTTCTCTTTCTGACTTACTTCACTCTGTATGACAGTCTCTAGATCCATCCACGTCTCTACGAATGACTCAATTTCATTCCTTTTTATGGCTGAGTAATATTCCATTGTATATATGTACCACATCTTCTTTATCCATTTGTCTGTCGATGGACACTTAGGTTGCTTCCATGTCCTGGCTATTGTAAATAGTGCTGCAATGAACATTGGGGTGCATGTGTCTTTTTGAATTATGGTTTCCTCTGGGTATATGCCCAGTAGTGGGATTGCTGGGTCATATGGTAATTCTATTTTTAGTTTTTTAAGGAACCTTCATACTGTTCTCCATAGTGGCTGTATCAATTTACATTCCCACCAACAGTGCAAGAGGGTTCCCTTTACTCCACACCCTCTCCAGCATTTGTTGTTTGTAGATTTTCTGATGATGCCCATTCTGACTGGGCATATGAGGTGATACCTCATTGTAGTTTTGATTTGCATTTCTCTAGTAATTAGTGATGTTGAGCATCCTTTCATGTGTTTGTTGGCAATCTGTATGTCTTCTTTGGAGAAATGTCTATTTAGGTCTTCTGCCCATTTTTGGAATGGGTTGTTTGTTTTTTTAATATTGAGCTGCATGAGCTGTTTATATATTTTGGAGATTAATCCTTTGCCCGTTGATTCATTTGCAAATATATTCTCCCACTCTGAGGTCAAATATATTTTTAAAAAGAAATAAAACCCATCCAGATTGGAAAGGAAAAAGCAAAACTCTCTCATTTGCAGATAATATGATCTTGTACATATAAAATACTAAGAAGTCCACTAAAAAAAAAACTATTAAACTTAATAAACAAGTTCAGCAAGCTTGCAGGATACCAAATCAATACCTAAAAATTAATTATATGTCTCTATGCTTACAGTAAACAATCTGAAAATGAAATTGAAAAAAAAATTCCTTTACAATAGCATCAAAAATAAAATACTTAGAAATAAATGTAACTAAAGAAGAAGTGCAGGGCTTCCCTGGTGGCGCAGTGGTTGAGAGTCCACCTGCTGATGCAGGGGACACGGGTTCGTGCCCCGGTCTGGGAAGGTCCCACATGCCGCGGAGCAGCTAAGCCCGTGAGCCATGGCTGCTGAACCTGCACATCCGGAGCCTGTGCTCCGCAACAGGAGAGACTACAGCAGTGAGAGGCCCGTGTACTGCAAAAAAAAAGAAGAAGTGCAAGACCATCGTTAAGTGAAATTAAAGAAGACTTTCAATGGAAAGATTTCACATGTTCATGGATTGGAATACTCCCCAAATTGAGCTACAGATTTAATGCAAACCCTATTAGAATCCCAGCTGTCTTTTTTGCAGAACTTGGCAAGATATTTAGTACTAAAATTCATATCAAAGTACAAGGGATGGAGAATAGTTGAAACAATTTTTTAAAAGAACAACAAAAAGGGAAGCCTCACATGTTCCCCGTTCTAAAATTTAGTATAAAATGGAAATTAATCTACACTGTGTGGTACTGGAATGAGTTTATAGATAAAGGTATAGATATAGGTCAATGGGATAGAATTGAAAGTCCAGAAATAAAGCATATATTTATGGTCAGTTAATTTTTGAGGAGGATACCACGACAATTCAATGCAGAATAGTCTTTTAACAAAGTGTGCTGGAACAACTAGATATCCAGTAGCAAAATAATTGGATTCCTTCTTCATATTATATACAAAAAGTAAGTCGAAATAAGTCATAAACCTAAATATAAATGCTAAAACTATCAGACTCTTAAAAGAAAACATAGGTGTATACTTCATGATGTTGGATAAGCTAATATTTTCTTAGATATGGCACCTAAACAATAAGCAACTACAGAATACATAGATAAATTGAAATTCAACATCGAAAATGTTTCTACTTCAAAGGACACTATCAAGAAATTGAAAAGACAACACAGACACTGGATGTGGTAATGACTTTTTAAATATGACACCAAAGGCACAAACTGTGAAAAAATAATTGATAAGCTGAACTTCCTTAAAGTTAAAAATTTCTGGTCTGTGAAAGACAGGGTTAAGAGAATAAGAAGGCAAAACCACAGACTGGGAGAAACTATTTGCAAAAGATAAAATATTTGATAAAGGTCTGTTATTCAAAATATACAAGGAACTCTTACGATTCAATAATAAGAAAACAAGCAATCCAATTAAAAAATGAGACCAAGACCTTAACAGACACCTCACCAAAGAAGATATAAAGATAGCAAATAAGCATATGAAAAGATGCTCCACATTATAGAGCATCAGGGAAATGCAAATTAAAACAACAGTGAGAGGGCTTTCCTGGTGGCGCAGTGGTTGAGAGTCCGCCTGCCGATGCAGGGGACCCGGGTTCGCGCCCCGGTCCGGGAAGATCCCACATGCCGCGGAGCGGCTGGGCCCGTGAGCCATGGTCGCGGAGCCTGTGCTCCACAAGGGGAGAGGCCACAACAGTGAGAGGCCCGCGTACCGCCAAAAAAAAAAAAAAAAAAAAAGATAACCAACAAGGACCTATATATAACACAGGGGATGCTGCTCAATATTCTGTAATAACCTAAATGGGAAAAGAATTTGAAAAAGAATAGATACATGTGTATGTATGACTGAATCACTTTGCTGTACACCTGAAACTAACACAACATTGTTAATCAAGCATGCTCCAATATAAAATAAAAATTTAACAAAACACAACTAAACATACTCTTATATAATCCAGCAATTATGCTCCTTGGTATTTACCCAAAGGAGTTGTAAACTTTATGCCCACACAAAAGGCTGCATACAAGTGTTTATATCAGCTTTATCCATGATTGTCATAACCTAGAAGCAGCCAAGATGTCCTTCAGTAGGTGAATGGATAAATAAACTGTGGTACATCAGGCAATAGAATATTATTCAACACTAAAAAGAAATGCACCATCAAGCCATGAAAAGACATGGAGGAACCTCGAATGAGTATTACTAAGTGCAAGAAGTCAAACTGAAAAGAAGTTAATCATACATATTGTATGAGTCCAACTATATGACATTCTGGAAAAGGTAAAACTATGGAGACTGGAAAAAGAGTAGCAGTTGCAGTGGACTGGGGAGAGGGAGGGATAAGCAGAGCACAGAGGATTCTTAGGACAGTGAAACATTTCTGCATGATATTATAATGGTTGATGCATGGCATTATACATGCCCCAAACCCATAGAATATACAACACCAGGAGTGAACCATAATAACCATAACCATAATAACCATAACTATAGACCTTGGGTGATTATGATACGTCAGTGAGGTTCATTACTTGTAACTCTGGTGGGGGATGTTAATAGTAGGGGAGTCTATGCATGTGTGAGGGCAGGGAGCATATGGGAAAAATCTCTACCTTCCTCTCAGTTTTGCTGTGAACTTAAAACTGCTCTTAAAAAAGTCATATATATGACTTTTAAAAAGGCAACACACAGAATGGGAGAAAATTTGCAAATCAGCTATCTGATAAGAGTCTAGAATTCAGAATATAAAACTGTTACTATTCAAATATTTTTTAAAAACCACAAAACGAATAAAAGGAGAAAGGGGGGCTTCCCTGGTGGTGCAGTGGTTGGGAGTCCGCCTGCTGATGCAGGGGACACGGGTTCATGCTCCGGTCTGGGAAGATCCCACATGCTGCGGAGCGGCTGGGCCCGTGAGCCATGGCTGCGCCTGCGCGTCCGGAGCCTGTGCTCCGCAACGGGAGAGACCGCAACAGTGAGAGGCCCGTGTACCACAAAAAAAAAAAAAAAAAAAAAAAAGGAGAAAGGATTTTTACAGACATTTCTCCAAAGAAGATATACATGGCCAAGAAGCACATGAAAAGATGTCCAGTGTCATTTGACATCAGGGAAATCTAAATCAAAACTAAAATAAGATAACCCTTAACACCCAACAGCATGGCAGTAATCAAAAATTGAACAAAAGGATGTGGAGAAATTAGAACACTCATACATCGCTGGTCGGAATGTAAAATGATGCAGCCACTTTGGAGAACAGTTAGGCAGTTAAGTTAAACATAGGGTTACCATTTGACCCAACGTTTCCATTCCTAGGGATATGCCCAAGAGAATGAAAATATATATCTACAGAAAAACCTGTACACAAACGTTCATAGCAACTTTATTTATAACAGCAAGATAGTAGAAACAACCCAAATATTCATCACTGATGATTTCATAAACAAAATGTGATATGTCTACACAATGGAATATTTTTCAGCCATAAAAATGAACGACATACTGAGTCATGCTACAACAAGGATGAACCTTGAAAGCATTGTGCTAAGGGAAAGAAACCAGACACAAAAGGCCACATGTTATATGAATTGATTTATATGAAATATTTAGAATAGACAAATCTCTAGGTACAGAAAGTTAATTAGTAGTTGCCAAGGGCTAGAGGGAAAAATGGGAAGTAACTACTGTTGGCTTTGGGATTTCTTAGGGGGCTGATGAAAATATTTTGGGATTAGATAGTGACAGTGGGTACACAATCTTGTTAACATTTGAAAAATATAACTGGTACATTTTAAAATGGTAAATTGTATCATATGTAAATTAGATATTAATAAAAAAAAATTTCTCACCACCTGTCCCCCACTGCCAATGATTATAGTCAAAGTTAACGGTAAAGGATGACTCACACTGTCACGTTCACGCTGACAGGGAAAGAACATTTTTAACTTCCTCTTCACCCATATCAAGTCTCTAGTTAGCCTATGAGCAGTGATCCTATTTTAGCCTCTCCCAATCCTCCACACATCAACATTGTATACAACTAAAACCATGTTATTAACACTGCAGATAAGCTAGAAAGAAAATAAATTTTAAAAGGGCAATAAAATATGTTGTATGTGAGAAGAAATTATCAGAACCTTCCTTAAAACTAGTCTGATGATATTACTCCTGCTTTGCAAACACCCAAAGTCTCCCTATTACCTTCAGAAAAGAGTCTACGTTCCTTATTCTGACCTGCAAGGCCTTTGCAGTTCTAGCCCAACTTCCTAGAATCAGACAAGCACTTTCTAAACTCTAGTCACATTGAATCTCTCACTGTTTTCTGAACATAATTTAAGAGTTTTCATGATTCAGAACCTTTAAACATAGTTTTACTTCAAACTGGAAAGTAGGATGTCTTTGGTTGATTTGCCCTAGAGTGGTTTTATAGCTTTCTTTTCTTAAAACACAAATTAATGGCTCAGTGGTTACTATTCATAACTCAACCAGTGAACTGTAGGTCTATTTCCTTTGATAAACATGATCTGTCAGACATAATACCATCATTCTAAATACTGTGTTAAGAAAAATTATCCAAAATTTAGGAATAAGACAAAGTAGAACTTCTTTCAATGTTATACTGGAGCATTGTTCATCTAGGGGAATGGAGCTTTGTTTATGTGACTATTAACTGCTGATTAAGGCCCAGACTCTGTGTTTCATGTTAATTATAGATTTTTATTTGGTAGAGATACAAATGAATTCTTCCTCGTAGAAGAGTTAACCACAAATGTTATGGTTTTACTGACTATAGAATATTACGTTGTTTTGTAGCTGACTCAGCAATCTTATTCTGGTTTTCTTTCCTCATTTCCTATAAATACTCATTGAACCAGTGTTATCATCTTCCTCGTTTCCTTATTAGTGAGTTAAGTACACGCACTTATTCTACACTTGTAGAAGAAGTATGTTATTACCTTTTATGTTTCACAGCTTTACATTAAGTTACTAATCTAAGTTGTCCGGTTTTCAGAAATCTTTCCAAGACTTGTGTCATAATCAAATTTTTTAAAATAAATTTATTAATTTTATTTATTTATTTTTGGCTGCATTGGGTCTTCGTGGCTCTGTGCAGGCTTTCTCTAGTTGCAGTGAGCCAGGGCTACTCTTCGTTGCGGTGCGTGGGCTTCTCATTGCGGTGGCTTCTCTTATTGCAGAGCATGGGCTCTAGGCCCAAGCACGGGCTTCAGTAGTTGTGGCTCACGGGCTTAGTTGCTCCGCAGCATGTGGGATCTTCCTGGACCAGAGCTCAAACCCGTGTCCCCTGCATTGGCAGACGGATTCTTAACCACTGTGCCACCAGGGAAGCCAATAATCAATTTTTTTTTAACTCCAAAAGATTTTTTTAAAGAAAAAGTCCATATTTAAAGGAAAAACATGAGCCTTTTACATTTCAAATCAATCTACTTTCTCGTAGCCCAATGCATTAAGTATGGGTGATGAGCAGAGAGCCTCGCAGGCATATACCCCTTCTGCATCTGTTTCTTCAGAGTAATATAAATCCTATGTCCTATTTTCACCCACAGGCAGGTCCTTGAAGAGATATTATTTATGAAGTGGAGAAATAAAGGACTCCAAATGATGTAATAGCAAATCTGATTAATGGAATCCATGTGAAATTCTTGACATTCATTTGCCTTAATTGAATGCCTAATCGTGACTCCCAGATGTTAGACTTTTTTTTTTTAATGTGGGCATGTAATATATAAACTTTTTTCTTTCTTTTTCGTTTAGAGATTTAAATTATTATTCATTTTGGGATTCCCATTAAATTGTGCTGTATCCTCAAACCACTTTTTACCCAACAAATGTTAACAGAAATGCTTTTGTATGAAGTGTATTCACTAATATTTAAAAATGCTAAAATAATAGAAGAATAAAAATGCAGCTTGAATTTTGGTATATCCATTTATAATTATTACCCACAAAAGTTAAAAAAAATTAATATGTAGCAAAAAAGAAAAAACCATGCTTAAAAATGGTATATGCAAAGTGATGATAGATGACAGACAAGATGTACGTGGGTTTTAAGAAAAATTATAGGGCAGGATAGACTTACATTCTTGATATTCTTGTCCTTGGCTTATTACCTTTGGTGCAGTAACTATAGACTTATTCCTGACAACACATTTATTGTTTAAATTCTTCTGTTTTATGAATTACCTGGGTTTTCAACATTTTGCTTTATATCACACTTCTCTCAACACTAACAATATCATACTTTTTAAGTTTTCCTTTGAGTTTTTTAGGTTTGCTTGGGTTTTTTTGTATTTAAGCATAAAAATCTGAATGGAATAAATACACTTCAGATGGAAAGTTAAAATTCTTTATGGAAAGTAATTGCTATTTTCATGCCAAAATATTAATAATAAGACAAAGAATAATTCTATTTTAAGTGAATTTGCATGGTTTTGATAAGTTTCAGGGAAATGAACCTTTGGTTCCTGCTTTAATTCAGACAAGAAGCAAAGGATTTTATGTATAAAAGATTTTTCAAATATAGAATTGCCAGACAATATACTTTAACAGTAGTTTTATGGCAGAGCTTCCCGTGGGGAAAACAGACACATGTCCTTATGTCTAGATAATGAAATCTGAAGGATAAAGGAAATATGAATGAGTTATGAAGATAAATTTTACTGAATTCACAATTATGCCTTGGACCAGTCCTGCATTATTAAGGTTTGAAATAATCTCCATCTGGTAGATTTTTTAGACTGTGGAAAATAGGTAGAATGTATTCAATAAACGGTATAGGTATAGTCCTCGAAATAAATGAATTCACTTGGTACATAATTAAAACAGATTTAAAACTAACACTTTAACTTTTAGCTTCTTTTTTTTTACTCTATCATTTCAATAATAATCTATTTGTGAAATTCAACATGTAATTTTATTTTTTACCTTCATAGGTCTGCTTAAAGTAAATGAGTATTAATTTACATGGACTATAATGTCTAGGGCAATATGACTGTGTGGTTCTCTTTGCATGATACCCAGTATTAGTAGAGTAGAAATGTGAAACACTTTGCAGTGCTTCCTAGTACAATGCAAAGGTCATAAATTTGGAGCTGGCATATCTAGTTTCTTTTCAAATCATTTCTGACTGATAACGGACAAGCCAGTTAGAGTTTCTGAGACATTTTCCCCATTTATAGAAATAGGCATAATAATATTATGCAGGATCTTTCCAATGTGTAAACAATAACATGAAACAATGACATTTATTTCCTGTGCACATTCACTCAAGTAAATTATTTTTCCCATGTTGCTAGACGTTAAGAGCAAGAGACGCACTTGGCGGTTTGATCAGGAATAGGAAAGGAGATGGAGGAGGAGTGGAAGGACAAGGACAGCATTTTACAGGTTTTCAAAATACGACATGTGCAGCTCATCTCTTTAAAAAAAAAGCACTAGTAACGCCTATCCCACATCACCTGTGAGCGTTAATTGAGAAAAATGTCTTAAATGCTTTGAGGTTTTCTCTTTATAATTTCTAAAATAGAAATAGCTTGTTTTACTTGATATAAAGGATATCTGCCATTATAATTTTTTTTTTTTTTTTTTTTTGCTGTACGCGGGCCTCTCACTGCTGTGGCCTCTCCTGTTGCAGAGCATAGGTTCCGGACGCACAGGCT
Source organism: Monodon monoceros (assembly GCF_005190385.1). Lineage (NCBI taxonomy): Eukaryota > Metazoa > Chordata > Mammalia > Artiodactyla > Monodontidae > Monodon > Monodon monoceros. The sequence goes on along the minus strand of NW_021703772.1, from coordinate 51,832,561 downwards.
CAGCAGCCATGGCTCACGGGCCCAGCTGCTCCGCGGCATGTGGGATCTTCCCGGACCGGGGCACAAACCCGTGTCCCCTGCATCGGCAGGCGGACTCTCAACCACTGCGCCACCAGGGAAGCCCTGCCATTATAATTTTGATGCATATCTTTAAAGACTTTCTGTACCTAAATAAAGAGAAAAAATTCCCCAAAGAATGGGGTTCTATACGTACAATATTTTAAAATCTGACTTTTTCCTAATAATATCAATTGAAGAACTCCTATGTCAAATACAGATTTACCACATATTTTGAATGGTTGAATAGCATTCCATTTTATGGATATATTACAAGTTATTTAAGCAGTTCCAAATTGTTTGACATTATCTTGCTTACAGGAGTGAAAAATTGGGAGCTATAATCAACTTTGCTGTACGTAAATACTTGTGCACTTGTCTGAGTGCTTCCTCAAGATAAATTAGTCAACAGTTATGCCCTGTATTCAGACTTGACATATGGTGCTGAAAGCCAGTATATTACTTACCTTTATTGCATTTAAAAACTCACCCCCCAAACTTAGTGGCTTGAATAACAATAATCCTTTATTATTACCTATGGTTTCCATTGGTGAGAAATTCAGACACCCTAGGGTTGGCTTGGCTGTACTTTGTGATATCTGGATCTCAGCTGGAAGACTAGAAGTCTAGGGGCTACGGTCATAGGAAGACTTGGTCATTCACTCATATTTCTATGTGTCTGGTGGTTGATGTTAAGCACTGGCAGAGTGCCTACCTTCTTCACATGGTGGTGGCTGGGTTTCAGGAGAAAACATCTAGAGAAAGAGAGAGAGAACACTAGGTAAAACCATATTGTATTTTATGCCTTGGAAGTCACACAGTATCACTTCACCACATTCTGTTAGTTGAAGCAGTTACAAACGTCACTGAAGTTGGGACTTCCCTGATGGTGCAGTGGTTAAGAATCCACCTGCCAATGCAGGGGATGTGGGGTGGATCCCTGGTCCGGGAAGATCCCACATGCTGTGGAGCAACTAAGCCTGTGCGCCACAACTACTGAGCCTGCGCTCTAGACCCCACAAGCCACAGCTACTGAGCCTGTGTGCTGCAACTACTGAAGCCCGTGTGCCTAGAGCTGGTGCTCTGCAGCAAGAGAAGCCACCACAATGAGAAGCCCGTGCACCACAATGAAAAGTAGCCCCTGCTCGCCACAACTAGGGAAAGCCCTTGCGCAGCAACGAAGACCCAATGCAGCCAAAAATAAATTAATTAATTTTAAAATAAAGAAAAGGTCACTGAGGTTCAAGGGGAGGGGACATAGACCCCACTGCTCAATGGAGGAGAGTTGATGTTGCACTTATAAGAAAAATGCGACATGGATTATATATTGCTACTGCTCTCTTTGGAAAACAGTATCTGCCCTAGCCAGTATTAGGACTTTTGATATATATTTTGAGTGATATCTTTGCCTATCCAATAATATGAAAAATAGTATTTCACTATGATTTTAGTTTGTTTTTATGATTAAATATCCCAAACATTGTTTTACAAGTTATTTACCATTCGTATTTTTCATGATTTTTTTGTTGTTGCTGTTTGACATAACCTTTATGTTTCTATGGATGTATTTAGTTGTTTAATAGTGACTTATAAAACATCTTCATGAATTGGGAGATTCGGATTGACATGTATACACTGATGTGTATAAAATGGATGACTAATAAGAAAAAAAATCTTCATATACTATACTGAGAAAATAATTCTTTGTCAGTTTCATTGAAAACATTTTTTCTAGTGTGTCTTTTTTTTATTGCTTTATTGCATTATTCATTCTTTGTAAACTTTTAAATATGTTTCTATCTTATATGCCATGCTTAGGTATACCTTCCTTACCCCAGAATTACAAAAACAACTTTTTTACTTGTATTTGTTTGTAAGTTACAACAAAATTAATTCCATATAGATTAATGACAGGATCTAACATTTTTCCAGGTTTTTAGCTATTCAGTTTTGTTTGTTGAAATCATCAAAATAGCAACACATTTTTTAAAACAGTAATATCCAAAGAAAAGTAGAGAAGAAATCCAACGCTGATTATGTTCTGTTGAATAATCTGTGTCTGTTCTACATATGGAAATGTTACATTTGTCATGTATTAACTCCCATATATGCTTGAGTCTCTGGACTTTTTATTATTGATCTCTATTGTAATTTAATATCACGTTGCTTTAATCATTACAGTTTAAAAAATACATTTTAATACCTGGAAAGCTCCCTTTCTCTAATGTAATCCATGAAGAGCTGTTAAAATACTAGGTCTCTAACTCTGCTTCCTCCCTGGTGATATTATTCAGGCTCATGGCTTTAAGCACTTTCTATGATGACAGCTTCCCTTTTCATATCTCCAGTCCAGGCCTCTTCTGTGAATGCCAAAGCCAGTTACTCCCTAGGAAGCTGAACAGGCCCCTTTGTTTCAACAAGTCAGAACTAAACCCTTAAATTTTCTTCTTCTCTGTAGATCTTCCAGGTCTTCTCCATCCCAATAAATAGCATTATACCAGCTACTCAGGTAATGTGAAAGGCAGATTTAGGGTTGTGGTAGCCAATCGTCAGTCATTATATCAGCGTAGAAATGGTTGCATTCTTCTAACATATCCATCAAAATAGGAAATGTGACTTTAGGGGGACAAGTTAAATCTACACTGAATCTGGAGTGTCAAAATTTGTGCCTCATTTAGCAGGTGAACACGGGGTGCTAAAAAGGTGAGTCAAGGACCCTTGGTCCTGCAGAGTATGTTAGGAGTTTATTTTTGTGTTAATAGAAGGGAAGCAGTGTCTTCAGCCTCTCAGGCCATTGTGGTTTCTTGCTAGTTTCTGAGGACTAAACAGTGTTAATAAGTTTGCCCATAAGCAAGGAATGTACTAATACACTTCTGCATTTCTCATAAAGAATATTTTTTAAATAATTGTATCTTCTTATATGCTTTAAATAATTAAAGTAAATATGTAGTTTGAAAAAGTGAAGGTCAAAATAATCCTGAAGAGGGCTTCCCTGGTGGCGCAGTGGTTGAGAGTCCGCCTGCCGATGCAGGGCACATGGGTTCGTGCCCCGATCTGGGAAGATCCCACATGCCGCGGAGAGGCTGGGCCCGTGAGCCATGGCCACTGAGCCTGCACGTCTGGAGCCTGTGCTCCGCAACGGGAGAGGCCACAACACTGAGAGGCCCGCGTACCGCAAAAAAAAAAAAAAATAATAATAATAATCCTGAAGAACATGCCAAGTGAAGAATTATAGACTTCAATAGGAAGTAAAGGTTAACATTGAAAATCATACGTTAAAACAAGAGTAAGTTCCATTTTCACTATCGTTAGATGAATAATTTAAAATATAGCAACTCTAATAAAAATATAAAATCAGTGGAACAATATAAGATGATTTTGAGGAAAATTTAAAAAAACACACATGAAACAAATGATGAATGAATTGTACACATTATTATTTGGTGATAGATAATAATTTTGTATCTGGTGACCATCCTTTTATTATTTAGTAAAAATAGTCATACATAGCAACAAGTTTTATAAATAGTAATATCTACAGAAAACAAGAAGAAGTCTTGTGCTGTTTATCCTCCATTTGCCCTTTAGGTGTATTCTCTGCTCTTTTCCATGGTGATCTAGCCTCCAGTAGGCTGACTTCTACCAACTGCATCATCTTAACTCCCTCACCTTTTTAATTTCTCTTGGGTTCATCCAATGGGAGGGACCAGGTAGATATCAGAGAGCAGAAGAGAAGGGGAAGGGAGGAGGGGAAGGAGATAGAAAGCCAAAGAGAGAGCCATAGGGAAAGAGCTAGAATGTGTTTTGGTTGCAAATATGTTCCTTTACTTGTAGTTGGTCCATTTCCCACGACTTAGCTCTCATCAGACTCAGTATCACCACCATGCTTTGGCCCCTTCAGGCTTTGAGGTGGTAATGGCTTTCCAAGGTTGCTGCCCTTGGAGTACTTTACCATTCTTTGTTGGTCCTTAACCCTGCCACACTTCTGAAAATACTCTCTTCATTAAAATCTCTCTAATCATCTCTTTGAGAGAGCCTTCTGGTTCCTCCCTGGACCTTGATTGATGAAAGTTCCAACTTTGGTTCTTCAGCCGTATTCACAAAAGGAAAAAGTGTAACTTGTGAACCCTACAGTGATCATCCTTACAAAGCTATTATGATCACTTACTACTCTTATATCACTTCAGTCCAACTTAAACTTCTTTTGGGTGGCTTTGCATAAACCAAGTACCAAGCAATAGCAGGATGATAAAAAGAAAGATAAGACAGAATGCCTGTCCCTCAAGAAGCTTGGCTTATTCAGCAGACAATTTATAAACACTTGAAAATTTTTAACAAGATTATGTTATGACAGGATGTGAAAAAGAGACATTAATAGAAAGTAAATATAATTGAAAGCAGAAAAGAAAATGATGATTTGGTCTAGCAGGAAAGGCTTCACTGAGAAGGTGGGACTTTAACCAGACCTTGGAAGATGTAAAGATGTTCCTGTATGACTCCACCAGTAAGTGTTTCCTGTCTGTTGCATCACACAAACAGTATTTTTTTTTTCATTTGGAGTCCTCTTTCAATATCCTAGAGTCATTATGTACAACCCAAGGTAGTATCTACACATGACTACTAGATTGGTTTCTTGCCTGACCTACCCTGTGCCAGAATATGCTTTGAGTTACATAATGATTCTTTGCTCATCTGTTTGATGCACATTATGCCAACACTGTGTCAGGCACTCAGGAAGGTTTACATGAGGAGAGAATTTCTAGACGATTACATAGGAAGGATTTGCTAAAAGTGACCCCAAAAGACTCCTTAGGGCAAGAAATGGCCCAGCTCTAGAGTCATCAGATCTGTTTTTAATTCCCAGCTCCTCCATCTGCTAGTCATATGATCTTAAACAAATAAATTTATGTTGTCCCAGTGCCCTTTTCTGTAGAACTGTGGTTTTCATATCTTCTCAAGGGGTTCATGTTGAGTTCTAAATGAAATAATATTTAAAGGGTTTATTACTCGCTCACCTCAAGTAATTTCTTATAAATGACATCTATTTGTATTCTACGACCTTCCTCTTCCTATTGTTCTTGCTATTCCTAATTATTAGATTATTATTATTTTACAGTGAGTAGTACACACATACCTTGCAAGAAATCTTAAGGTATAATAGCAAAATTACATCCACATTAGAATGTGGTAAAGAGCAAGATTGATGACACTCTCAAAATTGAATTCCTGATGTGGAGATCAAAAAGTGTGAGGAAGGAGGTGAGATATACATGAAACAAATAAAGATTTAACCATAGAATCATGTGTTCCTTAGGAGAAAACATGAAATGTTAGAAAAGGAACATCTAAAGATGTAACTTAAAAACTTACTTTAGAGGAAAAAGAAAAATGACCTGACTGTGCTGGTCAGAAGGGGTCACCACATTCTAGGCAAAATCACTGAAAAAAGAGATTCACACCTGGACTAAGTGTAACACAAATTTTAGTCATAAAAATAAAAAGAAAGCCCAGAAATTTAAAAAACAAGAGACCTACAATGTACTAAAAATGAAGCAGTCCTCAGATTTCTCCTCTACAGTGTATGTCAGAAGAAAATGAGAAAATGAAACATCTACAGATTTGAGGAGGAAATTGTAATCCCAAATGTTTATACACAGCCAAATTGTCTTTCATGTATGAGGACAACAGAGCTACATTCACAGATGTGTAAACCTTAATCAAAGTTTTACAGAATGTATTGCCCACATACCTGTAAAAAAAAAAATCCTAGAAATGGTATTCCAACCAAGCTAGAGATTGCTGAAAATTAATAGCTCAAGAATGAAAAGCATAGGATATAAAATCACTTACAAATCTTTCTACCCAAGTTTCACCACAAACTTCAGTTTCTATGGTCTGCTTTTCTTTACTTAAAATTTGTCCTGAGAGATCTTTAATTATGATTTTTCACTCATTTCTTCTCACAGAGATATTTTTCATTCTTTTGTACGGCTTTTTTTTTTTAATATATAGCTCCATAGTATTCCATTTTATGGATACACCATAACTTATTAAACCAGTCTGCCATTGATGGACATTGAGATTATTTTCAATATTTTTCTATTTCAAAGAATGACGGAACTCTATTTGTAGGATAAATTTCCAGATTTGGTATTACTGGGTCCAAAAGTATATGCATTTGTGATTTTGATATTCACTATCAAATTGTACCACATAGTATTTGTACAATTTTTTACTTCTATCTTTAATGTATGGGAGTACTCATTTTCCCAAAGTATCATTAATGCAGTGTATTATCATATTTGGATTTTTATCAGTTTTCTAGGTAAAAAATGATACCTCAGTGTAGTTTGAATTTATCTTATTATAAGTGAATTGGAGTACTTTTTCATGTGTGTTAAGAACCATTTTTTCCCTTTACATGGACTGAGTGTTCATACCCTTTGTCTATTTTTTTTTTTTTGCGGTACGCGGGCCTCTCACTGTTGTGGCCTCTCCCGTTGTGGAGCACAGGCTCCGGATGCGCAGGCTCAGTGGCCATGGCTCACTGGCCCAGCCGCTCCACGGCATGTGGGATCTTGCCGGACTGGGGCACGAACCCGTGTCCCCTGCATCGGCAGGCGGACTCTCAGCCACTGCGCCACCAGGGAAGCCCCCCTTTGTCTATTTTTAATTTCTAGCAGCTCTGTATATATTAGGGAGATTAGCTTTTTGTCTGTGATACGAGTTGCAAATGTTTTCTGGTTTGCCATTTTTCTTTTGACTTTTCCTAAGTTTTAGATATTTAGGTTTTAACATGCATGTGTTTTAATATATATGCAATATACATACTTTATAGCTCGATTATGAGTCATAGTTTAAGTCTTTCCTTCCCTAAGATTATAAAGGAATTTTCCCATTTTTATTCTATGACTTTTTTTTTACATTTATATCTTTCATTTAACCGAAATTTATCTTGGTGTACATGGTGAGGTATGAATCCCATATATTTCTTTTGTTTATTCAACATTATTTATTAAATAGTTCTTCTTTTACCTACTGATTGCGTTGCCATTTGTATCAATTATTAAATCCCAATGTGTATTTTGGTCCAACTAGTGTTCTCTAAGGAATGAGATTCTGGGTAGTTCTTATTTTTTCTTTTAATTTTTTTTATGTTTAAAATTTACTACAACAAACATATGACTTTTATAATTAAGAAAAAATAAATTTTAAGTTTTCTTCTCAAAGCTGGCATATAAAAGTATGTGCATTTTATAGAATCTTAATTTTGTTTTTAAAAATAAAGAAACAGCACAAATAAAGTACTCTAAAATATTAACAGTGATTCTCTCCTCATAGTTTCACTATGGCTTACTTTTTCCTTCCATTTTTTCTGTTGCTTTTACAATTTTATGCACTAGTGTATGAAAAATCTCTAAGTTAAAAAATTAAGTTTTTGTGGTAAATGAAATGTGTCTTGTGTCACAGAGGAATTTGAGGTTATCTTATGTATTTAAAGGATTATGTGGAAATTAAATGATACTTTCTGTCACTGACTTTCATTAACATTACTTAGATTTTCAGATCACATTAATTCAACTCCACATTCCTCTCACATTCATCAAAAAAGCATGTTGACTGCCAAATCCATTCAAATATCTATATAACTTTTTTTTATAAAGTACTAGAAGAAACATTAAAATATATTCCTAAACTTCTACTTGTAATAATTTCTGAACTAAAATTTTAGTTACAGAAGTAGAAACACTAATAGTGCCACTGTACTGATAGCATTGTCATAATCTGTGACTTATATTTGCTTATTATGAGATAACGAACCTCAAAACATCTTCACTTTGACATAGCAGTTTTGTAAATTAGACAGTTCAGAATAATTATTTTTCTTTTTATGGAAAAACAAAATTCTCTGACACAATTTTTCGGTGAGTCATATCTTTAAATTTTAGGTTTATATAAAAGGAATACAAATAATTGAGCTTTTATCAATCCTTTTAATCTTTTACATTTGTATCCCCTTGCATAACGGTCTCAAGGGACTTTTTAATTAATAAATAAGCAGTGAGGTTTCAAAACACCAGGAAAATACACAATTTATTACTTGGAAGAGTTCATTCTTTCTTTTAAACCAAATGACAAAGCAGAACAAGTCCTTAAGTCATGAATTTTAAGTTTTCAAAATTTCATTTATATTCCCTCCCTTTCATTTAATATTTCTTCTCAGAAACAGCACCTACTTAAAAAACAAAGTCAGCTTTAGATTCGTAAATTCTGTATTTATAGAACTCAAATTAATGCGGGATTTCCGTAACCTAAGATGACACAGTTATGAAGAATAGCACCCCTACGATTTTTACCTTGTGTCTGACCACAGAAAGAGATGTAAAGTACAGTTATAGTCAGGATTCTCCAACCCAAATGTGCTTGTTAAGTTTGTTTATCCAGTCAAACCACATGCCACACAGCTGCAAACTATTTAGAGAAGGTTTACTAGACACTCCTCTGTCTAGGAATGTTTTCTTTCTTTTCGATTTTCTGCCTCATATCACACTGGGGACTACCTAATGTGACTACATTAAGTGTTTTCTGAACCACTGCTACTTCTAAATAGTTCTGATGTCTTTGGGGGCATACTTCCCTCAAAAGCCAGATTTCCTTGGAAGGGATTCTGGTTCAATTAATTAATTTAGCATATTGAGTATATAGGTTGATACAAACAACCACAATTATTGTTTTGTCTAACAATGGCCTAGGTGCTGGGGCTGAAGCAGGGAATAGGGCACACAGATGGCTATTTTTATGGAGAGTACATCTTGGTGGGGGAGACCTAAAATCAATAAACAACCAAATAATGAAAAGAGAACATTCCAGAAAGAGCTGATATGCACATAAAGAATAACTGGGTGACAAGTTTCCTGAAAGGCCTTTTGCAGGTCTATTTTCTAAAGAATCTAGAGGAGCATAATTCACGTCAAGAGGCAGCAAATCTCTATCATGTTCCCTTTCCCTCATTGAGACTTTAGAGGGAGAAATAAAGATGGGGAATCCAAAACCAAATCCAAACCAACCCCCCCCAAAAAATATATATATATATATGGTTTGCGGGGACAGAGCAAAGAAAAGGTATAGGCAGAACTGCTGGCCCAGCAAGCATGAACACCAAGACCAAGTGGCTGGGGGAACATGTGCCCACAGTAAGTGTGGGCATCTTGAGCTGCCGTCAGTGTTACAGAGGCTCTAGGCCTGTAGAACTGGAAGTGACCTTTGGTCATTTATTTCAACCTTCCTGTCTTACAAATGGCATGGCTGGCACCTGAAGAGTGATGAGACTCACCCATGTCATGGTTAGAAATTTAGAACCAGAACTAGAAGTTAGCCTTCCTGGTAAATTTAGTTTATATCACTAGCAGTATTTGCTTTCATCTGGATTATTTGTGATGTGGGTACTAAAAAACATGGTTCCTGAGCTAGAATCAAGAAGTGATAGTGTGAGATTTAGGTAGTCACAAAAGTAGGTATTCAATAAGTTTATTATATGGTAAATAATGTATCTGTGCATCAGAACATCCTGCAAATTATTAGTGAAACTGGCTCGTGGATCCTCTTCTGTTGGGGTTATGGAGAAACACAAGCCCTCTTCCTTTTCCCCAAAATGATGAACCAAAAGCAGCTTGAAAATTGAAAAGATAAAGGAACTTGTGTTCAAGAGAAGTACTTAAAAAGGCCCAAACTAGGGACCAAAAATAAATAAATTAATTAAAGAGTTAGGATGATTAGCTCTTTAGTTATTTGGAAGGAATTCTAGTGAAGATTAAAAAACACTGTGATCTGGTCTGTGGTTAAATCCCATGACATATAATTTTAGCAATCATCTGGGAGACAGCCAATGGTGGGGTGTAATTATGGAAATGCTGACATAGCAGAACACAGTGGAAAGCAAATTAATTTTCAACATGCGTACCCAAGACCTAATAAGAAACTTCCGTGGGTGGTGAGAAAATAATTGAGAAATAAAAAAGTGAGAATATGTGAGTAAATATAGAAAATGAACTGAATTCTCCCTCCCATCTCCATGATCTTTCCACTAGCCCTTTGTGCCCTAATCTGAGTGAATAGCAGCGTCTTGGAAATCTTCCCAACAAATCCTCTGAGTGAAGGTAAGAAGCTGGATTAATGTTTCAAGGCACTTTTTAATGCAACCTGCTTCTACTGACATGAGGAGAAAGTTAATTAAAAAGAAGAATACTTAAACTGTATTTTTGAAGTTGTTATTTTAAAAAAAGCATTAAATAACAACTATAACAATAACTATGAATTTACCATGGACTCAATTAGGGGCCCAGGAAAACTATAAAATCTCACATGAAGGTAGAGCTTAGAGGTGGCAGCTGCTTTGAGACCCTTTTAGAATCAGAAGGGGAACAGGAGAAACAGTAGCTCATTTAACATATGGAATTCAGAACTTCACATCACATCTTCTCAAACCAGCCTGTTGTTGGAAGGTACTATTTCTCTTGGCTACAGAGTCTGCTTTTGTTAAAAGCCTATAACTCTTTCATTGTCTGGAGTAAGTGATAGTAAACACTTTGGCAGATAGGAGGTACCATGGGTGGGCTCAGTAAAAAGCAGAAGCAAGAGGTATAATTTTTGTTAGATTTCAGTTCAGTTCCATGTAACAGAAGTTTCAGACAAGAGAAGAGAAAACATAGCTATATCTGAGCAATGGTGAATGGGATTCCCTATTAAGGATGGCTTGATCATGGTATTCTTTATCTTCTGTTAGTTATCTAATGCTGCATAACAAAGTGCCCCCAAATTTAGCATCTTAAAACAGCAATAAGCATGTATTGTCTCACACAGTTTCTGTGGGTCAGCAATTCAAGAATGGCTTATATGAGGTGGTTCTGGCCCCAGGTGCCTTATGAGGTGATGGTCAAGGTGTTGGGGCATTCACTGGGCTGTAGGCAAGAGGACTCAGTTCCTTGCTGGCTGTTAGCAGGAGGCCTCAGTTATTCAGCACAGGGGACTCTCCACAGGGCTGCTTTTCATGGCATGGCAGTTGACTCCCCTCAGAATGAATAATCAAAGGTTAAGGTGAAGCCTTAATGACTTTTGCCCTAGCCTTGCAAGTTACACTCCTTCATTTCCACAATAGCCTATTGGTTATATGAGCTTATTGGTTACATGTCTGCCCTACTCAGTGTGTTGGGGGGATTATACAAGGGCGTGAATACCAGGCGTTGAGGCCCATGGAGCCATCTTGGAGACCACCTACCACAGTCATTTACACACCAACATCAAAAGTTTTTGCCTTTTCTACCACATACCACTTACACTGTTATTTATTTAATATTTTTCTTTATGTGAACTTTTTAAACAAACCCATCTCAGGCAACAATATCCATGAAATCATAGATTTGATGTGGTCTTTATTTTCATGTACTAATCTCCAAATAAAAATATAACTATTAAAACAAAATATGATTTTTCTTGTATCTCCTAATAGCAACTCAGGCATCACCAGTGTTGTATGTACTACCCTTTGGAAAAAAACACTGGCCACAAACTTGAGTGGGTCTTGCCTGAAGGAGATTCTTACAAGTCTAGTGTAAGTCAGGAGGCATTTGTTTCATTAGACACCTTCACTTACACTAAATTCCCTAGAAGTCTAAGATAACAGTGCTCAGGGGTAGACTTCAACCACTACCACATAGTCCATTTGCTGCAGTGGTTAGAACTGTCATTTGCCAGCTATTTTTTGTAATTACTTAAATCAGGAACAGTTTAAGGAATTGAACAGTAAGGGTAAAGCAGATTGTTCTCAGGACATAAAACTAAACTCACCTTATTATGTATTGTTACACTGCTGTCCACTCTCATTACCAAAGGCCATAAAGCAATTTTAAGTGTTCCCTGGAATGTCACCAGCAATAAACGTTTTTGCTTTACTGTTTTGTTGAGTTGAATGTTAACAGTTATATTTTAGAACTCTTACAGCTGGGAAATCTAAAAATGCCTTCTGGTCTTTAAGAATTCATTAAAATATCTGCTTTGGGTAACCTTGGTATTACCTTAAGTATGGTTGGGGAAATAATGTCATAATCACTGAATTTTATTAGCTACCAACGCTTTTTATCACAAAAGACAGTGTTATGAAACCTAGAGCCTGTTCTGTCCCATGCTAGTGACTTTACCTCTTCTCTTGATGGTATGTCCATGAACCCTGACTAAGCTTTCCTGAGAGTCCTATATTTATTGCTGTCCTTCATGGCCAAAGGTGACAATACAGATGATGTTATAGTATGGCTGATGGGAAGAATCTCTATCCCGAGTACACAGAGCATCTCCCATACTTCAGCCTGAAAAGCCTACGACCATTCGCAGGGTTGAGATTCTGTGATTTTATCATATACCTGTCAGGTTTACATTTTTACTTCATTTGAGAAGAAAATAATCCCTTTTACTTTAGTTCTAAATTCACGTCTGAATTAATATAACTATTACATTTTTAATTAGGTTTTCTTCACCATTCTGTTTCATAAAATGAGGGAATTGTGGGGAGCCTGAAAGCAGTACGTGCCTCCACCATGCCGATGCCATTATTTCCAGAGTATTTCCTCTTCCTTCATCAGTTTCCTCTTATTAGAAAATATAACTTCTAAAATTTGCAACTTAAAACTATATTTGTGGGACTCCCCTGGTGGTCCGGTGGTGAAGACTCCGCGCTTCCACTGCAGGAGGTGCGGGTTCAGTCCCTGGTCCAGGGAACTAAGATCCTGCATGCTGCATGGCGTGGCCAAAAAACAAACAAACAAACAAAAACCTGTATTTGCCCAGCCTCTGCTTCATTAAAACAAGGGAGAGAAAGATCAGCCTAGAGTATGCTTAACACAGTTAATACCCGGTCTCTTTTTTTTTTTTTTTTTTTTCCCCTGGTAAGTGGGCCTCTCACTGTTTTGGCCTCTCCCGTTGTGGAGCACAGGCTCCGGACACGCAGGCTCAGCGGCCATGACTCACGGGCCCAGCCGCTCCGCGGCATGTGGGATCTTCCCGGACCGGGGCACGAACCCGTGTCCCCTGCATGGGCAGGCGGACTCTCAACCACTGCGCTACCAGGGAAGCCCTCGGTCTCTTTTATACTATGTGTGACTTGGACATTTTTTAAAGGTGATTGATGCAATTATTTTTCTCTTCCTTTACAATCAAGTAGGAAGTGTGGTGTATCTTCATAATAAAAAATTCACTGAGCTAAATTAAATTAAAAGAGATGTACTGTAAGGCTATAAAGGACCACTGTATATGTATCTAAGGAAAAGAGTCCAAGTAGATCTGGAGCTAAAAGTGGATCTGAAGGTCATGCTCAGGGGTTATTCTTTCCGTCTGTCTCAAGCACCTTGTGTTTTCTATCATCCTTGTTTTTCTCTCTGCTTCTTCACTCTGAAGCAGCTTCCTCTTCTTGCCACTGGTCCCCCAGCCCTTATACCACATGACGATTTCAGTGCCAACCACCATCTAATAAATATCTGTGTGTTTCCAATCAAGTTAGAGAAAAAGAAAGAGATCTGAATGTTATTTATATTTTCCCTGTATAGATTCTAAGGGAGATGATATTAATGATAGTCCCTCGTTTATGGAATGGGATGAGGACTATGGTAATACAAGGTTACATAAGAAGAGAGATGTTTAATTGGTCTGAGAGAGAGAAGGAGAAGTTAAAAGAGAGATAAACTGTCTTGGTAGCCAGTAAGAAACTTGGTGAGTCATTGAAAAGGATGTAAATGTTTAATCAGGACTTCTGTTAAGTTTTGTTGTGTATTGTGTGATGTAATTCTCTTTTTTAAATTTCCCCATCATAGCTTCTCTAATATCTAACCTTTGCTAACTTTTGTATGGTTAAGCTTGCCTTCTGGGGACTGTGATTAAGTCTCAAGTCAAAGTGAGTAGGGTTGAGAGCTGAGAGGCTCCACTCAGCAGTGCCCTCATACCGGTGGGAAGGAAAAGGGATCCAGACTCACTTTTCCATGATTTAGCATATACCTTCTTTCCCAGCTTTACTCCCCAGAGGCCATCCTCACATAACCAAAGTCGGAGCTAGGAAGAACAGGCTTCTAGATTCTCCTTGTCTTTTCATAATTCTATCACTTTGTTCGTGTTATGCTACCTCCTCATCAAAAATCCATTTCAGCAATTCCCACAACTGCATCAAGACCAAACCCCAATGCTACTTTCTCCAGGCAAAACTAACCTCTCGTTCCTCTCCACTCTTAGGGCACTTGGTTTAGTACTTATATTACCTCTGTCACATTATGCCTTGCACTAAACTGACTGTATCATCTGCCCTCTTGGAGTGTAAGAAACATCTTATTCGCCTCTCAGATTACTCACATATGAGGCCAAGCACAGTGCATGGCACATTTGAGCACTCAGTAAATGCTTTTTGAATTGAATGAAAAGATAAGTAATGCAGGGACCTGTGTGGTTTGCACAGGATGTGTTCTATCCAGATTTTTACAGTGTAGTACTAGAAAATAGTAGGCTAAAACATGTGCACCTAAGTGTGTGCATTTCCATGATGAAGATATGTTGGTCTCTTGCTGATAAAGTAATGAACTTTCACCTACCTGTCACGTAGTCTGCCTGAAGATAAATGGGAGTGTGAACATGTAAACACTTTGGGAAGTAAAAACATGCTCGATAAATAAAAGCCATTGTTTATTTCTGTATACTATATAGAGTAGGATCTCTATAATTCAATGTCTCTCGGGACTATGGGTGATCATGATAGTTTTGGTTAATCTGAACCCTCCAGGTCAGTGCTACTCAAGTTGTGAACCATGGACCACTGCCAATCCAAGAACTGTTACTGGTGTATAATGAGATAAATGGAAACATTTGGAGTCAGCATTTAAAAACCTTTGAAGCAACTTGACACAACAATATAACTAAGTAATTTAATAATAAAAATGTGACTTATGTCTCTATACTTTTGTTGTATTAATTTCATTTTGCCAGTAATTCATTTCCGTTGTTGCGTGATAGGATTCACAATAGATTGAGAATGAAAACAAAACATCAAAAAAGCTGGTCCATGGGCTTCCCTGGTGGCGCAGTGGTTGGGAGTCCGCCTGCCGATGCAGGGGACACGGGTTCGTGCCCCGGTCCGGGAGGATCCCACATGCCGCGGAGCGCTGGGCCCTTGAGCCGTGGCTTCTGAGCCTGCGCGTTCGGAGCCTGTGCTCCGCGGCGGGAGGGGCCGCGGCAGTGGGAGGCCCGTGTACCGCAAAAGAAAAAAAAAAAAAAAAGCTGGTCCTTCAGTGTAGATAGTTTGAGAAGCGCTGCTTTAGGTAATTCTTTCCAGAATGGAAGATACCCACATTGTGTACATGGGAGTGTGGGGAAAAAAGATAAAAATAAACCGGTAGACATGAAATACTAGTATCAACAAAACTCAGTGAAAGTTGATATAATTATCAACAAAAGTTGGTATAAAGGAACAATATAGTGAATGATGGTGAGAAAAAAGCATCTGAAATGTAACAGTTCTGATTCATAGTGTTCATTTTGAGCAGTCTTCCCAAAATGTTTTGTGCATCTTTAACAATCCTTTATGCAGTCTCCTCTCTCTAGTAACTAAGCTTACATTCTGGAACTTTTAGAGAAAATAACATGCTCCCCTGTTGCTAAATGAGTTTGGGTGTTGTGCTTGCTTGAAGAAAACATCTATGCACCCTTTTAATTAATGTGAACAAGAATTCTCCAGTCATCTGTAAGTCTTCTCTATGAAAAAATCCCTTCAGGAAGTCAATAATTCAGTGTCTTTAACATACAACTGAGCTTTGGTTATCCCTTGCTTTTCTTGCCAGTTTGACACTGAATTTTTATGGAAAGTCTTCTTAACCTGGGTCAGGATGATATTTTGAGTAAACAGTATGTGGTTCTTATTGTCGGAGCATCTTGTTTTTCCAGATTACCAAGATAATACATTTCACAGGGGTCTTAAAAATGTTCTACAGATTTCTGATACTGTAGAAAGTAATATTTGCCAGTGTCTTAAAATTTAGTATTCATGAATCATGTTACAGATTTTGATTTGAGGACTCAGGGATTTATTATGTAGATCACAAAATCAGAGGGTAGGGACTGAATTCAATGTCAGGTTTTGTGCTATGCCTGATGGGATGGGATTGCTCAGAAATGGTTTTTTTTTTTTTTTTTTGCAGTACGCGGGCCTCTCACTGTTGTGGCCTCTCCCGTCGTGGAGCACAGGCTCCGGACGCGTAGGCTCAGCGGCTGTGGCTCACAGGCCCAGCTGCTCCGCGGCATGTGGGATCTTCCCAGACCGGGGCACGAACCCGCGTCCCCTGCATCGGCAGGCGGACTCTCAACCACTGCGCCGCCAGGGAAGCCCTCAGAAATGGTTCTTAATGCTTAGGAGACAGAGTCCTTGATATTGCATCAGGACTTGATATTGCATTCTAAGCAAAACAGGAGGATTTTCTGATCCGTTTATAATGTAATTTTAACTTTCCTATGTTCCATTTCACTTTTCTTTCCTTCCCCTGGCAGGCAGATCTGGCCTCAGGCTGCCCAGGACCTGTTTGAACTGAAATTGGAAACCTGGACAAGCCTGGGGTTATGGTCCTCTAGGGTACACGTTCCATGTCTACCCCTTTCCTCATACTTTTCAGACTCAGATTATCTTGACTCAGTTTGCAAAGTAGCCTGTATTTCCTCCAGAGTCTTTTAAAAAAGAAATTAGAATGTTTCATAAAGCTAAAGATGCTCCAATAAAGAGAAAGTCTGTTTCCTGCTCGCCAAATTGTTTCCTATAATACATTAATATTCAAGTCTGCTCTAAATGTGTATTTTAAATTACCTCTTATATAATTGTTTATGGGGAGGTAAAGAAAATCTAGATTACACCCACTAGAAGTTTTGAAGGCTTTGCTAACTTTTTAAATTCTTTGTAGTTCAGTAAGCATAAATTTAAATCCAAGGATATAAGTTTTTAAAAAATGAGCTGGCTTCTTGATTTTTCATCTTATCTTTGCCTCTTGATCTTGCTGTGTTAGGAATTCTTGATGGCTCTTTCCTGACTGTCTTTCCGGTCTGACTTTTCTCAAGACAAATCCTAAACCGTGATATACCCATAATGAACTTTCTTCAGCCATGGGTTTAGCTACAGCTGTTCCAGAACCCTCTCTCCACCTTCCCTTGGCCCTGAAGACGTTTCTAGGCTCCCTAATCCATCAGGCCATCCCTCACCAGCTCTCCCATCCTGCTGCCTATGCTCTTCCTCCCAATGACAGATCCATCACTTCTGATCCTAGATTTTTCTCTCCACCTGCAGCTTAGATATGATGTTTTGATCTTCCCTTATCTCTCTTCCTGTCCTTATTGAACATTCCGCCTCCCTAGACTCACAGTAGTTAGTTCCAGTTCCACTATCACCCAGTTCCCCCTTTTCTTTTAAATTCCTCTCCACTCCTAAACCCAGTTCTGGCTTCAAGTGCCTGGGTGGGGAATCCAGAGATCTTGAAATTATCAGCCATCTTGATAACAACTGAGAGCCTCACAGTGATAATTTCAACAGTGGCCAACCTTTCTCTGGCTCCTTCCTATAGTTCTCTCTTGTCCTTGGTCGCATTGCGAATCCTATTTTGCTAAATGTAGTTGTATTCATGACATTGCTTTACCTATACCTGACTACATACTAGAACTTAAATAATCCTGAAAACTCATGCCCAGTGGAAGCAAGCAGAGAGTCAGGCAAGCCTGATATGTCTTGTTACTTGTTGACAAAGTGCTTGACAGAATAATTCCATCACCTCTGCTTCTCTACTCTTGGCTTTTAAAAAAGGTACCCATTCAACGTTGAGGGTATTATGTTAAGTGAAATAAGCTTCTCTACTCTTGACTTTTAAAAAAGGTACCCATTCAACCTTGAGGGTATTATGCTAAGTGAAACAAGCCATAGAGAGAAAGACAAATACTGTATGATCTCTCTTATATGTGGAATCTTAAAAACAAACAAACAAACAAAACCAAGCTCATAGATAGGTGAGAACAGATAGGTGGCTGCCAGAGGTAGGGGGTGGGTACAGGTGGTCAAAATGGGTGAAGGGAGTCGAAAGGCACAAACTTCCAGGTATAAAATCAATGTCCTGATGATGTAATGTGCAGCATGGTGACTATAGGTAATAATACTGTAGTGCATATTTGAAAGGTGCTAAGAGAGATCTTAAAAGTTCTCATCAGAAGAAAAAAATTCTGTAGCTATATATAGTGACAATGGTAACTAGACTTATTTTAATATCTATAAATATCGAATCATCATGTTGTACCCCTGAAACTAGTATATATCACTTCTACCTCAATTTAAAAAATAATAACAAAATTAAAATAAATTAAGAAAGGTATCCATTCAGAAACATGAAATACCATTTCCCACTGTGCTTACCAGTTTCTGCCCCCTGAGTCTGTACCCTGCCCTGAATCGCACTCTGCCTGTTGGCATCCCATGTGAGTATTTCACGTGGCATTAACAGCAGCTGCTCCCCATAGCAAAGCAGCTGTGAAAGCTGATCAGCCAGGATTTTTCACTTGAATCAGTTTAAACGGAGCCCACAAAGATGTGGCAGACACAACTTAGCTATTTCTTTCAAATTTACCATCTTAGCCTTATGCTTGGAGCAGCGTGTTTGGTCTGTGCCTCGGGTATTAGGAAGAGTACTAAAGCCTCCTGTCACTAATAACACCCTTTCCCACATTAACCCTTCAGATCCCAATGAATTCTTTGAGAACAGATAGAACTGACTTCCCCAGGGTCTGGTTTCTCTCTCAGTGGGTGACACTATAACACAGTTCATCTTTTTGAAGTGAGCAATCTGTCAGTTTCAACACATCATTTCTCTTTTCCTCCCATGTTTACATCTGTAGCCAAAACTGATGCATTTCACTTAGCAGCAGCTCTTAAAAGAATTAGATCTTTTATCTAGCCATCTACCCACTTACCTATTTACTTATTTAGTATAGTTACTGCCTTAGCATCTGCATTTTGAATGATTTCATACCCTTTCTCTTCTCCTTACCCTGAACCTGCCCATTTGACTCTTCTTTCAACCTGTGGCTCCTCTCCTGCTTACTTTCACCAGGCTATCTAAGACCAATCTCGCTTTGCAGTTCCTTCTCTTTTCTGTGTGTCCCTGTGCTCCTAGGTTAACATAATCCTATTTGAGCCTTTCATTTTATCATCCATTACCATGTGTGAGCCTTGCTTCTGATTGCATTCCATCTCAGAAACGCTAGTTCTATATAGATCACCTACACAGGTCACCTGTATAGATTGCCTATACTGATAACACCTGTCAAAGAAAACGGAACTGGATCCTGTCCACCAGTCTCGTTTTTGCAGGTTTACTTGGGGAAACCACCTCGGTATGATCCCAAGAGTCCCTGATTACCTATGTTTAATCCTGTTCATGCAGTGCGGGCCATGTTCTAAATGCTCCATACACACACACTTATTGAATGCTTACAATGCTAGGAAATCTGGAGCATTATCATTCCCATTCATAGGTTAAGAAATTGAGGCACAGAGAGATGAATGACTTGCTGGTCACACAACTTCTCAGAGAGAAAATAGGCTTAACCCAGGCGATTTAGCTCTAGAGCCCATGCTGTTAACCACCATGCCCCAAAACAGTGTTTCAGCATCTAATATTTCTGCTTTCCATCTCTTCTCCAGGTCCCGTGAACTTCCCAGATTCCTCCTTTGGCCACTTTCTGACACAGTAGGAGAAAATAAAGATTCTCTCTTGAACTCATGAAATCTTATGACTTCTTCTTTACTCATCACACTTTCATTTCTTAGTGCAAATTTAACTCAATTCCTTTATCTCCATGGCTTTCCTTCATAACCTTGACTTCAGCTTACGTGACTGAATATAGATAGACATTCATAATCCTCTTACTGACATTTCCTGTCACGAGGCGCAGCTTTGGAGAAAGCATAGCTCCTCCGAGAATGCTCACAGCCCGCATCTGAGCTCCCAACTCTTGAGAGTCTAGAGTGAAATTCCTTATTTTCCTCTGAGTCATTTGTTGACTGTTAACACAATTTTAGGTCATTTTAAAGCACAGAGGACTCTGTAACCCCTTACATTCTGAATCAAGGCTGAAATTCAAGCAGATAATAAGGCAGACTCTTAACCAGAACAGCTTTTATGGTGGCAAAGGAAGGAGCCCAGGAAATGGCATGAATTTAAACCTTTTAAATGACTGGATAATATGTTTAATTTTCAAAAAGTGAACATTTGGGACTTCCTTCGTGGCGCAGTGGTTAGGAATCCGCCTGCCAAGGCAGTGGACACGGGTTCGAGCCCTGGTCCGGGAGGATCCCACATGCCACAGAGCAGCTAAGCCCATGTGCCACAACTAGAGCCCCTGAGCCGCAACTGCTGAAACCCACACGCCTAGAGCCCGTGCTCCACAACAAGAGAAGCCACCGCAATGAGAAGCCCGTGCACCGCGACAAAGAGTAGCCCCCGCTCGCCCCAACTAGAGAAAACCCGCATGCAGCAACGAAGACCCAATGCAGCCAAAAATAAATAAACTAATTAAAATAAAAAGACAGCAGATTGCTCCATCTCCTATTTAAAAAAAAAGAGGGGAGTTTAAAAAAAAAAGTGAACATTTGAACCTGATAATCCGGTAGCCATATGTTGTGCAAAAGTTTACTAGCATGAACTGAAAAGTCTTGGCCTGATGTCAAGCCACATGACTCCTTCTCATAAAAGGGTAGGACCTTGCTTTTCTACTTTTCCTTTGTTTCTATGACTAGCCTGGACTCACTTGGTGATATTGAGGAGTTAGCTTTGATTCCTCTTTTTCTCCCCCTTCCAATCCATCAACTAAAAAACCTTCTTTCTCTGGTTTATGGAGCACGAAAGTCCTGGCCCCTGACCACTTCTCTGACTTTATCTCTCCCCCTCACCCACACGTTCCACCCGTGCTCGCCGACTGTCTCTTCTGTGATCATTCTCAAGCCATTTTTTCCTCCCTTAGGATCTTCCTCACCAGCTCTTTTCTCTGTTCAAAATGTTATCTCTTCCCTGATATTTTCATGGCTCATCCTTTTCTGTCAGAAGCCTTCCTGAACCATCCACTCTGAAGGAGCTGTCCACTGATTCTGTCACATAAATTTATTTTAACTAAAATAATAATAAAATTTTAAAATTTAACTAAAATAATAATAAAGTTAACTTTATTAACTGTAATTAGTGCAGTGCACTAATTATAGTTACAAGACCTTAAGCTGGGACTCTACCTAAGTTTTAGCTGAGTTCAAAAAGGAGAGGTGAAGAATACTTCAGTATTCTGAAGTGAGGTGCTAGGACCTACACAGGACTTTTCAAGGGAGTTGACAACTTGGTCTTGCAACTCTTGGTTAACCACCAACTTACAGTCTATAAAATTGTTTGGAGGAGGCAAAAGAGATACTGGAGATTAAAAATTATTTTTTCAGAGAGAATTGCTGGTGTGCTGCTCCCCAAAAATCTCTACAGTAAAGAGGAAAGGGGGGTATATCCCCCTCTTTTTTGCCTGCTGCAGAGACTTTGGTAAGACTACTCAGTGACCTTGACCTATGTCCCCTTAAACTGTGGGATACAGACTCACACCCAGAAATGTCTGAAGGAAGAAGACTGGATGCTCTGAGACAAGCAGGAAGAAGACGCGGAGTTGAAAACAGCCTAGACTCCCAGAATTTACCATGACAAAGGACACACGAGTGCTACCTCTTGACCAGATGATGGGCACAAGAGAAAGCCCCAGCCAGGAGCCCTTTTAGATCCTACCAGAGAGGGCTATGCATAGGGGAAAAGTGATCCTAAGAGGAGTTGAGCTTCTAGATTCTTAGTAACTGAGAGAGAACATTTAAGTGGCCACCTAGAGGAATATAGATCACCCACATTATGACTAGAGCAACAGAATTCATTCATTCATTCAACATAATTGTTACATCACTATTGGATTTTCACCTAGTTTATTTCCTTACTTCTATAGTGCCCATCTCCTTTGACTAGAATATACATTTAACAAGAGTAAGGACCTTTTCTATCTTTTCATGGTTGGCTAGAGCAGTACTTGGCATATAGTTGGTATATTTGTGAATGAATATTTAATAAATGTTGATTGATTGACTGAAATAGTGAAGACTAGGAAAATGTAACTTCCACTCCCTTCCCACAGTGATATGCAGATTCTAGTACTGTGAATGTCCACTAAGCTAACACAGTTGGGACTATAATCATTAACAAGTAGAAGCCTCAGAAGCAAAGGCTGATTAAAATAAAATAGCTGATTAAAAATCTAACAACTACTTCATCACTTTCTCCTAAATTATTTTTTGTTTGGTTTTGCTTTTTTAAACAGAGCACCTCATGATAAATCATATTCTGTTATCAATATAGCCTTTGTCGTACTATGCTGTAAGTTTCAACCTATTTATACAAGTTAAATAATCTTATTTTATTAGTCTATTATATTCTTCTTATTTTAAAATGTTTTTTATATATACAAAATAATATATGTAATGTAAATTGAGGCATAATAATATCGGTAAATAACATTTTATCACATTATAAGTAACTAGAAAATTATCCAAAGTGGTGTGACATTTTAGAGAAAAAATAGTGTTAATTCTTAGCCCTAAAATAAATTTCAATTTTAATATGTGTAATGTAAATTGAGGCATAATAATATCAGTAAATAACATTTTATCACATTATAAGTAATTGTAGAAAATTATCCAAAGTTGTGTGACATTTTAGAGAGAAAATAAAATGTTAATTCTTAGCCCTAAAATGAATTTCAATTTTAATGAACTTGATGCAAATATCTACTTTTCCAAAATACACACATATACAGAGCTGTCTAGGGCTACAGACACACTCATTTTTATACAAACTTCATATATAGGTATACATACATTATAATTGTAATATATAAAGCTAGTATGTATGTGTGTTTATATTCAACTTATATAATATATACTGCCTTCCCAAAATGAAGGTGGAGAATTCATAGAATTTTAAACTAATTTAAATAATAGCACCAATTTCCTGAGCCTTTTTGTATACCAGGCCCCTCCTGAGCAGTTTAATAAACACTATCTAATTAAATTTTCAGAAAATCCTCAGGAATTAAGTCATATCCCCATTTTACAAATTAGGAAACTGAGGCTTAAGAAAATTAAGCTTCTTCCCAAGATGACGGCAGAAAATCAGTAGTGAGTGATAAAACAGAAAACTTTCTGACTCCAAAATCTACCTTCTCAGATCTTTTAGTCATTCACCATGTTCCTCCCTAATCGATAGGTGCTACTAAATCTGTGTAGGGCCAAGATTATTTTCAGTGTAATCTTTTGAAATCATATACTAATATTTTGTGTGTCTATTTATTAATTTATGTTACTGTTTCCTCTCTCACATTTAACAAATAAGCCTCAAATCGCTATAGAGACTTCTAAAAAGAAGCTAGGTCCAAAGTGTCTAGGAGGGCTTCAAGATTCAACTTAATAGAGATATTATATTGGGCCACAATTTTGATGAGTAATAATATCTTTCAAACTAACATCAACATCTCTTTTGAGAAAAGAGAGAAAACAAACTGAAAATCATGAATTTTAACAAAATAGCTGAGCTGTTTGAATTCTTTGTGTGTGTTTGTGTTTAGTTTTGCTTTTGTTTGTTTACTTCTTTTGCCTTAATCAGGTTCTATAGGAGATTTGAAAGCATTATCAAGTGTCATCTTATGCTTATTAGTAGTATTAAGCTAGGGAGTAAAGATAGTAGAAAAATGTTTTTTACTTAACTCAATGAAACCACTTTGTTCAATCAGTTAAGACTATTTCATTAACTAACAAATAATTATTGAACTTCTTCAATATGATTAACCAAAGGGAATTCAGAAGTTACAGTCCCTTTGGGAGTTGAAAGATTCTTCTGAGTGTTCATTAAGGGTATCAAATATTTGACCAAGATAGCGAGCAAAACAACATGTGTTTTGCACTGTAGTTAGGGTGCACCAACTATCACAAATAGTTGTCTGTTCCCCCTCCCTCTCTCAGGTGTGCTCATGTTGTTACAACAATGAAGGGCGCATGTGCAATGCAAGTTCACACTGAGAAAAACTTGCCTATTCCACTGATAATCTTCTTTGGCTGAGAGGAGCTGGTCTTTGGGGCCTTACGGGTATGAGTCATAAACAACCAGATGAAAGGTTTAAAGGAGTTACTTGGCTATAGTAGACAAAAACATCCTGTTAGGAAATCTTCTAAACCAGTGTCTGTATGTGTAGATTTCTTTTTCTTTGCAACTAACTGTATTCTAGCTATCATATATTTCTCATTTTTTTAACCTCTATAATTCAGCCTAAAAATATAACTACTTAGGTATTCTGACACTTCAGTTGGATGTCAGTGATCACTTCGTTTTGAACAACCATCAAATCTAAGACTGAGTTTCCTTGGAGGTCACTCGAGGATCAACATAGCCATTGGAAGAACAATAAAAATTTCAGATTTTTATTTTGGTATCAAACTACAGATACTTTTGTGGCTCAAGGAAGGTTGAACTCGCTTGACATCAACCTTTAAAAATTAAACTCCATCTTTAACAACAATAGCTAAACCCTAAAAATAGTGCCAATTATTTCCATGTAAACACCAGATGGGGAGATTCCCCTAGACCTGTGTTTCATCCATTCAGTCAAGAAACAGTTATTAAGCCATTTCTACAAGGTGCCCAGACCATGTACAAGTCCTGAGAGCAGAGAATGGAATAACCTAAAGTTCCTGCTCTCACCCAGACAAAGCTCCTTTCTGACAGTGACAGCATCTGTGAAAATGATAATTAGAACATTTGATAGTGCAGTTTTCCAGATTTGCCTGATAATAAGACTCATCTATGTGCCTTGTCAAAAATGCAGATTCCTGGGCTTGGAGATTGATGACATGTGGAGTGAGTCCTATAAATCCATTATTTTACACGCTGCTCAGATGTGTCATATCAGGCAATTGTAAAAACATTTGGTAGAGAATCCCAGGGTAAGAGTGGACTAGAAAAGCCAATGAGGAGGTGGTGTTTGAGTCAAGGTCTGAATGATGAGAAAATATAGAGGAAGTGGATTCCAAGCAGAGGGAATAGTAAGGGCAGAGGCCCTGAGCACAGTATGAGGTTGCTGGCTTTCAGAAACAGAGCAAGCCAGTAAAATCGGTTTCACCAATTAGGAAAAGCTTGGCCGAAGGAGGTTAAAGAAGAAGGCAGGGGCTATGCTAAGCAGTTTGGAAATTTTTAAACTCAACAGGCAGCTGTTGGATGGTTTTAAGTAGAAGAATGATGATCTGATAAACATTTCAAAAGATCTACTCTAAAAGACTAGCCATCAAAAGGAGACTTGAGAATGTGCTTCAAAATCTCCTGGGATGATTTTTTTTAAAATGCAGTTTCCTAGTCCAAATCCCATATCTTCTGAACTAAGGCCCAGACATCTGTACTTCTAACAAGCACCCAAGGCTGAATAATACAGCCTCAGACTAGAAGCTCCGTGAGTGTCTGGACTCTATTTACTTACCGCTGTACACTCAGTGGCTAGCATTGAAGTAGTAGGGATATTACTTAATTTTTGAGGATGTTGTAAAATGTTTTTAATGAATATGTAAATGAATAACCAAATCTTTGGTATTTAAAATCAATGTGATTGGCAATTAAAAAATTAGGTATTTAACTAGCTAGCATAATAAATAAGATTATTGGTAGTCTTTACATATTTCAAATATTTCCTAAACAAATAAACTATAATTTAAGTTAGTGCTTTAATCATTGTCATTAATATAGAAATATTATATTCTGGCTCCTCAAATGCACCTGGAAATGGTCAGAAAATCTGTCATTGCAGAAGATTATTGATGAGTAGAGGATTGTTACAGGTTTTGAAAGGTAACAAAGCAGTCATCATGCTTGAACAGTTTTAGTTGCTTAACACTCAGTGTTTGGTCACATCTGTAGCATCTGTAGTTTGTAATGGTTGAGGGGAAAACAATTTATGAATCAAAGCAAAACCCCATAGTTGGAATATCCACATCTTTCTTCTAATTCTTCTAAAATTCAGCTTATATACATAGACATGGAGAGTTTTTACATTTAAATCTTAGTATTTGTTGGTAATTACAAATATTTTTTTCCTAGGATCAAAAGAAATTTTATGAAATACAATAATAATCTGTAAGACTTTGAAGAAAATATAAATAATCAACAAAATATGCTCTGGGTCATAGAAAGGACAACATAGAAAGACATAGTTTTCATAAAGTAAATAGGAGTGATGTATGAGAATCAGTGTAATTTATAACTAAAAACTACTAAAATTTAAAAAAGTTCTTGGCATACATTGGTTTATAAAAAACATTTCCAGGATGAATATATATCTTTTCCACAAATAAAACACAAGACATTAAATAAACTCGATCAGTTACAAACCCAATCCATATTAGGCAAATCCCATATCTTACTTACTTTATCTTCAGGGATTAACACAGAGTGGACCTCCAATAAATGTTTCATGAATGACTGAATGGTTGTCACAGTGATTTATATCATGAAGTTAATGAGACCAAGTTCATGTTTGTTCAATTGAACATATCTGTTTTCTTGGCACCAAGACACACTGTATCTTTATTTCCAGCCAGAAACCCACTGTATCCTTATTCCATCACCCAAGTTACTCTTTGGTCACATAATAAACTGAGTTAGAGGATGCTTCCAGTTTAAAATGACCATCACAACTTTTTATCCAATGTAATAGTGTCACCTTCTTATACTAAGATCAGAATAAGTATATAATAAGTATATATCTATATCTAGATATATATCTAGATCTAGAGCTAAATTGGAAGATAGACACACACATATATGTATATAGACAAACTTATACACAGGTCCATATATATAAATATGTGCGTATGTCTATGAATTTCAAAGATGTGAATCTTTATTATCATTATTATATAATAACTTACTATTTCAAAGGGAAAAAAGTTAAGGCCCACTGTCATAGGTTTGATACACAGTATTGGCTTTTGAGTGTGTATTCCAAAGAGATCCCACTAAAGAGCCAAATATATTTAAAGCTAACAAAAATAAAAGGTTTTTTGAAAAAAATTATGTTGAAGCTCTTTGTACAACCACTTTATTCCACTTTCTGTCAGAGCTTATGTGTTTCCAAGGGAGTACAGTAATTTGTGCATTTTCTATTTTTAAATCATTCATTGTTCTAGTTAAATATTATGAGTGTATGGCAATTCCTAAAAGAGTCATGCAGAGATAGTAGGTGCAATTGTGTTGTACTCAAAATAAATTCATGGTTAAAGCAAATATTTAACAACTGTCAAATACTGGATTGCATGTAGAAAAACTAATCCTGTATAGCTCTGGTAAATTAAAACTTCAAACCAAACCTTCCTTCTGTGCTTTTGTAATTAGAAAACCAAATGAGGAACTTTTCTGGGCAGCCTGGTTTAAGAAACCCACCTGTTTTCTCTTTTTAAAAAGATATTTTTGAAGTTAATATGTTTAAGTAAAGGATTTAAATGACTCAAAACTGGAATTGTAAAGAATAACCCTCTCACATTTAAATATTACTATGTATATTTGTGATTTACAGCAATTTGATAAATGGCATATGAGGCATTAATTATAAATAATATGCTTGAAAAAGAAAGTCAGGTTATGCAAAGAAGACATTACCTGAGGAATGGCAACCATCTATCCCATGGATCACCCATCAAGGCTAATGTCCAAGGACCTTTATATTTTCTCCACATCAGCCATCATCCAGGACCTTGTCAGTATTCAGAAGGGCTCTACTGAAATATTAAGTTCAAACATCAGCTCTCTGATCACCAGTCCCACTCTACTAGCCCCACCATGTCTGTCTTCAGTCTCTCGGGGACATTTAGTCTCTTGACTAGACCCTTCTCTCTTTCACTACCTTCTCTATCCAAATTAAATTCTATGCTCCATTATTTCAAATGCTTGCTTCCTAATCCCTCTACCCTCTTCTCCGATTGTCCTTCAGTTTAAGTATATGGAAAAACCCAGCCTTGGCCCAGTCTAATTCTTCACCTTTTCTGAAAGAACCCACACTGCTCAGTGCCTCCGGAGAAATTTCAAACAAACTTACATGTTGGTGCGAGCCTAAATGCATGATTTTCAGACTCAACTGACTTCTCAAAGAGTTCTGATAATCCTATTTTTTCAAAATACTTAGAACTTCTCTTTTCTTTTAAAATCTGCAACCTCATCACTCTCACTTTCATCAGGTACCTTACTTTCAACTTCACAAGGAAAAGAGAAGCCATCAAGGTAGAATAGCCTCAGTCTCCCATTCATAGTACAGACTCCCCTGTGTGCCAGCCATATGTGCCTCCCTCCCTTCTGCCTCAGGTTCACCCTTCTATTGGCGGGGGTCATATTACTTCTTAGGGGACCATGCTCCAGTGATTCTTTCTTTCACTGTATCCTCAACGTCTCTTCCTATACTGACTTATTCTCACAAATAATTTGGTGATCACGTCAAGAAAAAATACATAAAACCTCTCTGGATGTTTCTCTATGGTCCCTATCCCTTCTATCTGAACCCTTTAATAGCCAATCTTTTAGAAAGACTGCTCTCCTTACCATTTCGTTTTCCTCGCCTCCCACTTACACTCTGATCCGTCTGTGATTTGGCCTCTGTCTCCACCACACCCCAGAAAGGCCTCCCAGCAAAGTCTCAAATGACCATTGTGTCAATCAAGTTTCCAAAAGAAAAGAGGTGGGACATTCAAGCTGGGATAATTTGAAGAGAATGTAATTAAAAAAGAGACAGAGACTTCCCTGGTGGCTCAGTGGTTAAGAATCCGCCTGCCAATGCAGGGGACATGGGTTCGAGCCCTGGTCTGGGAAGATCCTACATGCTGTGGGGCAACTAAGCCCGTGCGCCACAACTACTGAGCCTGCGCTCTAGAGCTCGCGTGCCACAGCTACTGAAGCCTGCGAGCCACAACTACTGAGCCCACGGGCCTAGAGCCCATACTCCGCGACAAGAAAAGCCACCGCGATGAGAAGCCCACGCACTGCAACGAAGAGTAGCCCCCTCTCGCCGCAACCAGAGAAAAGCCTGTGTGCAGCAAGGAAGACCCAGTGCAGCCAAAAATAAATAAATAAATAAATAATTTTAAAAAGACAATAAAAATCCATTGGTAGAGTACAGTGAACCCTCAAGGGATAGCCTGATACTCCAGAGCTAATAAATGCAGGAAGCTCTTTCCCAACCTACCCCAAGAGGGGTGAGCAGAGAACTACCTGACAGGAGCTGTGACCTTAGGTCAAGGAAGCAAATCCACAAAGAAGAAGCCGAGGGGAAAATATCCTCTCCTCCCTTCTTCCCTCCTTCTTATCTTCTACCAGTGCCCACCGTTGGTCTAACTCCAACAGAAGATAGGATAGAGTTAATGGGGGCCATCCACACTGGGCAAACTCCTGGGCACGGAGCAAGATGAAGAAGGCTGGGGACACAGAGGTGACAGCCAGCACAACCTCAGTGCCAAACCTACTATGCAGCTTTGCAGCTTTATCTTAGGCTCTTAATGGCACTGAAAAATGTTGGCCTCTTCTGAAAACTCTCCTTTT
The DNA here is from genome assembly GCF_005190385.1 of Monodon monoceros. Classification (NCBI taxonomy): domain Eukaryota; kingdom Metazoa; phylum Chordata; class Mammalia; order Artiodactyla; family Monodontidae; genus Monodon; species Monodon monoceros. Next base: position 51,802,772 of record NW_021703772.1, on the reverse strand, counting down.
TGTGGCCCTTTGATGCCACTGCAATCTGTTTGTCTTCTTCCTCAACTTCTTTTGCACCTTCTATGCCTTTTTATTTATTTCTATTTTTTTACTTTTATTTATTTATTTTTTTTGCGGTACGCGGGCCTCTCACTGTTGTGGCCTCTCCCGTTGCAGAGCACAGGCTCGGGACGTGCAGGCTCAGTGGCCATGGCTCATGGGCCTAGCCGCTCCGCGGCATGTGGGATCTTCCCAGACCGGGGCACGAACCCGTGTCCCCTGCATCTGCAGGCGGACTCTCAACCACTGCGCCACTAGGGAAGCCCTTCTATGCCTTTTTAAAATGCTGGTGCTCTTCAGGGCTATGGCTCTTCAAAGGCTGCTTTTCCTCTCAGTGCCCTTGGGTGGCCTCATCTATTCCTATTGCTTTCACCACCATCTTCACGATTCCTAAGACTATATTTTTGCCCCAGCCCTTTCTCCTGAGCTTCATGCCCACTTCCTTGTCTGTCTATAGTGCTGCTTCACTTAGAAGTCTCATAGACACCTCCAGATCAACTTGTCAAAAATTAAACCAACCTCTCTAATCTCAAATCCATTCCATTTATGTTTCCTATTTTAGTAAATGAGACCGTCATTCTTGCAATTGCCCAAAAAAGAAATCTGGTTTTCAACTTGACTTACCATTTTCACAGCTAATGAGAACCCCTATCATTTTTATCTCAAGCACTTTCTAATTTCAGTGGTTTACATTTATCCTCACTCTCACTACTCAAGTCTAGGCTACCATAAACTTACATTTAGGTCTAGAAGGGGCTCTTTCGCTGGTCCTCTGCATCCCTTCTTGGCCCATTCTGCACCTTCAGCCAGAGTGTAATTTCTTTGATAAATCTTCTCATTATATTTTCCTTCTTTAAAAATTTCCAGTAGCTCCACATTTTTCTTAGAATAAAGTCTACATGTTTTGTCTTGGCTTTCCAAATTTGTTCTCTTCTTTCTTAGGCACCAGTATATTAAATTCCAACAGAGCAGAATTTCTTTCAGTTACTTGAACAGACCATGCTCAGTCTCACCTCTGGACCTTCACACAGTCTTTGCCTTCTTCTTGGGGCACTGCTTGTCCACTCTCTACCTGGGTAATCGCGGCTTTGCCTTCAAGACACAGGGTAAATGTCACTTCTTTTGAGAAGCCTTCTCTGATAATCCACGCCTGGATATTATGCGCCTCTCTTATCCGATAGTATATGGTACTTCCCAGAGTGAAACTTGTTTTCTTGTGTGCATGTCCCTCTAGACTCCAGTGATGTGTGCTCCAGGACTGGGTCTTTCGTTTTCATTGCTGCATCCCCAGCACCTAGCAGAATTGCAAGCATTTTCTAATGAACGAATGAAGTTGCATTTGAGGACATGAAGGCATTTTACAGAGTGGGAGTGAAGTATATAATTGACGAGGTGAAGAGAAGCGGCATCATAGATGATGTTACAGTTTTGCTCCAAATTTTATGTTTATTCCGAGGGCAGTGGTAAGCCACAGAATGTTCTTAAACAACAGAGGGATAGACAGAAGTTGTGTTTTAGCGAGAGTAATTTTCCTGCTGTGAGTGGGATAAACCAGAAGAGGGGAGAGCTGGGAGTTGAAAAAACAATTTTGAAGACCGAACAAATTGAGGCAACAGGTGACACTTTATAAGACTGCAAAGAAAGGTATAGCTGTGGGAGGTGTTTGGAAAATATAAAGAGGGATGCTTGGACATTAAAGGCAAAGTGGAAGAGGAAGTAAAACGTGACTATGATTTTGATACTGGTTACTAGGGTAAATAGTTCTGTCATTTACCAGAATAGGGAAGTTGGAAAGGAGAATTTGAGGGAGACATATGAAAGGACTTAGAGGCTACAGTGAGGTCATAACACTTGAAGAGAAATGTTTTAAGAAGAGGGTTTATAGGACGGGACTGAAATGTGTCTTCTCAAGGGAGAACACCCTTTTCTGACCCTAAAGAATGTGTTCTGGCACAAAGAGAAGCACTCTAAGGCCTGAGGTTGTGTGTGTGTGTGTGTGTGTGTGTGTGTGTGTGTGTGTGTGTGTGTG
>NW_021703772.1:51599071-51800694 GCF_005190385.1 Monodon monoceros | reverse complement strand
GTGTGTGTGTGTGTGTGTGTGTGTGTGTGTGTGTGTGTGTGTGTGTGAGCTGTTGCCTAAATTCTGAGTCCTAGAAAAGACTGTAAGGACAGAGGACAGAGAGGCATTATGTATGTGTGTCCCCTCTCTGATCAGAGGCATATATTTGAAAGAGCAGTCAAGAAAATTCCAAGTCCTTGTTTATTGTAAATCACCACCTAGCTGAAACACAGATTTCCAATTACTGCACTAGTTTTCTGCACACTGCCTATAACAAATTCTTGTTAACTAATAGAAGGGATGCTTGAAATCCATAGAGAAGTGTTCTGTAGTGTTCAGATGTTGGGAGCCTGTGTACGTGTGTGTGATGCATAGGACACAGCATTTTGTAAAGGACCTCCATAGGCTCTCTCCACCTGACGAAAGAATGCCCACTACATGTAAGGAGATTTGAGTCATTTTTTTTTTTTTAAACAAAGTAAAACTTATATTTACAAATCACAGAAGAACTTTATTCTTTTTCTTCTCCCAGCCATTCAAAGCTGTCTTGTGGGCGTAGCTCTTTCCCTCCCCTCTGAAACGTCCATGACTTTTCACTTCTCTGCATTTGGCAGGTGTTTAAAGTGACTCTTTTCCCTTATGGATATTTTCTTGGGTTCTTCTGAGATCCCACATCACTAGAGATGTCTCATTTACATTCCACAACTTCTTAGTCTCTGGAAGTCACATCCGGGCTCTTTGTGATGAGGCCTCCTTGACCCTCCAAAGCCTTGTTGGGAAGAACCCCCCAAACAACTCAGACAGCACTTGTACGTGGCCCCCGTGTGGGCCTCTGTCTGTGGGCCATGCAGTTACTTCCAAGAGCAGTGCTTTCTCCGTCACTCTGGGCCACTTCAGCTAGACACCTGTCCTCATGAGGCTTTCAGGCATGACTGCAGTCTACCGTACTTCCGTAGTTCCAGGGAGTACTTATGAAAGTCTCTGTGTGGCCTTGAAACCCCTCTCACTTGAGGAAACAAAGATATATCTCTCGACCCTCTCTCACCAGAAAGAACCACAAGTACTCTGATGCCTCTCTCTCTCTAAAGAATCCTCTCGGAAACCCCTTCTTCTCTCTTGAGCTTCTCAAGCTTTATACGCTGGAATCAGATGGTTAGCTGAGGGAAGCAAGAGCCCCTCCTGTACAAGTCCAGCTAGTCAGCACCTCAACTGTGAGGTGGCAGCACACTTGTCACCTCTGGTTTGGGTCTCAGCTAAAACCCAAACAGGAAGAGCCCTACTTAACATCCTGTTACCACTGGATGTAGATATGTATCAGACACTTATCAAAACCATAATATTAATATTTGGCTGTAAGACAAATCTGGGTAAATAACGCCTTACCCAGAGAAAGTGAATGAGGGAAACTATGACCAGGAGGGTGACAGAGCTCAAGAGCACAGGACGTGTAGAACTCATGTAACCCCTCAGGCAAGTACTCATTTCCAGAGAAACTGCACTTTCAACCCTGTATCACACTTCAAAGGGGAAAATAAACTATTTTCTACATCTATGGAGCGTAATTACAAGAGAAAGAAATGAGTCATAGGATTTCATTTCCAAATATTTGCATATGTGTTTTATATGAAAAACTAGAGAACAAACGAGGGATGTTTTTTTCCAATAAACATGAAGTATGTGCCACAAAATTATTCAGATATTGAAAGAATAGAGAAAGACTACAAACTTCTTTTAGTTTTTTTTTTTTTTTTAGCTTCTTTATGTGCAGGAGAAACTACATGACCTAAGAAGAGACCTGACCTCTAAAAAAACCTCATTTCAACCTCGACATATGACCTCAGAGGGATTCATTTGCCCTTTGGAAAGTTTTTAAGCTTTGTAACAGAGACACAGGCATGGAGAAGATTAGAGAGCTCAGGGGAAGGAAGTTGGGGATTTTCTTCCATAGCAGATGGTGGGCTGTCAGCAGCTTGGTTTCTCAATTGGGAAAAGCCTCCAATGGTGTAGCTCTTCATCAGCTGGAGCTCCCTCTTTCTCCGGGTCCCAGTAACTGCTTCTTCACCTTGCTCTTCAGGTCTAGTGGTGATACTGGCGCTCTGCCACTTTTTACCTACCTGTAACCCTGACCTCACACTGTTAGGTAGTCCCTTGATTAAATATTCTTCATTTACCCTATTGGTGTGCCATCCCTTTCCTGTTACACTGAGGCCAGTCTTTCCATAGAAAATTTCTGTTTGCCAAATTCCTCCTTGGGCTGGTCATTGGAGTTGCTTGAGACCTTGAATACTTGGGACTCAGTCCAGTGTCAAATTGTTAAAGATAGCATTTTCTATAGGGTAAATTGACTTTACGTGTACCTATTTATTTGGGAGGCCACAGAATATTTTCCACAAAATTATTACATACCACTAAGCTTACAGCTCATGGATATAGCATGGCCACTGTTCACATCTTGCAAATAACAAGAAAACGATAATCCAGAAATTATCTTTCAAAGTTCAAAGGCAGCTTAAGGGATTTTTTTTTAAGGGATAGAAATAAAATCTCCGGTTTTGGAAATCCCTTCATGTACCCACCCATCTGACCCCCACCTGTTTTAATGATTCACTGGGTTGGGAGGCCAGTGCACTAAAGCTGCTTGGTGGCTTGCAAAGGAGCCACAAGGCGAAGCAGTAAAACCACCTGTGATCCAAATTTACTAGGAGGAAAATGTCCTCTGAAAAAGGAGAAAGGTGTTAACTCCAAAACCAGCAGGACCCAAATGTTGCTTTCTAGAGATGCTGCTTTATTAAAGGAAGAAGCTATCTGTAGTTTTCATATCAAAGGTCGAGCTGAGTAGGGGTGGCCTTTGTGTTGCAATTACAGTGTTTGCAAACTTCTCAAGTGCTTCAAAACAGCGCCAAGCAGGGCATTCTTCATTTGCTTACCAAGCCACTCCCCTTCCTCTCTGCCTTTCCCTCTCCTCAGATGATCATGCAAAAAAGATAAACTGCACCATGGGCCACAACTGAATAATCGCACATTATATTTTATAGAAGCCTGAAAAATACTCGTTTTCTTTGCCCTTTTTTTTATTTTTTGCATATCTTCAGATATTTCTCTGCTCACAGAAACTGTGTCTTAGCCCCAAATGATTTATTTTATGGTGAAATTTTAGTGGATACATGAAGCCTATAAATTATTTGAATACCATTTTCAATAGTATTATATAGGAAAAAGGTAAAGCAGTTTCATAAAGCTTTCAAATATACAATAATGAGCTCTTGATTGAAGTATTAAGAGCACCATATTAGAATAAAATTATTATAAGCTATTCTTAAGACATGAGCTTTGATATTTTACCTTTTTTTCTTTTTTTTTTTTTTTTTTTTTTTTGTTTGCGATATGCGGGCCTCTCACTGCCGTGGCCTCCTCTGGACGCGCAGGCTCACTGGCCATGGCTCACAGGCCCAGCCTGCTCCGCGGCGTGTGGGATCTTCCCGGACCGGGGCACGAACCTGTGTCACCTGCATCGGCAGGCGGACTCTCAACCACTGCGCCACCAGGGAAGCCCTTTTTTTCATTTTTAAAGTTGGCACTTTTGAGCAAATTAATGAGTTTACAGGTTATTCTTAGAAGACTGATTTCTGAAAAGCAGGATATTTAGAGTTGAAAAGAAACCATTTTTCAGAACAATGTAAACATTTTCATCTGCTCATTGTTCAGTCATGTTTGTGCTCAAATTTTCTTTTCACTGTAGAATAGACAATGGTGCAGGTTATTAGTTAAGCTACTGGGTATGATCATTCATAAGATAAACTAGTGTGTCAGTATTTCTAACTAAGGCAATCAGGAATTTCTCCTTTCCTTTGATTTATGTTTTTGAGTGTATTGGCAAATATTTTATACATTTTAATATGTACAATAATTAAACAAATGCATCTAGCTCTAAGTATTTCATCTGGAATATAAATAATTCTATACATAAAAATCTAAATGTAGTACACAATTTACTTTAAGGTATTTGAGTTCTACCAAGTAATACTTTTTTGTAATTAGAATGAAAATGTTTCCCTAAAATTATTACCTCAAAAGATAATCTGTAGCAGAATCTACAAATGAATTTGTGCATAAAGCTGACCAAATTCCTTTTACTGCAGTAAATAATCCATCATCTACATTGTTCAGCTGTACATTGCAGCTTTCTTGGTAAAAAACTGCATGGTACTGTGAGAAAGTACAACATAAGATTGTCTATGATTAAGGAAATTTAAAATTAGAGGCCATGTGTTTATTCCATGTGTTTAATTCAGTTAGTAACCATAGATAAATATATATTGTGGGGTCATTTTCTTTTCTTTTCTGACATTATTGTTAGTAAACCAGAGCATTGTTGGGATTTGGAGATTGATTTTTATAGAATCAGAAAGAATTAAATAATTTTGCAAAAGGATGGCCTTGGAGCTGACTCTCTGGTACGTAAATATGTAGTTTACAATTCCGTGGCACTGAAGCACTTTCAAGACCAAGTCAAGAGACTCCATTCAGTGACACTAAGGCCATAGACAGTGCCCATGAAGAGCAGCCATCCTGTTTCCAAAATGAGCCGATGCGCTGAATTAAGCCTTTGAAAAGGCTTTGTTTTTAAGAGTAAGAAATACAGTTTTGCATCATGACACAGTATACTAATACACACACACACACCTTCACATTTATATATAATTGAAACTAAATTTCACAAAACAGTACTTATTGGAATTATAGCTAAAGCACTATTTTACTATTCTATTCTTTTCATCCTATTTTTTGTATGTTGACCATAACCCAGTAAGTTATGTCATGTACCGCTGAAGAGTAGCACCCAGCGTTTGAAAAGCACTGTAAAGTGTGTTATAAAGACTGTCGTGAGATGAGCACCTGTTATTCTCCAATTTCTGGTAAAGGTGCCCAAGGGAACATGAACTTCCTTTGATCAGTGCTGTCTACAAATTCTTTCACTTTTTGCCTCACAAAGACTGATGAAGTTGGAGAATCTAAGAAACTTTGAATGTCTAATACATTGAGACAAGTAAATGGAAACCTCTAAAACCTAAACTGAGTCACACAATCTCATTGGTTAAGTCTGCTTAGAAATAGCAGGTAGTCATTGATGTTTATGCAGTTCATGACCATGCGATATTATTAATTAAGCCTGTTTCTCAGATTAAAAATTGGGTCATCTCTTACTTCTAGCCAGCTAGAGAAACAGTGGAGAAGAGATGAGATGAAGGGTCTGGCCTCCCATTCGGCTCTCTTTCTGTCTTAAGAGGGGAGCCTGAGCTTGGCTGTAGCCTGAGAATCTGAGAGGCAAAGGTTCTTTCCTTTTCATACACGAGGGGAGGTCTAGAATTATAGAATTTAACTGGACAGACTCTGGAATGGTCTGTGGGCTTCTGCTTGAACTTCTGCCAAGAGAAAAAAAATCCTTCAATTTATATTAAGTCACAACTCTTAGGGAAAATAAGTACCTTTCGGAGAAGTAATGGCCTATAAGCTTCTAAAAACTGACTGAGTTTATCAGAGTGTTTTGAAAGTGTCAGATGGCTAAAAATAAATGCAACAGGACTCAGGTCTTACATGCCAAACAAGCCGAGAGCATGAAGGAAGGATCCCGGAACAGAGCGCACGTACACGTAGCTTCTGAGAGTCCGGGTGAATGAAAAGGCATCATGAAGACAGAGCAGAACCTGAAAGAGGAGTAGGCACCAAAGATGGCTTTGACCCCTGTATTATGTAGTGTAAAAGACTAAGCTGCTCTAATGCTATCCCGGGGAGTCTGAACGATAGAAAGTCTTCAAAATGACTTTTATTTCCTCCTCACATATCAATCTGGGGCAAGTAGGCAGGCTGCTATCCTGCTATCCTGCATATGCTTCAGATATCCAGGCTTCTTCCATCTTCTTCTCCAATTATCATCTGGGGTGTTTCCCCTACCCCATAAGGAATATTTTCTAAGGAAGGTTGGAGTTTTTTCCAGCTTTTTGAGAGAGAAAGTGCCTGAAGGATCATATGCACAATGTTTGAAGTCCCAGGACTGGAAGAGGCATGCAGCACTTCCAGTGACTTTCTCCTGGTGAGAATGAAGTCACAGAGCCATGTTTAGAGGAGGGACTTGGGGGAGGAGTGGCAGTGCTAGAAAAGATAGCCCCTGCTTTGTGGTCACATCCCTAGCTTAGCTGTATTACTTTAAGGGGAGAATGAACTGTGATGAACAGCCAGCAGTCCCTGCCATAGCTACGTCTTAGTCAGCCGTGGCTCATGCTACATTTCTGTGTCTACTGTCCAAAAGCAGACTGGTGTGCCCAGGCTGCTGTGAATATGTAGAAAGCCTTCTTCATGGTGCAGATTTTACTTGAACATTTATCATCAGGTCATTGACATAACTACAAAGCCTTTTGAAAAATAACCTCATATTCATTTTAATCCAATTTTTCTCTTAGCTTGGAATGCTTTACATTGCTCATATAAAATTTCTGGGACTAAGGCCATAAGTTAAAAATGAATGTCTTTAATCAATTCCAGATTTCCAACCTAACTTCTAGTATAAATCTTGCTCCTTGAATTTAATATGTACTGTAAGAAACAAGGTATGATAGATAAGCCGTAAGCTTTAAAAATTCTGGTTTGAACAGAAATCAGGCCAAGTATTAAGGTCTGACAACATCATCTATCTAACTCAAAATGTTCTTGCATATAAGGAAAATTAATCTGGTTTCTGTGTATGTGAAACAATGCACAGCCCAGATAAAATTATCTGTTAAATTTATGAATAATCTAGACTTGAATTTTAAGGTCTGAGAAGATTTTTTTTAAGGAAGAGTCTTTTTTTATAATTATAGTTTTTATTTCCTTTTTTATAATTTCCACGTTTCTGCTGAAATTCTGATTCTTTAAAGTGTAATTCTTGAAAGTCTAATTTCATTTAGGTACTAATCATGATTATTTTAAGATTCATGTCTAATAACCCTAGTATCTGTACACTCTATCACCTGTTTATTCAGCCGTGTGGCTTTGTTTTTTTTCAACCTACCTATTATTTTTTTAACATCTTTATTGGAGTATAATTGCTTTACAATGGTGTGTTAGCTTGTGCTTTATAACAAAGTGAATCAGCTATACATACACATATATCCCCATATCTCCTCCCTCTTGCGTCTCCCTCCCACCCTCCCTATGCCACCTCTCTAGGTGGTCACAAAGCACCGAGCTGATCTTCCTGTGCTATGCGGCTGCTTCCCACTAGCAATCTATTTTACATTTGGTAGTGTATATATGTTAAGGAAGAGTCTTGCAAATAGAATTTGAATGTAAGGGAAGGATTAGTTTGGGCTAAGTGGAAAATGAATTCAAAACCTAATATGTAGAAGACAGCTTAGATCCTGTCTAATTCAGAGGTGGGTTTTTGGGGGGGGCGTTGTTTTTTGGGTTTTTTTTTTTTGTCCATTTCAATCTGTGGTATTCTCTAAGAATCAGTGCTCCAATCTTAAATCTTTATAGGCAGCCCTCCCTTATCAACATGATAGTGTTGTAGATGCAAGAGGTGTCAGCAGAAGGCCCAGATGGGGGTTCAAATGGAATCAAAGACACAACTTCAAAATCAAGTTTTGCATGTGCAATTTTTAAAATTTTATTGAAATATAGCTGATTTACAGTGTTGTGTTAATTTCTGCTGTACAGCAAAGTGATTCAGTTATACATATATATTATTTTTCTTATTCTTTTCTTTTATAGTTTATCACAGGACACTGAATACAGTTCCCTGTTCTATACAATAGGACCTTGTTGTTTATCCATCCTATAAATACTAAAAATGCAATTTTTTTAGCCTTGCTAACACTCAGTGAATTTAGCCTCATCCCTGGGTTTAAAGAGATCAAAGATGTCAGCAAGAACTTTGCTATTCAGAGTTCTCATTGTGATTTCCAAATGATTTCTATTACTCTGTAATGTTCTTTACAAACAACCCACCGCTTTCTCTCTTAAATGTCCATGATGGTTTTCTCTTTTAACTTTATGGATTTTGTTCATGCATTCCACACATATTTTCAAGACACTATGTGATGCACTGTTCTAAGTGCTGAGCACACAGAGATAGACAAGAGCAGCTCATGTTTTCATATCCTAGTGGAGGCAGCAGAAAATAGAGAAGTGTAAAAGTATATGACAAAAAATCTATATCAAAACAATAAAGCAGGCGTCTTAGAGAGCCTGATCAAGGAGGTTATCCCTGAGGAGGTACCATAGCAGGGAATAAGGGAACAAGTCATGTGAAAATCTGGGCCGATGATAGAAAGTACCAAGGACACAAGATTTAAAAAATAGTCTAGGGCTTCCCTGATGGTGCAGTGGTTAAGAATCCGCCTGCCAGTGCAGGAGACATGTGTTCGAGCCCTGGTCCAGGAAGATCCCACATGCCGTGGAGCAACTAAGCCCGTGTGCCACAACTACTGAGCCTGCGCTCTAGAGCCCGCAAGCCACAACTACTGAGCCCACGCACCACAACTACTGAAGCCCGCGTGCCTAGAGCCCGTGCTCCGCAACAAGAGAAGCCGCCGCAATGAGAAGCCCACGCGCCGCAATGAAGAGTAGCCCCCGCTCACTGCAACTAGAGAAAGCCCGCGTGCAGCAACAAAGACCCAATGCAGCCAAAAATAAGTAAATTTTTAAAATTAAAAAAAAAAAGTCTAGCATTTCGGTGTAACTTGCAGCAAAAAGGCCAGGACTAGAATGAACTGAACAAAGCATGAGGTGAGGTTACAGAAATTCACAAGGACCAAGGAGCTGTATTTCATTGTGCTAAATGAAATGGAAACCCACTGGAAGGGCTTGAGCAGGGAAGTAACATGACTTGATTTATGTTTTTAAATGATCACTCCAACAGCTATGTGGAGAATTGATGGTAAGGAGACAAGAGTGGAAGCACCAGTAAAAAGGCTTTTAAAGAAATGAGAAAAGATGGTGACTTGAACCAGAATGAAAAGGGTGGAGGTGGTAAAAACATTCTTTAAGAAAAATCTCCTCTAGGCTTTGCTAGTTGCCTTCCCAGAAGCCATCCTCACTTTCATTCCTTGCTCACAGCTCTCTGACATTCATCTGGTGTGCCAGCCAGGTGACGAATCGGGACAGGTCTAATTGTATCCTGACCACTCCATCCTCCCTTGGTAGACATCCCCTCGGCCAACACAGCTCAGAATGTCCTGGTTTTCCAAAAAGGCTTCAGAGAAAGTCATGTGACTTTCTCTGAAGGTTTTTTTTTTATTGATGAGAGAAGGAACGACATCCTGTCCAGGTCTTCCTCAAGCCAAAAATTTAATCAATATGGAAAAAGATTGAAAATCGAAAGGGGAAACATTTCCCAAAGTGTACTCTGTGGACAAACAAATTTGAGAAAATACTGTGGTAGAGTACAACAGGTTGATTTTCAGAAGTTTTCAAATTTGTGCATGTCTAAGAGAGGGTTAAAGAATCCAAACTTATATAACCACAGAATTCCCCTTTGGGGAATAATAATCTGGTTCACAGAATTAGTCTTCTTCAGAACATCACTTATGGTAATATTGGACAAAGGGGTGACTTTTTAGAATCAACTGTTCTTCAGAATCATGGTACATCATTGATATACTCAGCCCACAGCAGGCTGCAAACAACTAAATATTTAAGTGTTGAATTCTTTCGAGATAAAAATAGATCAACTACTTGGTAGAATCTATCAATATAGATGTTTGATGTTAAGATTTGGATTCTCAGAAATCATATTCATTCTCAAGAATTAGAAAACTCATTCAAATTAAAATTTCAATAAGGATCCAGTTAGAAAATTGCTTTCTGGATTTTCCCCCTTATTGAATAGACTCATTATGAACTTAAGTTATTATGGAAGCTACTACTCTCCTTTTAGGAAGGGAGGGAGGGAGAGAGGGAGAGAAGAAGGCAGGAAGGAAGGGAGGAAGGAAGGAAGGAAAGAAACAGCTAACAGTCTTCTGTACAAATTATTCTGTTAGTGTGAAAAAAGTATTTAAATAAAGAATCTGAAGTACACTAGAAATTTTACCATGACAATTTACAGACAGTTATATAGAATGAGATGGGGTTTCTACCTGTAATTCATTGACTCTGTTAGTAAAAGATAACAGGCTTCAAAATTTTATCTCATCATAAAAAAAGGATTAATATGGCTTATAACTAAATGTCAAAATAGATTTTCATTACATAGTCTAATTTTTCAACCACAAGATGTTGACAGAAAAGAACGATTCACACTTAGCTGCTCAGTTCAGATTTTCTTTGCTGGCATTACTGACAGTAGATTTTATACTTTACTGGTCTAACTGTGTAATGAAACTCAACCAAGAATATTCTCTTAAAACCTTACTACCCAAAGTGTGATCCATAGCCTAGCAGCTATGGCATCACCTGGGGACCTGTTAGAAGTGCAGAATCTTAGGCCCTCACCCCAGACCTGCTGAATCAAAATTTGCATTTTAACAAGATTTCCAAGTGATTCATAGGCACATTAAGTTTTGAGAAGCTCTTAGAAGACATTCTCCAGGTGTTTTGCTATCATTGAGGATTGTTCTGCCACCACCTGGGGTGATGAGCAGGTTTCCCTAAGAACATGACACTGCGATTACGGCCCAGCCCCTTCCCTGTGCACCCACTTAAAATGTGTGAGCGACAATAGACTGAGAATAATGTTTAGAGTGCAATATGCGTGCCACACCTTGTGCAGGTCTGATGTACAAATGTTGAATAGATAATTAATTCACATCTATCTAGTCTTCCTTTAGTAGGGCACAAGGTTACAAACCTTTATGTGTGTGTGCGCGTGCGTGTGTGTGTGTGAGAGAGAGAGAGAGAGAGAGAGAGAGAGAGGAGAAATAGAGAGAGACAGAAAGAGAGCAGGGGATGCCTGGGTTCCAAGTTCATCCATTAGCAAATATTCAAACAGCCAAGTCTTTAGCCACTGAGTTTCCAGAACAAAACCCCGACTTTATTGGAAGTCTATGGCCTCATTGAAATCCTTCCATCCTAGATTCTGAACCAAATTCTGAACGATGTTTCTCTAAAATCCCCAAGTTTATTCAAAACTCAGCCCACTCTCAAACACTTGGCCAAACTACCTGGGTGGCTGAGCTCCCTTAAAATGTCAAGAACCTCTGATAGTCTCAGAGTCTGACCTCTATAACCCAACAACAGAATTCCATGCCGATCACTCAGCCCAGCACAGGGGCAGTGCTACTGGGAAGATTTAGCATCTGACGACATGGCCTGGTGTATTATGTTGAAGAACAACCATGTCCTTAGCTGCCTTCATTCTTCCCCTGCTGAGCCCAAGACTTGGCCTTCCTGTGTATACCCTCTTGCTTCCCCTCCTGTTCCAATACAGCTGTGTTCTCCATATGAGGTTTACAAGCACTAAGGTTTATATATCCATCATCTCCTTCAAAGAACCAACTCCTTCTAAATTTGAAGAGGCTGAGGTAGCCAGAACTGGGGGCAGTGAAGTTGTTTGTAGGGAGTGGTCATCGTCAGTTGCCATCCTTAGAGGAGCAGAAAGGGAACTAAAAGTTAGAACTAAGGCTGGTAGAGTCGAGACTTGAGAGAGGGCTTGCTATCTGGTATTGGGTTGGCCCAAAAGTTTGTTCGGGTTTTTCCGTAAGATGTTACGGAACCCAACCCAATAGTAACCAGGGAGAAAGAAAATGAGGCCTATGCTGATGGAAAAAGTGGGTAGGGAATTGAGGAAACCAGCCATATGGAAAAAGCAACATTCAGTGGGAGCCGTCCTCTTGGTCATCTGAGACATGACATGTCCCTGGTTCTCTCACCTCTCTGATGATTCCTTCATAGACCGATTGTGGCTTGCTTTTCATCTGCGTGACCCCAAACTTTGGTATCCTTCAAGATTCTTTCAAAGCTCTGTTTTATTCTCTTTACATATGCTCTCCATTGTCCATCTTTATATTAATGATGCTACCGAAATAATATCTGTAGCATAAGTGTCTCCCCTGAGTCCCAAAATTGTCTATCTAGTTGTCTCTAGAACACATTCACTTGGATGTCTCTCAGAAAATTCAGATTCAGCACAACCACCCCTGCTGTGATTATCTTCCCATCTGAAAGGCTCCCCTCCTTCACACTTTATCACAATGGATGGCAGCACCCAGTCACCCCAGAACTGTGACACCATGCTCAATTCCTCCCTTGCCCTCGCCTCCATTCCTTCCTCTTTAGCCTTTTAAGATTTAATTCAGGCTTTTGGCATTTCTCTCCTATTTTCACACATCAGTCATTTGGCTAAGCTATCTGCATCTGATTTCCTCTCCCTCCACTCTCTGTAGGCCTATCATGGTATTGCATAAAATATTTTTCTGAATGTAGCAAAAATTCATACTCCTTAACATGACAATGAGGTTTCCATGATCTAAACCCTGACTACCTCTTCTGCATCTTTTCCTACCACTCCCTGCTCTGTGCCACATGCCTAACGTTCCCTAACTGTACCACGTAACTTCATGCTGTCCTATTGTGCCACCAACCCAGCCAGGAAGCACCTAATCATATTGAAAGAGTCAACGTAGATGTCCCCCTTGAGATAAAGCTTTTTCTGGGTCTCAGAACTGACTACTCCTTTCTTTGTTCCTACATGGAGTATTGCACTTTTAAAAAAAATGTAGTTCTTTATTTGTTTCATGGTAATCTCATGTGTATCTACTGTAATTTCCTGGAGTGTGGCAACCTGTCTTAATTATGTTTATTTTTGTAGCTCTGAGCACAGTGCCTGACAGAGAGTAGGTGTCAGTAAATATTCACTGAGAGAGAGAATGAATATACAGGCATGGGATGAGTTCAAGGAAAACAGGGAACTTGTCTATAGTTTACTTGTTGATGCCTAAAGTTTATCGTGACCAATCCAGGTTTAAAATGAGACTGGACAGCATTCCAGCATGGACTGCTGAAGGAAGGATATCAGAGTCATTCTTGTGATGGGGGAACCTGAGAGGAAGCAGATCTCCTAAGATATGGGCACTGACAAGTGGTCAGGGAGGTTCCAAAAGAAGAAGGCAGATTTTATCTGTGAACAGACATCTGAGTTACAAATACAGAGGAACATAAAAGAACAAGAAGGCTTACCCTCAGACAAATGTTTCTCTTTTCACTTCAATTCCCATTTAGGAGACCTTTTGATGTTGTTTACAAGCCACACTACCATCTCACTTCAAACAATATCCCTAGCCTGTGTACATCTCTTGTCTCTTTTTGCTGAGTTCTCTCTTGTGAAAAACAAGGAATTCCCCTAAATTCAATTGAAAAGCTGTTCGGAAGTCCTTTTAGTGAAAGACTATCTAATGAAGTTATGAAATCTGGGATTTTTTTTTTTAAGACAGTTCTCCTGGCTTGAAAAATATAGACATGCAGGGCTTTGCCTGCGGCTTCCCATGTACTCAGGGGTCACTGGTGTGAAATAAAGTTCCTATTTTGTGGCAAGACAAGAAAAATTTAAACATGAAGGTTCTTCTCTGCCGTTTGGCTGCCTGTCTACCTCCATCCATCGTGCATTGTGCATTGTGCATTGACCAGGCCTCTCCCATTGGCGGGAATGCATACTCAGCCATAAAGAGCAACATTCTCCCAGAAGCAACAAGACAACTCCTTGGAAGATAGCATTCCTTCTTGAGCTTGTAGGGGGTCACATGACCCACCACGATGGCACTTAGATATGGATCATGTAAACTGTCAATAATACCTCATCGATATACAGCCCCCTGTCTCAAAAAACTTATATAGGGGCTTCCCTGGTGGCACAGTGGTTAAGAATCCGCCTGCCAATGCAGGGGACACGGGTTCAAGCCCTGGTCCGGGAAGATCCCACATGCCGCGGAACAATGAAGTCCGTGTGCCCCAGCTACTGAGCCTGTGCTCTAGAGCCCACGAGCCACAACTACTGAGTCTGCGAGCCACAACTACTGAAGCCCGTGCGCCTAGAGCCCGTGCACCACAACGAAGAGTAGCCCCCGCTCGCCACAACTAAAGAAAAGCGCATGCGCAGCATCGAAGACCCAATGCAGCCCAAACTAAACAAATAAAATACATAAATTTATAAAAAAAAAAATTATATAAACTGTGTCTTGACTTCTGGCCGGCGGAACAGTCCTCAGAGCTTTCTGAGATGCTCTTCCCGGGTTATAATCCTCATATTTGGCTTGAATAAAAATTTCCAATTCTTTCTTAAAAAAAAAATAGTCTGATGCTATTGACAGTGTGGTTTAGAATGAGAGTCTGTTATGAGGGCAGTGGAAAATGTTTATCCTGCCCCACCCTCCTTCTGCTCTATTGTTTTTATTTTATAAACTGCCTGAAGGACTCCAAGTTGCTAAAATGTCCATTGGCAGCAACTGCTGTCAATATGGACATTGATCCCAAAGCAAGGATTCTTTTCAGTCAAGCCGCTAAAATTTCATTTGACTCAATGAAGATTTTTCGGTGGAGCTATGAAAGTGTTTCTGCCCATTTCCTAAACCGTTCCTAGTTGGAAACTGAATTGGATTTCGTAAAGATTTATGAACACTTCCAAAATCACTTAACGGCTGAAAGCCATATAGTAACTTTTTCCATGTCTGAATAGAAGGCGAGGCCTGTAGAAGTGACAGCTGTAGAAGAGCAATGTGATAAGATTTGGATCGTTCCCACCCAGACCTTGCTCTGTCTACTGCAGGGCCCATGTCCACTGCCCCTAATGAATTATGCAAGCTTGCTGAAGCCTTGGAGTGCAGTCTTTATACTATTAACTTATAGGAGTTCAATTAAATGTTAGTATAGCCCACCCCTAATTATTGGCAGTAACGATTACCCCGTTGTTACAAGGGATAATTATGTCTTAAGTGCCAATAACCTGAAAATTATTCTGAATGAAGGTTGAAATAGATTCAATTTTACATTTATACCTGAACGTAGGTAGGTCAGGTACTCCAGGAATTATTTTTAATAAAGTCTCATTATTAAGATCTGACTTCCATGGATCTAGAAAATCATTCTCTTCAATTTCATTCCTTCAGCCTCATTTCCGATTCCTGACCCTTATTGTACATGAAAAGCACTAGGCTAGGCAGGGTCGCTTCTCAAAACTGCCTTGACAGAGAGAGTGGTTCAGAGTCTGCTTTCCTAAGGCTTCCTTAGTTTACAAGGAAAACAAGGGGAAAGTTGTGACTCTGAAATCAACTAAGCTAGGAATTAAACAAGTAAGTACTGCCAACATTTAAAGGCGAGGTTTCTTGGTGGAATCAGGGATGATTACTCAGAGTAGACTCTTTTTCAGATGTCTTTAGATACTGAGCTTCTCCCCTGTATACACAGATAGCATAGGCACTGGGGTATGTTGGAAAGAAATACTTTAAAAAAAATAGTACATTTGAATTGCAGACCAGTCCTTGAATTCTATCTCAGTCACTTAATACTGTAACACCCTCCCCGGGCAATCTCCACATCTTTAAGATGTTAAAGCCAGTCGAGACAAGCCATACATGCTTCCGCTCTGTTCACAGCAATTGCCTAGGACCATTTGGACCTGCTCCTGTTTTGTCAGTCTGCCTGTTTCCTGAACCTTAGCTCTGCTTTCTTTTTTCCCCACTTCTGTTCTTTGGTTAAATGGATTCATCTTGGTTTCTCTAACTCAGACTTTAAGAAGGTCTTTCTATTTTTGCCCAATTCTGTTCCCAGAGACCCAAGCCCTGGCACCCATTCTGATAGCAGTCTTTCTAGACAAGCCAATCCAGTTTCCTTGGAAGGGAATATGAAAGGGTCAGGAATGTAGTCCCTCACCTTGAGCAAGCCCTTAACACTTTGGAAGCCATTGCCTCACCTCTAAATGAAATAAATCATTCTACCTAACAGTATTTTCTTCTAAGGATCAATAAACTTAGAGTGTGTAAACCTATAATATAAAGTATTTAAGTAGTCGGGAATGAGCCTTGGTAAAATAACATTACCTCCTACTTAACTGGTATGTATTCTAGGCAGCAGAGTAGTGACTGCAATTTTTAGTCAAGATGCTTTAGGTATAATTAAAGCTGGCATCTCAGTACTTTGTACTGGTAATAAAACATCAACTGGGATTGACTAAACTCACAGAGTAATGTGAACTACATGTGACTTACAGAACTGCTAAGTTTTAAAGATCAGCTAGGTTAGACTTCAGATAGTAATTTTCAATCTGTCCTCCCTGAAGAATCAGTAATAATCTTTACCCAGTCGTGGCCAAGAAAATTCTTGCTGGCATGGTCAATGCTGTTTCTTATCTGTTCTTTGACCTGCTTCCTGTACATCCTTTACCTCCATGCCCTGGCTTGTACTTGTATCACATTGATAGGACCTGAGGTGCACTTCCTTTTAGAAGACAGTTCATTCTAGAACCTATTTACAAAACAGAAATTGAGTCACACATGTAGAAAACAAACTTATGGTTACCAAGGGGGAAAATGGGGGAAGGGATAAATTGGGAGACTGGG
The DNA here is from genome assembly GCF_005190385.1 of Monodon monoceros. Classification (NCBI taxonomy): domain Eukaryota; kingdom Metazoa; phylum Chordata; class Mammalia; order Artiodactyla; family Monodontidae; genus Monodon; species Monodon monoceros. The sequence continues at coordinate 51,784,192 of NW_021703772.1, read as the reverse complement.
ATTGACATATACACGCTACTATATATAAAATAGATAACTAATAAGAACCTACTGTATAGCACAGGGACCTCTATTCAGTACTCTGTAATAACCTTTATGGGAATAGAATCTAAAAAAGAGTGGATATATGTATATGTATAACTGACTCACTTTGCTGTACAGCAGAAACTAACACAATGTTGTAAATCAACTATACTCTAATAAAAAAAATTAATTGAAAAAAAGACAGTTCATTCTAAATATGGAGACTTCTCAGTTTTTCACTCAAAGCCCAATCTCTAATAACAGAGGTTCCAGTGTTTTCCAATTACACTGCAAAATCATTTTAGTCAGGTCTGTACTACTCCAGGAATGCTCTGTCTTTGCGGTTCTCCCTGTCCCTGAGGTCTGTCTGTGATCTGTCTAGACTTTTGACATTTCATCTCTGAGTTTTGCAGTACTGCTCTTACTTGCTCACTTATAGATGAGAAGAAGAAATTCCAGATTAAGCCTCTGATGAAAATCATGTCCCCATGGGGTTTTATTTTTGGTTTTGGTTTTGAATTAAAAAATGTAGTCTTGGCTACCATGTTGCATTTTGTATTATTTCCTTTTGCACCATACAAGCTTTATTGATAATTACTTCACATCTACTTTAGCACAGCTTGGAAAATGTACTTTGTAAATTGTAAAGACCCACACAAGCACAATTTACTTTTTGCTTATTTATCAGAAGACACATATATGAGTTAAACTTCTCTATTTGCATATACTTAACTAAGCCAGCATATGATAAGATAAATGATAGATAAGATATCCAATTATAGACATTGACATATAGACATGTAGAGTTGCCATTTATTCAAGATTCATATTTTTCTCCTTGCAGTTGCTCATCTCACCTTCTTGAAAAGAATTAGCAACTGAATTGAATGCCCTTCACCTGCCTATTTGTCTGTGTGTGCTTTTTGATTCCTACTGCAGGCTCTGTAAGAACAGTATTCTCTGGTAACTTAAAACAATAACATTTGGAGAGTGGAAAACTTTAGTGACAATCTAAGTGAACCCTTTCAGTTTAATAAAATAGCTAGCTCTAGTGGGAAGGAGCTGCATAGCACCGGGAGATCAGCTCAGTGCTTTGTGACCACCTAGAGGGGTGGGATAGGGAGGGTGGGAGGGAGGCTCAAGAGGGAGGGGATGTGGGGATATATGTATGCATATGGCTGATTCACTTCGTTGTACCACAGAAACTGACACAGCATTGTGAAGCAATTATACTCCAATAAAGATGGATTAAAAAAAAGCTGTAAAAATATAAGGGCACTTCCATTATCAGTTTCATGTCTCCTAAATCCCTGTATGGTTTCTAAAACTGGTTTTTAAAAAGCTTACTGACTTTTACGTGAAGCAATGAAAAGAGTAAGAAGTAGCTCTACAATCCACCATATATATATATATATATATATATATATATATATATATATATATAATTGTATTGAATTAGTATTACCATCCTTTGGCCAGTAATAAAAAATATGGGTCTGAGATTTTTTTTTTTCACTTTTATCTACAATTCTGATGAGTTCCTTATGAACAGCATGTGGTTTTAAAACCAAAATAGTTTTTTAAGTTTCTGTAAACAGAGGGAATTTACTTTATCGGGTCAATATACTGTGCAACTGTTATAAACAAAGCTTTTCAGTGTGCTCCAAAAATAGAATATCCAAGCTGTCTGCTGACTTCCAATGCATAGATGTGAGATAGAGCTGAAATTATTTTTGTATTTGTAGTATTATTCATTACGTTTTACTAATCCAAATTATAATTATTTTCCCAAAGTTTCTTTGGGATTTTAAGTAATTCAGGGAACTTTGGTGCATTAAATTATTTCTCTTATTTTGCACTATTGTCCTTACAAAGTGGTGTAGCCTCTTTCCACTGTTTACATTCCTCCTATTTACTGATGATATTTTAGTTTCTGATGTTTTCTTATCTCTTTTATCTAGTCTACAAAGACTAATCTCTGTGTTCCCCCAGTTCGCTCTGATTTTTTTAAAAAAACAAAACAAAACAAAAGAAACATAAGTGTAAGATTAAACTAAATTTATTTCTTTTAGTCCCCCAACAAAACCTTTTGCTATTCTGAAAGCATCACAATTGCATTATATAGCTTTTGCTATATTCACAACATATTTTGTAAGTTGCTTTGAAATTGTTTTCTGGTTTGAGGTCTGCATGTGTTGTCTATCTAAATTAAATTGGCAGATTTATCTATCTATCTAGATTGCCAGCTATTCAAGAATAAGAGCACATCTTTAACTTCTTGTATCCTCAGAGTACTTGGGATATGTGTACATAAACATTTGTTGTGTGATAAAACTTTACCCATGATTAATCAATTTTACACTGTTTATTTACCATATCCTTTTCTAAAGTGCCTAGGAACTAGGTTTTTCAAGATGAGGTCATGCGTATGAAAGGCTTCAGATAAGACGCTGTTGTATAGCCCTTTTACATGGACTCTAACCTCTGATAATAGAAGAGAGTGATGCTGTAAACTGTGTGTCTTGTGAACCTTTGAGATCTTGCATGGACCAGTTGTTAAATCATTCCAGTGCACAAATCCAATCTTCCAGATCAGATTACTTATGAGATAGAATGTTGTCACATAATAACTATGTGCTCTGAGGGGAGAATGGTTTTATACCAGGTCCTTTATACACTGTAACAAGAGAAGCAGTTGTTTCTTCTTCTGAACTGGAGCATGAAATAGACTTAGTTTAAGAAGTTATAAAGTATCAGTAGTTTCAGGAGTTGTAAAAAAGACTGATAAAAAATGAAATTTCTCAAAATTGTCCTTCTATTCCAGAAAAATTGCCCCGAATAATCCAGCCAGAAGAAACTTGTCTGTTGAATTTCTCTGTTAGGCACCATTTTGTATGGTATTTGGTACCTACTGGCTCAAATAGTTATTTCTTGATCTGTTAATTTCCCAAACTAAAGGGAACATTTCCAGAGGGAAGGAAAAATAGGCTATGTTTGGGATGGGTTGAAAGAAAGTTTGAGGCCCAGCATGGAGGGTATTGGGCCCCAGGCAAGAAATTCTAATTTAATTGGGTTGAATTGGGGGAGGAGCCATTAAGGGTCTCTGAAAGGGAAATGATGTATTCATAGTCGTAGAAAAAAGCATCTGCTTATGTATGTCAATGTACTGAAAAGTGACAAGGGGATAAAAGTATCAAGAGGAAAAGAATTCCAAATCTGTCTGCCATGTTATGCATAACATCTCTCAGTTATACATAATAGGTGTTCAATAAATATTTGTTGAATGAGTGAATAAATAAACAGAAGCAAATAGAGACAGAAAATGCCTTTTATTAACTTAAACAACCTTCCACATGAGTCATTGGCACTGAACTCAGGTTTCTATACAGAGTTTATTTCCATTGGTAGTTTATTTCTATACAAATTGCATCATTAACGATGATGATACGAGAAGAAAAGAAGGATGAAGGAGAAAGGGCTACTATTTTTTTCAGTATTGATTATGTTCTAAGTACTGCATTAAAGTGCATTATCCACATTCACTCGTTTTCCCAGCCAAGCAGAGAAAACTTAAGAGATTAAAAACCAAGCTTGAGTAACACTAACAAACCGTGTATGGTTTTGATTGGCAGTTGTGGCCAATGCTGTCGATGCCTCCCGCCCCTTGGGCCACCTGAGTTCCCAGAGCTCCCCCGCCCAGTACAGTTTCCGAAGGTTGGCAGCTTCCCTGCTCAGGTGCCTGTGTCCCTCATCTCCCACTGAGGACTCCTCTGGCATTTGGGCACGTGCTGGCCTGCGAACAGGTGCAACCTGTAAGTGTAGCAAGGTTAGCCCTCCACCAGTAGAGGGTGAGTCCTTGGATAAATGCCCCAGTCTCCAGGTCTTCCAGGGTTGGGGATTCTGAAGTATGTTTTACACAGTTTCTCAGCAAATTTCAGAACTCTTATAACGAGGAGAAGCACTATTTCATGTTTTTTTAAAAAGGAACCTGGTCGTTTATATTTATATTCAGGCATCAGGAAATTTGGACTGATATTACCTATCAGGATAAAAGAGCTTTTTGTTTCATGTTGGGAACCTTACTACTGTGAAAAAAATTATCTCCTATGTCGTAGCTCAGATCCCCCAAGAGCAGACCTTGAGACAAGCACTTGGAAGCAGTTGTTTTACTTGCGGAAAGGGAACACTTTAGAAGGTTGGGTTAGAGGGAGGCAGGAAGAGATCGCAAATATATCCTTTATGCATCACTAATTGTTTTACATGTTACATGCTTTACTTTGGTAATTTAAAAATATCTATTAAAGAAAACATAAAAAAGCTTTTTTAAAAAATCTTGAAAACTACTTGCTAGACATGTCTATGGATGTTCCACTAATATCTCAGACTCATCTCTAGAACCCAGCCAGCATTATCCAAACACATTCTTCTCTCCCTCCCTATTCCAACTTTTCTTTTCTGGTTGCTTTTTCTTTTCTTTTCTTTTTCTCAAGGCATATCATATCTCTCCTTATAAATTATAAGCTGATTAAGAGTAAGACCCATGTTTTATAGTATATCTTTGAATCTGCCAAAGGACACATCCATAATGCATGAACATAGACTTATAAATATCCAGATTTCTTTCAGTTTATGACATTAGTGATGTTAAAAGTCCAAATCATGCAAGGGCCATTCAAAATACTGACTGCACACCTGCTGTTGTTCAGGCAGCATATCAGGTGCTGGAGATAGAGTGGTGAATAACGTAACAACACAACATGTGTTCTGCCCTTGTGCTCTAGAGAGGAAGACAAAATGAAAAGGTAAAGACACCTGTGATTATAAATTAAAGAGCTATGAAGAGAATGAATAGGATGGTCTGTAATATGGTGACCTATTTTAAGTGGACGGGCAGGAAAATCATCTGTGAGAAGAAGATCTTTCAACTGAGACTGAAGAAAGAGAGGAATCATGTGAGGAGTCAGAGGTTGTGCGTTCAGGCAGAGGGAACAATATGGGCAAGGGCACAGAGAGTGAAAAAAACCTTGATGCACTTAAGGAAAGCCAGTGTGAGCTGGCAATGTAGTCAGAGGCCAGATCAAAGAGGCCAGTCCTTGGAGGCCATGTTAAGTGTGGTTTGTACTAGAAGAGCATGGGAAACTATTTAAAGGATTTAAGCAGGGACTTCCCTGGTGGTCCAGTAGTAAAGAATCCACCTTTAATGCAGGGGATGCGGGTTTGATCCCTGGTCAGGGAATTAAGATCCCACATACCGCAGGGCAACTAAGCCTGCGAGCCACAACTACTGAGCTCATGCGCCTCAACTAGAGCTCATGTAAAACTACAGAGGCCATGGGCCCTGGAGCCTGAGCACCACAACTAGAGAGAAGCCCACGCACCACAACGAAGAGCCTGCGTGCTGCAACGAAAGATCCCTCGTGCCGCAACTAAGACGCGACACGGCCAAAATAAATAAATAAATAATAAGTCTTAAAAAAAAAAAAGGATTTAAGCAAGGGAGTGGCCTGCATGATTTGACTTAGAATTCTAAAAATTCACTTTAGCTTCTATGTAGAAAATCGATGATGTGGGGATGGGATGAATAGGGAGATCAGGTCTTGGATTACTGAACAGCTCAGATGAGATTACTGTACTTGAAAGAGGGTAGTAGCAGGGCAGAAGAAGCTCATCAAACCGATAAGCTGGAGATATATTCTGAAGGTCGATCAATAGAACTTAATTACTGATGGATTAGATGTGGGGAATAGAGAGAGGGGACTCAGAATTACTTTCCAAGTTTCTGGTCTGAACAACTGGGCAGATGGAGTGCTGTTTTTGGGAAAGAAAGATCGAGTGGAGGAATAGTTGAGATACGGGTCAGAATTCAGTGTTAGACGTGTTACGGGTGCCATGCCCAGTAGACATCCAAGTAGAGATGTCAGGTAGGCAGTAAAACATATGGGTCTGGAGCTGAGAAGAGAGGTCCAGGCCGGAGACACGAACTGGGGAATCATGGTGGTATTTAGCGGGATTATTTAGTTGGTACTTAAAGATACAGGAAATCGGTTAGAGCTCTTAAGAAGGAGAGAAAGAGAAGGAAAGAGGGCTCAGAATGGAGCCGTAGGCCTTTCCGACACTTAGGGTGGAGGGAAAGAAGCCAGCAAAGGAAACTCGGAGTGGCCAGATAGAAAGGAGGGAAGGGCTCAAAAAGTGTCATGAAAAGAGAGCCTTTCAAGGAGAAATGCTCATTCTTGATAACAGCTGAGAAATTGGGTGAGCCCATATTAGAATCCTCTCTACTGGGGAGGACTTCTTACCAAGGATAGAAATCACTTGTATTTTGTCTTTTATTTGAGACCTTAACGCATCTCCTAGCACACAGTGGGCACTTGAAACATATTAATCAAATGACACATTAATTGAATGACTGAATATTTTGGTTCAGTTGAGAGTGAGCGATAGGCATGAGAAGTTTAAAGAAGTCTTTCTGTTCTCCTGCCTACATGCTCTCCACCCCCCACCTGATTCTCACTCTTGCCTGCAAAAGTAATTGATTGGGGTTATAGCAGTATCTTCAGGCTCTGTAATAGCAATGTTAAATACCCTTTATTTCTCCCAATTTAGGAAACATGGACTGTTCTCTAAGCCTTGGAGGAAGAAAACTCAGGGCTACCATAGTGTATGAGATCATAAAGGGTGGCTGTTTCTGCAAATGTAGTGAAATCATAACCATAGCGACCATCACAGAAATTAGGTCCTGCCCTATGAAGTGCTCTACTGGCCACTCTCCTCTTAGTTATCCTGTGAAAGAATTGTGCTGAGTGGATTTCATTGTATAAGATTCTGGTGAAAGGAGGGAAAGAAAGAGGTAGGGGTTCAGATCAGTGGCTCTGACGCTGCCAGTGCCTGGAGGGTGTGTGAGGGCTTCTGAAACCCGCAGCTGATCCAGACCAGTTCTCCAACAGCCTCCTTTTAGCTCCAGCATAAACACTCCTAGCCTGGCTTAGGAGGTTCACAGCGTGTCCCTGCCTCCCTACTCAGCCTCGTATTGTACGATCCTGTGTGGGAGCCGCTAACTGCTCTAGCCAAGACCACCTCTTCTCCTCTGCCTGGCCCTGCTCGCCCTGTCCCGCATCCCTCCTCTCAAAGTGCTTAGCCTAACAACCCTCCTTGTCCTTCAACTCTAACTGTCCCTAAAGCATCCAGAACTTTCTCTAGTTAGTAAATGTTTGTCTACCACTTGGCTGAAAATTTTCCTGAAAGCTTCTCCTGCCTTGTTCACCGTGGCATCCTGTGGACCTAGCAAAGTGCCTGCGCAATGAGTATGCTGAGTGAGTGAACAAGTATTTTAGTTACGTGTCTGCCTTTACAACTTCAGAGGTGCTATTTCAGTATGGTTTTAATGCACATGCGCACACACACACCATTTGATGAATGCTGTTTCTTTCTCTCTTTTTTTCCATACAGTAATAATTAATAACTGTACCTGCATCTCCTGCAAATACCGGCCTAATTATCTATGGCTGTCTCTGGTTGCTCTAGAAAGAAACCTGAGGCACACGTGGATTAATTAGGACGAGAATCAAACCCAGTTCAGGTGTGTTGTGCTGTGGGTCCCCAGCGCATTTTCAGAGGCTCATTATGATGTCTGACTCTTGACCTCAGCTGGGGCTAAGCCCTGATGGCAGGTGTATCCGGTGGAACTGAGTGGATGCGTGGAAAGGGGGAGCATCAAGAACCGGAGGGAGGAATCCGTTGAAGTGAGGCAAGTCACAGTGCTTCCTTAACCCAGACTCGCCCTTGGACTCAGCAACAACCTAAACTGCCCGCTTGTGCCTTTCAGCTCGAGCCACTGCTCCTCAAGCAAGCAGCCCGGACCTAAGAGGAAGTATGGGGAGGAAGGAAGTGGGCATAGAAGGGTGCAGGGTTCTGAGTCTTGAAGTGATATACCATAACGTCTTTATCGGGCGCCTTCAGGGAGTGCGCTTTGTGTTTAATTTGTGGCTCCCCAGTGGTTGCTTATGCCCCCAAAATCAGGTATATCGCTTAACTATCAACGAAAGATCAGGACAGTTCCCCGGCGCAGTCCCTCCCGGCGCCCAGGTTTGTGGCCGGCCTTTGGGCCACTCCGGGCAGGCCGAGGAGCCTCTGCGTTCATAGTGGGGCGCGCGCGGGTCGGATTGGGGCCACGCCGCTAACATCTAGGCCTCAATCACGGATAAAAGGCGAAGCCCCGGACCCCTTCCGGCTCCACTCTTGCAGTCCCGGGAGCCCAGAGTCATCCCGTGCTCCGGGACTAGGAGGCCCCGGCCTGGACGCGCGTTCTGCGCAGCCAAGGTCCCCTAGCGCCCCCTACAGTCTCACGCGCGGGGAGACGGCATCGGGTCCTGCGCCTCCGCACTGCGCCCGGGACCCCACCCAGCGGCCCGCGCCCCGGGACCACGTGAGCACCGCACCTCCAGACTGCAGAAACGGGGCGTGGGGGCCGGCGAGCGCGCAGCATCCCCGGCCACCTCTGATCGCTCCGCCCGCCGCTGCCTGACTTCCCCTCCCTCCCTCCCTCTCTCCCCCCCCCCCCCCCCCGTTCCTCCCGCCCGCCTGCCGGCGCCGGACAAGCTGAGCCTCTTCTCTTGGGGCGCTCTTCCCCTTGGCCGACCGTCTCATCCCGCGCAACTTTGGGACGGACAGTGGCCGTTTGGTGTTGAATGTTCCCCTCGGAGAACGCATGGCTGCGGAAGCGAGGTGCGGGCCGGGCCCGCGAGGGGCCGCCGTATGGGAGGCGGTGATGCTACTGCTGTGCTTGGGAGTCCCGACCGGGCGCACCTACAACGTGGACACCGAGAGCGCAATGGTTTACAAGGGCCCCGCCGACACCCTGTTCGGCTACTCGGTGGTGCTGCACAGCCACGGGGCGAACCGATGGTGAGTGGGGTCGGAGGCGGCGCCCTCGGTATCTCAGAGCGGCGAGCGAAAGGCGCCTCAGGGATTCCCCGCCCGGTTCAAACTTTCCTCCCTCCGCGGGAGGCAGGAGGGGAACCCTGCGACGGCCAGCTCGCTAGAGAAGTGCTCGGGAAACTAACTTATCTTGGGGTGGCAGCACCCGGGGTGCGTTCTGGCGCCAGGCCCTGGAGTTTGGGGTGGCGGGTTGGGTGCGCGGAGTGGTGGGCGGAGGAGTCCGTGAAGACTCGGAGTTCAGTGGGCAGCACGGCTCACGTCTGCGCGCACGTGCCCATTGCTCACTTTAGGCTCGTAGTCGGGGCGCCCACGGCCAGCTGGCTCGCCAACACTTCAGTGGTCAATCCTGGGGCGATTTACAGATGCAGGATTGGAAAGAACCCAGAGCGGACGTGCGAACAGCTCCAACTGGGTGAGTTGTACCTGGGGCCGGGAGCTAGTGACCCACTCCCCCCAACACACACACACTTGTGAGCCCCACGGTAGCAGAAGTCCTGGAAAAACTCGTGTTGCCTATTACTTCTAGTTTAAAGCGAATGACGTTCACTTAACTCTACGCCATCTTCCCTTCTAAACTTAAAAGTGGTCTCCTTTCTGTCAATATTGTTCTCCCTTTTGCTTATGACAATGATTGCAGTACTCTGACCAAACTATGTGGAGAAAAATTTCTTATAAAACCTTCTCCAAACCTCTCCCCTCCTCCCCCCCCCCCCCCAACCCAGCAAAGTGTAAAACACATCTTAAAGTCTCTCAGCACATTAAGGACAGGATCCAGCTAAGCCAAGACTTGAGAATTTTATTTCTATCTTTGACCTATCAGCCTTGTTAAAGAACAGGCTAAGGGGCAGATCAGGAATAGCAGTTGGAATTGATCCCATACCCTGTCATTTAGCCCAAGGGCTTTCTGAAAAAGAAAATGATACAGTTTTACTTAGATATGAAATGTAAAAAAGGAGAGCACAAGAAAAAATTGGCATCTCCACTGTTAATATAATTAAAATGAAGTTTAACATATAATTATTAATTTTTCTTTCCAAAAACTCCGATGTTAAATGGATACCTCTATTTGAAATCATTTCTTAGTGTCTCTTCTTAGATTTGTGACAGCTTGAAAAATGCGTTCTGATGGGGGAGAGGAGAAAGCTCATGTTTCAAAGCCAAAAACAAATTTGCTTTGCATAGACACATGGGGGAAGAAAGGGGAACTAATATCAATTCAGACCCTATCTTGCTTCAAACATTGTTAGGAACTGCTATATATGTTTCTTGTTTTCCACAAAACACCACTGGGTCATGGTTGGCATTGTTCGTTCTTTACACATGAGGACTCTGTGACTCAGAGAGTTGCAAGGACTTTTTCTAAAGTTATTCAGCTAGTGAATGGAAGATGGGACCTCAAGTCAAAGTCAGGTCTGCCTGGGTCCAATGTCCAAGCCCTTTTCTTTCATGTATGCATCTTGAGTGAAAATAAAATTCAATGACGAGTCCGATATGTTGTCTGCTGAGCTTGTGAGTCATCCGATATGTTGTCTGCTGAGCATGTGAGTCATCTGTGAATGGTGAATAAAAGGTCATATTTGGTACCTTTTTCCTATTTATCTTTGCTATCAATGGACTTTTGGGATAAGTTAGTTACTGAATCTTTACCACTCCCCTCCCCCCATTTTTGGTAGTAATCTTTGCTTTTTCTCAAACTGGGAAGCGGCTTCCCTTCATTGAGAATGAAGTCAAATAGAGTATGCACATAATGGAAGTTTATTTTTGACTCAGCATTCGTAAGAGTCTCGGAGTTGTCTGCAGTGTGTAGAATAGGCCCCAGCCTCTCATTAAGCATCTTCCATCCCCAAAGGCAGACTAGGAAAGCATAACATATTCACAGACCTATCCATTTGGAATAATTCTGCAAAGTATAATTTTCATTGCATGAGAGACTTGTAGGATGAATTAGGGAGCGGAGCAGACAGACTTGATCTGCCAGAGGATCTTGACAAGGTCTCAGGAGGGAATGTTTTATTTTTGTTGTCCTGTCATAGTTTCCTGATTCATGACATTATAACTACTGGTATTTAGCTCCTACTTCCTGTCTGGAAGGGCACTGAATCTATTTCTAGATGTCGGTATTTAACTGGAAATATTCTGTCATAATATTATATAATATTCAAAATTTAAGATGATAATACCTGTCAAAATGGAAGGAAAACGTATATTGATTGGGCACGTGGAGCATAGGGGTTGACTACAGAAATATCCACAGAAAAATGTGCACATGATAGATGTTCAACACACATGAATTAAGTGAAGATGTACTGGATGGATAAATGAATAAAAGCAAAGTGAAAGTTTGTCATCGACATGATTGGTGAATAAGAGAATTAGTTAGAAATGACAAGCCAAAGGGATATTTTTAACTTTCAAATTTTTGATCAATAAAAAGGTTTCTACTGAGATGAAAGGCAAAAAGGAAGACAAGATTTCTAGCCAGTCAACTGGTTGAAACACTAATAGCTGTAGTAATAGCTATGAACATTTGCAAAAGAGCTGACTGAAATTACTTCTCATATAACATTTCAAACGACATATCTTCTCTTCCTTATATGAAGAAGTTGTGTGTTTCAATTCAGCACAGACTCAGAAGTAACTTGAAACTGTAAAATAAGGGATTGAGGATAATGTCTAGAAAGGAAACACTGAAAACAATACATCGGTAACTAAAGACATTTAAAAATTCTCAGGTTTGTGGACTATGTAGTATTCTTTATGAAGAATTTTCAAGGAAAAAATACATACACAGTCGTCTATATAAGACAGCTTCAGTTGTTCTGTCTCAAATATGGGTGACTATAAAATAGGCAAAATGTTTAGCTCAGTACCTGACATACAACTGACATTCAAAAAATATTAGTTTATGTTTTATCTCTATTTTCTACTTAAATCTATATCTGCATGTTATCTGTTATAGGCAGGTTGAGGTTATAAATATGGATAGTTAATAGATGAAACCAAAAGTTAAATGTGTAAATGAAAAGGAAACAGTTGAAACACAATGAAAAATATTTTTCGTAGGCCCAAGCAAAAAATCTTTATTTATTTTTTTAAACATCTTTATTGGAGTATAATTGCTTTACAGTGGTGTGTTAGTTTCTGCTTTATAACAAAGTGAATCAGTTATACATATACATATGTTCCCATATCTCTTCCCTCTTGCGTCTCCCTCCCTCCCACCCTCCCTATCCCACCCCTCTAGGTGGTCACAAAGCACCGAGCTGATCTCCCTGTGCTGTGCGACTGCTTCCCACTAGCTATCTATTTTACGTTTGGTAGTGTATATACGTATATGCCACTTTCTCACTTTGTCACAGCTTACCCTTCCTCCTCCCCATATCCTCAAGTCCATGCTCTAGTAGGTCTGTGTCTTTATTCCCATCTTACCCCTAGGTTCTTCATGACATTTTTTTTTTCTTGGATTCCATATATATGTGTTACCATACGGTATTTGTCTTTCTCTTTCTGACTGACTTCACTCTGTATGACAGACTCTAGGTCCATTCACCTCACTACAAATAACTCATTTTCGTTTCCTTTTATGGCTGAGTAATATTCCATTGTATATATGTGCCACATCTTCTTTATCCATTCATCCGATGATGGACTCTAAGGATGCTTGCATCTCCTGGCTATTGTAAATAGAGCTGCAATGAACATTTTGGTACATGTCTCTTTTTGAATTATGGTTTTCTCAGGGTATATGCCCAGTAGTGGGATTGCTGGGTCATATGGTAGTTCTATTTGTAGTTTTTTAAAGAACCTCCATACTGTTCTCCATAGTGGCTGTACCAATTCACATTCCCACCAGCAGTGCAAGAGTGTTCCCTTTTCTCCACACCGTCTCCAGCATTTATTGTTTCTAGATTTTTTGATGATGGCCATTCTGACCGGTGTGAGATGATATCTCATTGTAGTTTTGATTTGCATTTCTCTAATGATTAATGATGTTGAGCATTCTTTCATGTGTTTGTTGGCAATCTGTATATCTTCTTTGGAGAAATGTCTATTTAGGTCTTCTGCCCATTTTTGGATTGGGTTGTTTGTTTTTTTGTTATTGAGCTGCATGAGCTGCTTGTAAATTTCGGACATTAATCCTTTCTCAGTTGCTTCATTTGCAAATATTTTCTCCCATTCTGAGGGTTGTCTTTTGGTCTTTTTTATGGTTTCCTTTGCTGTGCAAAAGCTTTTAAGTTTCATTAGGTCCCATTTGTTTATTTTTATTTCCGTTTCTCTAGGAGGTGGGTCAAAAAGGATCTTGCTGTGATTTATGTCATAGAATGTTCTGCCTATGTTTTCCTCTAGGAGTTTGATGGTGTCTGGCCTTACATTTAGGTCTTTAATCCATTTTGAGTTTATTTTTGTCTATGGTGTTAGGGAGTGTTCTAATCTCATACTTTTACATGTAGCTGTCCAGTTTTCCCAGCACCACTTATTGAAGACGCTGTCCTTTCTCCACTGTACATTCCTGCCTCCTTTATCAAAGATAAGGTGATCATATGTGCGTGGGTTTATCTCTGGGCTTCCTATTCTGTTCCATTGATCTATATTTCTGTTTTTGTGCCAGTACCATACTGTCTTGATTACTGTAGCTTTGTAGTATAATCTGAAGTCAGGGAGCCTGATTCCTCCAGCTCCATTTTTCTTTCTCAAGATTGCTTTGGCTATTCGGGGTCTTTTGTGTTTCCATACAAATTGTGAAATTTTTTGCTCTACTTCTGTGAAAAATGCCAGTGGTAGTTTGATAGGGATTGCATTGAATCTGTAGATTGCTTTGGGTAGTAGAGTCATTTGCACAATGTTGATTCTTCCAATCCAAGAACACGGTATATCTCTCCATCTGTTTGTATCATCTTTAATTTCTTTCATCAGTGTCTTATAATTTTCTGCATACAGGTCTTTTGTCTCCTTAGGTAGGTTTATTCCTAGATATTTTATTCTTTTTGTTGCAGTGGTAAATTGGAGTGTTTTCTTAATTTCACTTTCAGATTTTTCATCATTAGTGTATAAGAATGCCAGAGATTTCTGTGCATTAATTTTGTATCCTGCTACTTTACCAAATTCATTGATTAGCTCTAGTAGTTTTCTGGTAGCATCTTTAGGATTCTCTATGTATAGTATCACGTCATCTGCAAACAGTGACAGCTTTACTTCTTCTTTTCCGATTTGGATTCCTTTTATTTCCTTTTCTTCTCTGATTGCTGTGGCTAAAACTTCCAAAACTATGTTGAGTAAGAGTGGTGAGAGTGGGCAACCTTGTCTTGTTCCTGATCTTAGTGGAAATGCTTTCAGTTTTTCACCATTGAGGACGATGTTTGCTGTGGGTTTGTCATATATGGCCTTTATTATGTTGAGGAAAGTTCCCTCTATGCCTACTTTCTGCAGAGTTTTTATCATAAATGGGTGTTGAATTTTGTCGAAAGCTTTCTCTGCATCTATTGAGATGATCATATGGTTTTTCTCCTTCAATTTGTTAATATGGTGTATCACATTGATTGATTTGCGTATATTGAAGAATCCTTGCATTCCTGGAATAAACCCCACTTGATCATGGTGTATGATCCTTTTAATGTGCTGTTGGATTGTTTGCTAGTATTTTGTTGAGGATTTTTGCATCTATGTTCATCAGTGATATTGGCCTGTAGTTTTCTTTCTTTGTGACATCTTTGTCTGGTTTTAGTATCAGGGTGATGGTGGCCTCGTAGAATGAGTTTGAGAGTGTGCCTCCCTCTGCTGTATTTTGGAAGAGTTTGAGAAGGATAGGTGTTAGCTCTTCTCTAAATGTTTGATAGAATTCGCCTGTGAAGCCATCTGGTCCTGGGCTTTTGTTTGTTGGAAGATTTTTAATCACAGTTTCAATTTCAGTGCTTGTGATTGGTCTGTTTATATTTTCTGTTTCTTCCTGATTCAGTCTTGGCAGGTTGTGCATTTCTAAGAATTTGTCCATTTCTTCCAGGTTGTCCATTTTATTGGCATAGAGTTGCTTGTGGTAATCTCTCATGATCTTTTGTATTTCTGCAGTGTCAGTTGTTACTTCTCCTTTTTCATTTCTAATTCTATTGATTTGTGTCTTCTCCCTTTTTTTCTTGATGAGTCTGGCTAATGGTTTATCAATTTTTTCTTCTCAAGGAACCAGCTTTTAGTTTTATTGATCTTTGCTATCGTTTCCTTCATTTCTTTTTCATTTATTTCTGATCTGATCTTTATGATTTCTTTCCTTCTGCTAACTTTGGGTTTTTTTTGTTCTTCTTTCTCTAATTGCTTTAAGTGCAAGGTTAGGTTGTTTATTTGAGATGTTTCTTGTTTCTTAAGGTAGGATTTTATTGCTATAAACTTCCCTCTTAGAACTGCTTTTGCTGTATCCCATAGGATTTGAGTCATTGTGTTTTCATTGTCATTTGTTTCTAGGTATTTTTTTGACTTCCTCTTTGATTTCTTCAGTGATCACTTCGTTATTAAGTAGTATATTGTTTAGCCTCCATGTGTTTGTATTTTTTACAGATCTTTTCCTGTAATTGACATCTAATCTCATAGCATTGTGGTTGGAAAAGATACTTGATACAATTTCAATTTTCTTAAATTTACCAAGGCTTGATTTGTGACCCAAGATATGATCTATCCTGGAGAATGTTCCATGAGCACTTGAGAAAAATGTGTATTCTGTTGTTTTTGGATGGAATGTCCTATAAATATCAATTAAGTCCATCTTGTTTAATGTATCATTTGAAACTTGTGTTTCCTTATTTATTTTCATTTTGGATGATCTGTCCATTGGTGAAAGTGGGGTGTTTAAGTCCCCTACTATGAATGTGTTACTGTCGATTTCCCCTTTTATGGCTGTTAGTATTTGCCTTATGTATTGAGGTGCTCCTGTGTTGGGTGCATAAATATTTACAACTGTTATATCTTCTTCTTGGATCGATCCCTTGATGATTATGTAGTTTCCTTCTTTGTCTCTTGTAATAGTCTTTATTTTAAAGTCTATTTTGTCTGATATGAGAATTGCTTCTCCAGCTTGCTTTTGGTTTCCGTTTGCATGGAGTATCTGCATGGAGTATCTTTTTCTATCCTCTCACTTTCAGTCTGTATGTGTCTCTAGGTCTAAAGTGGGTCTCTTGTAGACAGCATATATATGGGTCTTGTTTTTGTATCCATTCAGCCAGTCTGTGTCTTTTGCTGGGAGCATTTAATCCATTTACATTTAAGGTAATTATCAATATGTATGTTCCTATTCCCATTTTCTTAATTGTTTTGGGTTTGTTATTGTAGGTCTTTACCTTCTCTTGTGTTTCTTGCCTAGAGAAGATCCTTTAGCATTTGTTGTAAAGCTGGCTTGGTGGTGCTGAACTCTCTCAGCTTTTGCTTGTCTGTAAAGGTTTTAATTTCTCCCTCAAATCTGAATGAGATCCTCGCTGTGTAGAGTAATCTTCGTTGTAGGTTTTTCTCCTTCATCACTTTAAAGATGTCCTGCCAGTCCCTTCTGGCTTGCAGAGTTTCTGCTGAAAGATCAGGTGTTAACCTTACGGGGATTCCCTTGTGTGTTATTTGTTGTTTTTCCCTTGCTGCTTTTAATATGTTTTCTTTGTATTTAATTTTTGACAGTTTGATTAATATGTGTCTTGGTGTGTTTCTTTTTGGATTTATCCTGTATGGGACTCTCTGTGCTTCCTGGAGTTGATTAACTATTTCCTTTCCCATATTAGGGAAGTTTTCAACTATAATCTCTTCAGATATTTTCTCAGTCCCTTTCTTTTTCTCTTCTTCTTCTGGGACCCCTATAATTCGAATGTTGGTGCATTTAATGTTGTCCCAGAGGTCTCTGAGACTGTCCTCAGTTCTTTTCGTTCTTTTTTCTGTATTCTGCTCTGGAGTAGTTATTTCCACTATTTTATCTTCCACGTCACTTATCCGTTCTTCTGCCTCAGTTATTCTGCTATTGATCCCATCTAGAGTATTTTTAATTTCATTTATTGTGTTGTTCATCGTTGTTTGTTTCTTCTTTAGTTCTTCTAGGTCCTTGTTAAATGTTTCTTGCATTTTGTCCATTCTGTTTCCAAGATTTTGGATCATCTTTACTATCATTATTCTGAATTCTTTTTCAGGTAGACTGCCTATTTCCTCTTCATTTTTTAGGTCTGGAGGGTTTTTATCTTGCTCCTTCATCTGCTGTTTTTCTGTCTTCTCATTTTGCTTATCTTACTATGTTTGGGGTCTCCTTTTTGCAGACTGCAGGTTCGTAGTTCCTGTTGTTTTTGGTGTCTGTCCCCAGTGGCTAAGGTTGGTTCAGTGGGTTGTGTAGGCTTCCTGCTGGAGGGGACTAGTGCCTGTGTTCTGGTGGATGAGGCTGGATCTTGTCTCTCTGGTGGGCAGGTCCACGTCTCGTGGTGTGTTTTGGGGTGTCTGTGGACTTATTATGATTTTAGGCAGCCTCTCTGCTAATGGGTGGGCTTGTGTTCCTGTCTTGCTAGTTGTTTGGCATAGGGTGTCCAGCACTGTAGCTTGCTGGTCGTTGAGTGAAGCTGGGTGTTGGTGTTGAGATGGAGATCTCAGGGAGATTTTCCCCGTTTGATATTACGTGGAGCTGGGAGGTTTCTTGTGGACCAGTGTCCTGAAGTTGGCTCTCCCACGTCAGAGGCACAGCACTGACTCCTGGCTGCAGCACCAAGAGCCTTTCATCCGCACAGCTGCTAGTGTTGGAGGGTATTCTGCAGAAGCGGGGGGTGGCTGTGTCTCACCTTCTGAAGAAGGGGTCTCTGTTCTGCTTCGTGTGAAATCTGGCAGTGTTTCCGTGACCAATTTTGTCTCAATTTGGAAAACAATTCTAGAGGTTAGAAGTCCAAAATCAAGGTTTCAGCAGAGTTGGTTTCTTCTGAGGTCTCCCTCCTTGACTTGTAGATAAATGGCTGTCTTTTCCCTGTGTCTTCACATAGACTTCCATCTGTTTCCAAAAAATCTTATAATAACTAAAGATTCAGCTGTGACTGCCATGTCATAAAATGTTTTCTTTCATTCATGGCCTAATTTGCTATCAAAGAGATGAAGTTGAAAGAGCTCTTAAAATGGTGCCAATCTCCTATACAATTCAAAGTGCTATCTACATGGACTAGTCTTTAAGTCTCAGAATTTCAGATCAAAGTTTGATTCAGATAGACTCCTTCCCTCAGAAGAGGAATCAATACCCTTCCCCCCTACCTCCTAACCCCTCTTCCCTGCAGTGGCTAATGTTGTCCCATACTATGGTATATTCACTGCAGTCATAATCAGAAGTGAGCAGCAAATGCCTGTTTATCTAGAATGTTCAGGGTATGAGATGTTGAGAATCAGAGACCCCTTTTAGTGAAGTGAATTGACTGTAGAAGAGGTGCATTTCTCCCTGTGTGCAAACAGGCTTCTTCCACCTTCCTGCCCGCCTAAGAAGGGTCTCTCCCCTCACTTCCTTGGTACTGCTCTCTGTGAACCAGAGGAAGGTAGTCTCCCCATCAGGAGGGTCTGAATCCAAACTTGTTCATGAAGACTCCGTGTCTGAGGAGGCCATAGTGATTTCCACAGGTTCAGTTGCTTTTCCACTCAGGTGCTTTGCATCCTTCCGAAGTTTTTTAAAAGGAAACTTTGATCACAGGTGGTTGCTAAATTAAGGCATCACAAATAATGACTTCATTAATGTATTTATCCATGGATTTCCAGTATTTGAACAAATAGAACATAATAAAATACATAAATGGCTACAAAATTATACTAAAAAGATTACCCTTATTTGGTCATTCAAAAGGCATACTAGATCTTTCATTATTTTGAAGTTGCCACTAGTGGCATTGAAGTTGCCACTAGTAGCAAATGCCACTAGTAGCATTTGAAGTTGCCACTAGTAGCATTATATAAAACACGTGTGTTTGGGCATGCACACGTGCGCGCGCACACACACACACATCTGGGTAATAGAGGCTAAAATTATACAATTACACTGTACAGTGCAGTAGCCACTAACCACATGTGGCTATTGAGCACATGAAATGTGGCTAGTTTGTAGTGAGAAGTACTATAGGGCAAATTACGTTCTGGATTTTGAAGACTTAGTACCAAAAAACAAAAATACATACACACACACATACGTATACATAAAATCTCCTAATTTTTTAGATACGGATCACACATTGAAATAAATATTTTGAAACTAATATTGATTACATTTTTAAATGAAAACATTTTAGATGTATTAGGTTAAAGAAAATATATTATTAACATCAATTTTACCTATTCCTTTTTAAAGTGACTACTGTAAAATTATTTCATACGTGTCTTGTATTAGGTTTCTGTCGGACAGCGCTGTTCTAGAGAAACATAACTTCCCTATGTAAAATAACACTAACTTTTTAGCAGGTGCTTTCCCAGCGTCTATGCATAAAATGATTGGAATTTTCGCTTTTCTAGACCAATGTTGTATAGTTACCAGACCTTTAAGCTCTCTCCTTGTACCTCTTTTTCTTACTAGAAGGAACAGTGGTTTATTAAGTTAGTCATCATTATTCGCCTTCAGATATCTTCCTGGAAATTATATTGCCTTAGCCAGCCTTCTGGTTTATATTACATAACCTCCTTGGAAGAGGTTAAGTTAATTAGCGTTTGTGTCATTAAACTAATGATTACCTCACTCACTTCTGCCTGATTTGTAGGAATTATTAGCTTAACAATAAAAGGCAAACCTCTCACCGTTGAAACTTCAAATATGTCCTTGATAACTTTCCTTTTCTTTCTCATTTGTGATACTCTTTAAATTGTAGCTTATGAAGATGCTGTTGATACAGACTGGTCATTTTGAAAAATCATCCCTGAACAGAGGTTGTTATGCTAATTATGCACAAAATGAACACAGAGAGCTTCATGAATAAACCATCATATTACAAGAATTGTTTCCTTATTTCCAGCAATTTCCCAAACTCCATCTCTAAAAGAATGGTTTCCACCTAATTTAAGAGATGAGATTTTCTAAAATGTATTTTATTTTTTGCCGAAAGTTTACTTGACCACTGGGTGATATTTCTAATGACTAAAAAATCTCTCCCTTTGGCAGTAGTTCTTGGGCCAGATATGGTAATCCATTGTGCTTGTAGGTCATTTATTGAGGGATGTCAAAGGGCGAGAACCTGGGCATACAAAAGAAACATGGCCCTTGCCCCAAGGGGTTTACAGTCTATAGGTTAGGTTATTATAAGAAAGTATGGTGAGAAGATCTAATCTGTTTAGGAGATTGAGGTGATGTCTTCCTAAGGAATTGATGTTCTAGTGGAAAACTGAAAACAACAACAACGACAAAAAATCAAGAGTTAGCCAGAGGAAGAGGTTATGGGAAAGGGTGCCAGACAGAGCAAAAGTGTATATGAAGACCCTGAGGTCTTTGAGAGGGCAGCATCTTTGGACTGAAAGAAAAATGCATAGAGTTGAACTGTGGAGTGTGAAGTGGTGATAGGTTGGAGAAGTAAGCAGGGATTATTTGTGTTACAACTTGGTAAGCTCTCTGGAAACTGAAGAAGCCCTGGCTGTCAGCATGCTCATGTGTGGTTTCACACTCTTCCTCGGTGTGTGCACAATGCAGTGGAGGCTGGTGCTGGGTGTTGGGCTGGGGTAGCAGATGCTCAGTTGGAGGTGTTGGCTTCAGATGGGCGTTGTGGTGCTGAGCAACAGAAGGCACACCCTGACGCAGGCCCACAAAAACTTACAGGGGCCCCGGCTGTCCTTGTGCTCCCTCATGGCTGCACACTTTCCCCTGGGCGTGTGCACTGCATTGAAGCTTGGTGGTGGGCAGAGGGCTGGTGGCATGCAGATGCATAGCTGTAGGGCTGAACCCTGAGCCCGGGCTCAATGGTGGGGTCAGCCACAAGGGTCTAGGCTGGTGTCTTGCACTTGGGCTTTGGTGGGTACAGGGAGGGGCTCAAGTGGCTGGCTTCTTATACTAGGGTAGGCACAGAGGCCTGGGATGACCGGTGGTGTGGTTTCTGGGCTTTTCAGTGAGAAAAAAAGGGAGTGGGGAGGAACCCAGGCATCAGTTAACACTAATACCTGTGTATTAAATGTATTAAAATTAAATGTATTAAAAATACATTCTTTTTTTGGCTGGCAAGGTCTGTAGGGGGTCCACAGTGGCTCTACTGGCCTTTGGCTTAGTGCTGAAACCTGCTATTTTCCTGCAGAGCAGGTCTCCGTGAACTGGACTTTGTAATTATTAAACGGGAGAGATGAAAAAGAAGGTTTCAAAATGTTACCCAAGGTTCTGACTTGGGCTGTTGGATAGATGATGGTGCTATGTCCTGTGAGATGTAAAAGTAAATATCTGGAAATCAGTTGGATGTATGGGTCTGGAGGGCAGGAGTGGTCTATAGGGCAGTTCAGAGTTGAAGGTAATTGGCATAGAGATGGTAATCAAAACCATGGAGATTAATGAGTTTAACCTGGGAACTCTCTAGGCTGAATAGATCATCAGGCCCAGAAGAGATCCCAGAGGCTTCCTACAACTTGAGAGGCGGCTAGAACAGTGTTGCTCAACTCTGGCCGCAACCTAGGTTCTCCTGCAGAGCTTTAAGAATACCAGTGCTGGTGGCCTCCTCCTAAACTAATAAAATCTCTGGGGGTGGGTCTGGGGTAGGATGTTGTGATTTATAATAAGAATATATTGATATATTTGGTCTTCACCCTCATTTCTGGCACAGAGATCCTAAAACCCTTGGAGTTTTCTAGAGTGATAAATATATCTTTTGTTACGTCAGTGAGATGACTTTAGGACCTCAGGATGTGGCTGGTTGCCAGTGGAACCAACCATATGATTAGATAGTTGGAACTTTCATTTCTATCCCCCTGACCTCCAGCAAGAGAAGAGGGGCTGGAGGTTGAACCAGTTGCCAATGGTCACTGGTTTAATCAATCATGCCTATGTAATGAAACCTCCATAAAACCCCAAAAGGACAGGGTCGGTGAACACATGGAGATTTAGGACTAGTGGTGCATTCAGAGAGGACCTGGAAGCGCTCCCTGCAAGTTCCTCATGCCTTGCCCTATGTGTCTCTTCCATCCGGCTGTTCCTGAGTTACTTCCTTTTATAATAAACTGGTAATCTAGTAAGTAAAATGCTTCTTTGAGTTCTGTGAGCCACTCTAGCAAATTATTCAAACCAAAGGAAACTTCAATAGCTGGTGGACTTGAGATTGGTATCTGAAGTTTGTGCGTGTGGGGGGAGCAGGGGTATGGGAGGAAAGCAGTCTTTTTAAATTTTTCATCTATTTTAATCAGCTATTAAACAGATATACCCGGTGTATTTTTACCTTTCAGGTTTCTTTTAAAAGTTCTATTACCCATTAAGGAAGTTTTGTGTTAATTTATTAAAGTTGCCTAAATTTCCTAATACTATAGAAGATAGTCACAAATTACTAAATGATAGTAAGCTATTTTTTGGTGTTGCTCGGTAATGCACTGTATTTATTTTTCTCTTTGTACCTTTTGACTCCCTTCACCCATTTTTCCCTCCCCACCCCCGCCTCTAGCAACTACATATCTGTTCTCTCTCTATGAGCTTGTTTTTTTCTTCTTTTTTTTTTAGATTCCACATATAAGAGAGATCATACAGTATTTGTCTTTCTCTATCTGACTTATTTCACTTAGCATAATGTCATCGGGGTTCAGTCATGTTGCAAATGACGAGATTACATTCTTTTTTTGGCTGAATAATATCCCATTGCATATATGTACCACAATTTCTTCATCTACTCATCCTTCAGTGGACATTTAGGTTGTTTCCCATCTTGGCTATTATAAATAATACTGCAATAAATATGGCGGGTACATAACATTTTTTTGAGTTAGTATTTTCATTTTCTTCTGATAAATACTCAGAAGTGGAATTGTTGGATCATATGGTAGTTCTATCTTTTATTTTTTGAGGAACCGCCATACTGTTTCCATAGTGACTGTACCAATTTACATTCCCACCAACAATGCACATCCTTTTTCTCCACATCCTCACTAACATTTGTTATCTCTTGTCTTTTTGATAATAGCCATTCTGATAGGTGTGAGGTAATAGCTCATTGTGGTTTTGATTTGCATTCCCCTGATGTCGAGCATGTTTTTATGTACCTCTGGTCCATCTGTATGTCTTCTTTGGAAAAATGTCTATTCAGGTCTTCCACTCAGATTGTTTGCTTGTTTTGCTATTGAGTTATATGAATTCTTAATATATTTTGGATATTAGCCCCTTATCAGATATATAATTTGCAAACATTTTTTCTCATTCAGTATGTTGCCTTTTCTGTACAGAAGTTTTTTAGTATAATGTAGTCCCACTTATTTATTTTTGCTTTTGTTGCTTTTGCTTTTGGTGTCAGATTTTAAAAATCATCACTAAGACCTATGTCAAGGAGCATGTAGGACTGAACCCTTAACCTGTGGGATCTGACATTATCTACAGGTTAGATAGTGTTACAATGGAGTTGAATTGCAGGATACCCACCTGGTATCAGAGAATTGCTTGTTGATGGTGTGGAAAAACTTGACACACACACACGTTGGAATTGGGTGCAGAACCCTTAGTAGTGCATCAGGAGTTTCCAAAGGTCCCCAGATGATTCCAATATTCATCCATGGTTAAAAACCATTGGAGAAGAAAAAAAGAGCCTGAAAAATAGATTGAGAAGGAAAAGCCAAAGAGGTAGCTAGGAAATCAGGTCAATGTGGCACTATGGAAGTAGAGGAATGAGAGATTCTATAAAGAGGTGAGTGGTTGGCAGTCTCAAAAGTTGCCAAGAGGTCAAGCTAGGTAAGAACTTAGGAGGTTTCGTTGGATTTAGAGAGAATTGGTTCATTAGTAACCTTGGTAAGACCAGTTTTAGTGGTGATACCAGACTTCAGAGGGTTGAGAAGTGAGGAGTGCGAAAATATTGGTGGCAGATGTCAACTCTTTTAACTGCGTTCTTCCTTTATTTATTAAATAAAATTTATCAATTACTTATGCTGGTACTGGGAATAGAAAGGTGGCTAAGATGGCTAAAGCCCTGAAAGAACTCAGTGACAGGAGAAACAGGGAAACAGATAATTACTTACAAGGAAATGTAACATGCATAATGATAGAGACACACAATGGGGAGAAGAAAGTGTTTGGATGATGAGAGAAGTTTTCCTGGAAGAGTAATTGAGCCAGTTCTGACCAGTTTTGATGAGCATGTAGTAAAATCTCAGTGAATGTGAAATGGATGGGTGCATTTCTCAGATTTGGGTGGCATCCTCTGGGGTTTGCTGTATATTTCAATATTGTTCCAAGAGGTGTAGGCCAGCCTTGGGTTCCAGACTCTGCCTACTCATACCAGGCAATCTAAAGAATACACACTCCTGAGATGGGAAGCTTGGAACTGACTGTCTTTAAAACAAGGGGATTTTAATTTTAGGAAGAGCTGGAGATATCAAATTAAATATGGAAGTGGACTTGCAAGTGACAGAACTGGGCTCAGTAATGCAGTGTGTTGGTTCTGATGCTCTCAGTTTATCCCCAAGAATCTTTTTTTAATGATTTGAAATCTTTTTCATATAATTTATATGAAATACTGTAATTCTCAATGAATATGTTCGGAAGTAGTAAGAGTATAGATTTAGTTATCAAATCTCTTTTGCAGGAAATATTTTGTGAAGTGGATTAGACATGTCCTTTTAAAATGATACCCTTTGTAGAAGTCTCTTGTCAATATCTACCCTCTGTGAAATCTTTCTAGGTCTACCTCACCCCAGTGCTATTCTGTTTTCTTGTGACCATTTTCTAGTATTTATTAGAATATCATTATTTTGTCTGCAAATCATTGTCTCTGCAACATCTTATCCCACAGTTTAAACTTTGAATGAAAAGATGTCCTCTGTTATCGGTAACCCCTCATCTCAGTCTGATCCTACATTGATTGGTACAGAATGATGCCATGGACTCTCTGACTGATTTTTACTTTTCTCACTTTTTTTTGCGGTACGCGGGCCTCTCACTGTTGTGGCCTCTCCCGTTGCGGAGCACAGGCTCCGGATGCGCAGGCTCAGCGGCCATGGGCCCAGCCACTCTGCGGCATGTGGGATCTTCCCGGACCAGGGCACAAACCCGTGTCCCCTGCATCGGCAGGCAGACTCTCAACCACTGCGCCACCAGGGAAGCCCTCACATATTTTTAAACCTTGTTATTAGCCTGACCTCCTCCTCCATCCTACCCTGTGAATTCCAAAACCAGGCTCAGAACTTCAGTATTGACCACTGAGCATTAAGTGAGGGCAGGTTTCCCTGGAGTTTTTTTTCTGTTTACATTTTTGCATTATTCTTGTTTCAAAGACACTCAAAATGGTATCTATATATTAGTGATACTTTTTCAAATGAATGCTTAAGTCTAAGAGATTAGTTGAAAACCATGGAAGTAGAGAATTTTCTTTCCTTATTTTCTAATGTTGGAAGTTAATGTTATATAATAAGTTATTATAGAAATAGAATTAGAATAAGATTATTAATAATGTTGATACTTGGATTCATTCCCTGATTAACAGTGAAAAGTACTAATAGCAAATCATTGTAAAGTGGTGTAGGGTGGTGGATGACAGTATGGGTTTGAATCCTTCCTTCCCCCCTTACAAGTAGTGTGACTTTGGGCAAGGTGCTTAGTCTCCCTTTGTTTCAGCTTCTCCATCTGTGAAATTGCGATAATGATAATAATACCTGCCTCATAGGGATATAACGAAAATTAAATGACTTAATATACATGTTTACATGTATTAAAAGTGTGCCTGGCACATACAAAGCATATAATGTGTTATTTATTATATAAATAATTCTATAATTATTGTAAGAAAACATTCCTTCTTTAAATTATGCACAGCAAATATATCCCTTGCTGTACATTTTTCTGCTGTACTTAGTAAAAATACTTGTATAGGTTTTCTGAAGGAATTTAAAGAAGTTTGGCCCTAAGGCACCTGGAGGAAACCCTGATCTTAGGTTCAAGCTCACCAGCAGGATGGTTTTCTAGGGTTCTGAAGCCTAGTGATGTCTCAGGATCAACTCAGATTCATAAAATTGCAACCATCAAGCTTGCCTCTACTGCCAGAACTTGTTCACCTCTGTGTGGAACTCTCTTCCTAAATACAACACAGTAAAATAAATACAGTTGTTAAATAAAAAATGTAATTAAACTAAAATGAAATAGAGGACTTAAATAGCTGGCTTTTTCAGGCCTATGATTATAGGAGTTGTTTCTCACATAAATTGAGCATGATTATCAGCCATTATCAGATTTTTATTAGGAAGTCGTAGAATATGACACTTAAACATATTTTTCCAGAAAAAACATACTTCGAGAATGGTTTCTAATTTTGATGTTTAATTTGATATTTTGACTCTCGTTTGCCCCTAGATGACTTGGAGGAAATGGTCTTGGAAGTTTAGTACTTTCATGTCCCATATCTCCTGTAAAACTTGGGTATTTCACTTTTCATTACTCCAAGTTATTGTTATTGCTGTTAAATTCATGAACATCACTGTTACCTTTCAGAAACATCTCCACCACATTTTATTAGATGTGTGGGAAAAGTACACAGTTTAATATAATAAAAATAATATAATGAATTTAATAGTAATTAGTGTCTGATAAGAAACAAAAACAAGCGGCCATTTGGCTTAAAAAGCTGAAGGAAGGCTGCTGATCCAACCTCACAACATTGTGAGCTCCCTCTGCTGGTGTGTCCACATCAACGCAATGTGGGTACCCTGGGGAGCAGAAGCATTTACCATTTAATGAACACCTACTAGGTGCCAGGCAGTCTTGTATGCACAGGCACAAATTTTCTGTAATTTTTATAACCCTCCAGTGGTAGGCCTTGTAATCTGGTCATCTTTGAATTGGTTCGTTTGCTTTTAATCCCATATGTTTTTTCTATATTCTGAATCATGGTAAATGAAGGAATTGTATGATTATTTTCACTCGGTAATTATTGCTTCTACAAATAAAGATATCTTGCATGAATGAACAAAGAATCTTTATAGAATCTTTATAGAACATAGAATAGAACAAGGGTCATTTATTTTTCAGGATTATTTAAGAAAAATTTCTAGTGGAAGAGTTTGAAAATACAGGACTCATCTTTCAATGGAATAGAGCTTCACGTTAAAAAAAAAAAGTAATTGGTGGAAGTAAGGTCTTTCACTATTTTTCTGAAACTTGACAATTATGTCACATCTTTTGAAAGATCAGATAAATGCATGTGTTCTCTTAGTAGCCGGAAGGCCAGTCTGAGAGCCCCAATCAGATCTCTGAACTGATGAAGCCACAGCCCAGTGACACAAGCAGATAAACCAAACTCGTCATTGCATCCAAAAGTCCCAGGCTCCCCTACCCACAAAGTGTGTCACTCAAGCTGTCAAAAGGTTACAGAAAGAAGCCTTTGAGTCTGGTCTTTCCCCTTCGTCCTTCCTCAGTAGAAATGCCAAAATATTGAGAACTGATCTCAGTTGAGGAAAAGGTCAGGGTAAGATAGGGACCAAGTAAGTAACATTTTTTGTGAACACTAGAAAGTTGACTGTATAGTCTGTGGGCAGACTTGTGAAATTTTACACATTTTCAGCTGAAAAAAAAGGTTTAGAAAGTAAAATTTATCCAGATAATTCATATGTCTGAAATATGTGTACAGTTCTATTGTATATACTCCAGATTAGTGGAAAGTAACTACTTTTAGATCTTCAATTTCTAAAAGCTTTTGATTTCCTTTTTTTTAAAAAATTCTTTTCCATTATGGTTTATTACAAGATATTGAATATAATTCCCTGTGCTATACAGTAGGACCTTGTTGTTTATTTTATATGTAGTATTTTGTATCTGCTGATCCCAGACTCCTAATTTATCCCTCCCCGCCCTTTCCCCTTTGGGTTTGTTTTCTGTGTCTGTGAGTCTGTTTCTGTTTGGTAAAAAGTTCATTTATATCATATTTTAGATTCCACATATAAGTGATATCATGTGATATGTGTCTTTCTCTGTCTGGCTTACATTACTTAGTATAATAATCTCTAGGTCCATCCATATTGCTGCAAATGGCAGTATTTCATTCTAAAAGGTTTTGATTTTTGATTCTAATCTTTTCTGTTTACCAGCCCCATGGATTTGGGCAAATCACTTTACTTCTTTAAGATTCTATTTCCTCACCTGTAAAATGGGATCGATAACACTGTCCTCTGTTGCTACTCTGAGAAATAAAAGAGTTAATGTGTATGGTCAGGGCTCGCTGACATTGATATGCCACAAATATGTTATGGAGGAGGATATATCCCATGACATATGTGCAGCTTAATCGTATCTTTAGCTTAATCCTTAAAATAATAATGTCAGCATCAGCTAATGTTTTCTTGCTTTCTCTGCCAGGCTCTAGCCCGAGCCCTTCACATATACCTCATTTAGTCCTCAAAATCCTTGCAGAACCCCTCTGAGACAGGCACTTCCTGGAGGCCCAGCTAATTCTCAGTCCTACATCATCCTACTCACATATCACACTTTGTAAAGATCTTCAAACCTGCAAACGCTGTTTTCCTTCAGACCATCTGTTACTGTCTTAAAACTTAAGGGACTAATATTTTGGAAGTAGGAGAGAATAGTAGAGAAGGAAGAAGACCTCTCCAAAGCTTAGATCCCTGAGAGTTTGGTGAACATTTTGTAGTAGTATCCTCTACTAGAGGATTTTGTGGTGGTATAAGGGGTTTCAGAATTCCCTCCCTCAGCAAATATTTTGTTCCTGCCTACTGCATGTAAGGCCCTGTTCTGTGCTGTGGGAATGCCACAGTCAACAAAATAGTCAGTCTGCCCCCGTGGAGATGACAGTCAAGAGCAAACATCTAGTCTTCCATAGTCTCTGTCACGTTTTGGCACTTGGAAAAATGGCACTAAAACAGATGATGTGAATAAGAGCAAAAAAGACAAAGGGGGGGGAGTGGTAAAGAATGTACCTAATTGGCTTTGTACTAACATCCTTTGTATCCATCTATCAGAATTACTGCTTATTCACATTTATATACTCATGTATGCACTGAAACAAAATCAATAAGTGGAAATAAAAACTGAGTAGTAAGCATACATTTTTATATTTTCTTTCCCAAGTGAAAATCGAAAGAGGAAAAAAAAGAAAGAGAAAGATGGGCTTAATTTTTAGAATAAGGGTTATGGTTTTTATGTGCTTTATATTTTTAACGTCTACTGGGAAAATGCGTTCAACTGTGCTAAGAATTAGTCATTCTAGTTATATAAAAGCATGGAAAATTATCACATGTTAATTTCTGCTGACCTCTTTTATGTTAAACCATGTAAAGTACTTTTTTCAATTACGAAGCTGATTTGATTTTCTGAGTTTAGATCAGTAATGTATGAGCTGAATTGAAAACCAGATTATAAATCATTTCAGCATGACATTTGGATAAAATATAATCTGCGTTTATTTATGGTGTTCTGTCAGGGAAATTCATGAGAATTAGCTTTCTCATGACAGTTCTAATGATCATCATTTCTGACCAAATCAGAAATACTGTATTTCCACATGAAGAAAATTGGCTTAATATTTGATATCCTATTCCAATATTTAGGTGAAACCAAGGAGGGCAAAAAGGTATTACTACTATTTTCTAAATGGAGTAGTTCCTTTCACATATAACACAGAAAATGGCATAACCATGTACATTGCAGAGCAGTTGCTCACAAGCCCAGCTGCATGTTACTGGGGAGCTGTTTGAAAAATTCTGATGTCTCAACCCAGGCACATCAAATCGGAGCCTCTGGGAGTGGGACCAGGTGTCAGTATTTGTTCCAAACTTCCCCCCCCCCATCACCCCAGGTGATCCTCATGTCCAGTCAGGGCTGAGAACCACGAGAAAAGGCGTGGCCTCCAGAGCAAGGAAGTTAAGGCAAAGCTCTGGAGGGGCCCTGAGCATAAGTTGGTGATGTGAAGGGCTGACCTCTCTGCCAAGATTCTGCAGGCATTACAGAAGTAAAGGTGAAAAGTTGCTAGAAATGAAGACCCAGGTCAGTAGTGGGGATTTATAGGCTGTTCTTTGAACTGATTTTGTCTTGTAACCAGTGCTGAAAGTACCTCAGGATTCTGTTTGCTGTTGGGTGCTACTCTGTGGCAGAAGCAGTATTAGGAAGTGGAAAGAAGAAACCTATATAAGCGTGAGTCTGTATGTCTGTCCACTTACTAGAGTTACCTAAGTGTGTGACTCTAAGTGTGAGAATCTGAGCAGTGATGACATTGTGATGTCACCTGGTGAGGCTAAAACTAAAACAGAAAGGGTGCAATGGGGAATAATCTGTGGACACAGAAGACAGTTTTATAACACAAGAGTTTCTCTAGTTTTCATTTTAAGATCTACAAATAAGAGAGCTCAGCTAAGAAACAGATGACAATTCACAATTTTTGTGCATAAGAACTTTTGGGCCATTTTCTTCAATTTACATGGTATTTTTTAGTTCTAAAGTATTGTATGTTTACTACGTACATACTATTATATGTTTTTAAACATTGGGGTGGCATCTCTAGAACACTAAATTTGTTCCTAAATATTGGCCGTAATCTTAATGAAACTGTCCATTAAATATACCACATTTTAACAGAGATAATGTGTTATTTGTGAACTCCGTCCTCTCCTGTCCTCAATTTTCCTCCTGCACAATTGCTTAGTTAACTGAGTGTTGACTATAATTTGAGAAAGACTTTGGTATTTTCAGAGAAGATACTTTGTTGAAGTAACTATTGGGATAAATAATAACTTCAGCTTCAGGTAGACGAGTCTACCATTTATCATCTTTTTTTTTTTTTTTTTTTTTTGCGGTATGCGGGCCTCTCACTGTTGTGGCCTCTCCCGTTGTGGAGCACAGGCTCCAGACGCGCAGGCTCAGCGGCCATGGCTCACGGGCCCAGCCACTCCGCGGCATGTGGGATCTTCCCGGACCGGGGCACAAACCCAAGTCCCCTGCATCGGCAGGCGGACTCTCAACCACTGCGCCACCAGGGAAGCCCTATCATCTATTTTTGACATTAGTAAAAAAAAAAAAAAAAAAAATACAACTGACAATTTTAGTAAAAAGTCAAACTGAAATTTGCATCACAATGAAAATTAAAATTTGTCATTCTTTCACTTTCTTTCAATTACGTTGGCATTGTGTAGCCACAGTAACAACTTTCTATGTTAGACCTTACCCATTCAGTACTACAACATAATTGTTTTTCCCTTCCCTCTCCCTTATTCCTTCCTTTCTTTATTAACTTGAATATAGGAACCTTATGCTTCCACCTGGACCATCCTTGATCAAGGTTTGGGCTGCAGCAATATCCCCTTCCCATTCCAAGTAGACATTGCTAATCAACCCCAGCATTCTTTTTCCGGACAGATCCTTAGTCGTATTCCTCTGTCTCATGCTCTTGGCGGGCACTACCAATAGGTGGGAGTTGACATTACTATTCTCCAAGAAAATTGGCCAAAAAAAGATTATCCATATACCATCGTAACAATGTTCCAGATCATGAGAATCGCCTGGGGTAATCAGGGCCACCTGGACCAACTAAATCAATCTCTAAATCAATCTCTGGGGCTAGGAAACTTTCTTCAGTTTAGCTGTGTTGAAGGGTTGGTTTGTCCTGAACAACATTTTAAGAGAACGAACAAATGTTCATAAAATGTATGCACAAATATCTGTCCACACTCCTTAAAATCTCTCTTACCCAGGAGACTTAACTGCAAATAATTTCACTTTCTAATACTAACCTCATCTGTGAAGATATTCTGAGTTTGCCCAGGAAGCGTTATCTAGGGGTCAAGGTTATAAGTGCTTGATGATTTAGAGTGTGGTCCCTATCAATGTATGAAAACTTGGTACCAAAATTAAGTTAAAAAAAAAAAAAGTTCCATGTCCCTATCCAGTCAAATTGATGCAAATGTATTTATCTGCCTTTGTAACAGAACTGTCATGTGGCAATTGAAGTGGGTGGAAATAGCAAAAGGAATCTTAATATACTGCATCTTATTCTCCCCCAAAATCACTTACTTGAAATCACATTTAATACAGGATCCCAGCTACAAAGCAAATAAGTCACTTTAACAAAAAGAAAAATTACTGGGATGATCACTTTTTCTTGCACAGTTTAGAAGTATTGCCCGTGTGTAATATTTTATTTTTGGCTTTCTGGTTATTCATGCCTTTGTGAAAGTGCCTATTGACGTTGTTTCTTTACTAAAATAATCCAGCTTTTCAAAGTCTTTTTTTCTTTGTTGAGAACGTCACAATCCACTAAATGTAAACCGTAGGGCAGTTTGTTTTAAATACTGGCATTATTAGTATGCTAATTATACACAGCTGCTTTCCACATGCTCCATCATCACCTCCAGCTTCAACAAATTGTGACTTACATGCTGAGGACCATATTGTAGTCCTTCTATTCTTAATGTCTCAGAACAAGAAACGTTTAAAAAAAGTGCTCTGGAAATGTTGCCTACATTGCTAGATAAATGATCAAAACAAAGATGACATTCTTTGCCAAGTATTACACAATGCAGTTGGACTTGCGCAGCCAATGTTGTTTTAAACTGGTTTCCCCTCTCTTAGTCATGTTGGTTAGCTGTCTCCTATATCAAGGCCATCTCTTCCTGGTGTTACCAGTCAGAGGGCATTTCTACAAACAAAAATCACCTG
Organism: Monodon monoceros; assembly: GCF_005190385.1. NCBI lineage: Eukaryota > Metazoa > Chordata > Mammalia > Artiodactyla > Monodontidae > Monodon > Monodon monoceros. Next base: position 51,751,476 of record NW_021703772.1, on the reverse strand, counting down.
TGAGAGAACAATTATGTTGTCACAGATTAACTGACGGTTACCCCAACAATGTGCACCAAATGTATGATGACAGGGAAGCAGGGAAAGGGGGCATTCCACAGAGGGCTGAAGGAAAAAACACTGGGGATAAGCATGTGTGTTTGTTTGCTCTTGTAGAATAATATTGTTTTCAAGATAACTGATGATAAAATTATTTTCAAATGCTGTAGGTAGCCCTAATGGAGAACCTTGTGGAAAGACTTGTTTGGAAGAAAGAGACAATCAATGGTTGGGGGTCACGCTTTCCAGACAGCCAGGAGAAAATGGCTCCATCGTGGTAGGTTATTGAAATTAGTCCACTGATCACATGGTGAAATCAGATACCCTGGGTGTGACTTTCACATCATATGGTCTACTTTTATGTTTTATTCAGACTTGTGGGCATAGATGGAAAAATATATTTTACATAAAGAATGAAAATAAGCTCCCCACGGGTGTTTGCTATGGAATGCCCTCTGATTTACGAACAGAGCTGAGTAAAAGAATAGCTCCATGCTATCAAGGTAAGGCATGATTTTGATATTAACTGAATCAGGAGAAATAAGTGAATGCCTTTAAAAATTTTTCTTCAGTTTTCAATTTGGGATGTTTGGTTTGGGGTGGGAGGATCTTTGAAATAGCTATGTTTCCTTTAACTACTCAGAGTATTATTTCCTTTTTTACCCATTTGCAGTTGTTTTAATTTTCAAAAATGTACTGTGTTTTTAGGACTAGGAATTCTACAATTTAATTTGAATAATTTTAGCATCTAGTTGAGCATTACCACTTTAGCATTAAATATATTTTCTATTCAGTATAAGTGAGTCTAATGCCCAGCAAGTGCAGGACACTTCAAATCATGAAATAGATTGAAAAATATGATCAGAAGCAAGAAAATTGTTTGTTTCTTGCTTTACCTTTTAGCTTCCAACAAGATTTAGAAAAATCCAAAGTATAAATGTAAGCAGATGTTTCCCACTCACTGTCTTTTTTATTTCCCCAAATTTACTTGTTTTCCTTGACATTGCAAGGGATTGGTGTCTTAAGTTTGAAAGGTCTTTCCCATAAAAATTTTAGGTCACGGTTAGTGCATGCAGAGCTAGGACATAAACTGAAATGAGCAAAGTTAGAGGTAAATGTCAACAGAGTATTGAAAAAATGATACCTGCAACAGAACTAAAATTCTGAAAATGTGTCTTTGGAAAGGATAAAATATATATGAATGCCAAGTTCCAGTTTTTCTAACCAAAATGATTATCCCAGTGTCCAAAGGAAATTTCTATTACTTGACAAAACTTGGAGCAAGTATGCAAATTGAGTTGGTTTTATTAATATTGGAGTCTTTCCTCCCTGGAATTTGATATAATAGAAAAGATTATATCGTCTGTATTCCTAATTTGCCTTTGAATGCCAAGAAGATAAAAGGTGAATTTTAACTTCTCAATTGCAGTAAAACTTACTCTACCTATTATCCTCTTTTTCATAATAGTTTATGCTTTACACTTTAAAACATTTCACAGTAGAGGCCTCTCTCCCTGGCTGTAGCGGCCTTCATGGTCATTTGGGGTCTTGCAGTCTCTCCATAATGTAAACCTGACCAGCCTGAGTCATAATCTTCAGTTCAGATGAGGCCTTTTCCCTTGTGAACTTGGTTCCCTTTAAAATCAAGTGTGCAAATGTTCGACAATAGGAATTAGCTGTATAGGCTGAAGGAAACCTGTCAAAGGACAGTCTAGTAGAGATGCAAGCTAAAGACACCCCTCAACAGCAGCACCCCTCCCCACCTAGCTGGCCCCATGTCTGGGGCTTTTAATTGCCCCAGCAACCACTTCTGACTATTCTACTGGTGTGAAGTGATGCATTTGACCACTTAATGTTCTGCAACTCTTGTCCTACTGCTGGCTGGTCCCTTCACAAAATGCTGGTGCCTCCCTGGGTGTAGATTTCAGTCCTGTACATTTTCTCATGTGTTCTCTGGGTGACTTTGTACATGGACATCCGATGTCCATAGATGACAATGTGCACCACCCCCAAATATATATATATATATACACACACACACACACACACACACACATATATATGTATGAATATATATATAAATAAATATATGTATAAATATATACCTAGCCACATTCTATGAAAAAACAAAACATGATGGCAGAAACCTAAGACACCTAAAATTATGGTAATATTTTTTAAATAAAAAAATATATATAGGACCAGAGAAGATATAAAAAGGAATGAAAAAGCATGACAGGGAGTGGTCATTATAAATGACAGCAATTTATTTAACATTTCTGGTTAGCAAAGCCAAAACGAAGATGTGGTCCTGTATCTTCATAGAGGTTTACTTATGTCAGTTCTTCAGGTAAAGCAAGTTTTGTGCCCCTAGTAAGTTTCACAAAGCAACCATTCATGGGGGCTTTGTAAGAAGAGACCCTCCATCTCCATGCAGATCTTGACTCTTATTTTCAGCCAGGCAAAAATCTAGGAAGCCTATTTTAAATGGAAACCTGAACTGGAAGCCACAAATCCTACCTCTGTCTTAGATACTCACCTGACAACTTTTTGCGTGTATGCTGCATGTTCTTCCCATGGAAAAGAGGCTGGGTAGATTTTTCTATTGCTGTTTCACAAGGATATTTTGAAGATCAACATGGAAGATATTTGTGACCTTAAATTTTACCACTTACTATTTTTTTAAAATAATACTGTAAAAGAGCTCTTAAAAGGTATAAGGATTTATAAATAAAATTATGCAGATTTTGTCTGTTTTAAAATGAAATCGTGAATTGTTTTTCTACTTTATTTTAGATTATGTGAGAAAATTTGGAGAAAATTTTGCATCATGTCAAGCTGGAATATCTAGTTTTTACACAGAGGTAATTGTCCCAAAATAGCTGCTGTGGATGTTTACATATAGAATTTTAATTTGACTTAGAAGATTGATATTATGCTTTGAAGAAAAATTGTATAATACTCAAATAATATGTCTCAAATTTGAGTGTAATACAACTTAATTTTCACCACTCAATATTCGACATATGTATTGATAAAATATTAATATTTAGATGGCTGTGTCACGCAAGACCAACTAAAAGTCTATACTAAAGAAGGTTACTTTTATGAAGAATTTAATAGAAATCAAAAGTAACTGTAGTTATTTGTTAATTTAAGCATTGAAAATATCTAGGTATGTTATATTTAGTTATTAAATTGAGGGGGAGGAAGCGTATGAGTTAACACTTTTCATTAGAAGTGTGAGAACTGGGAGATTTAAGAACTTAATAATATCCCCTTAAATGAGATATGGTCCCAAACTCTATTATTCTTTTTCTAACACTATCACATACACAGTGAGAGATCACAATTGTACTCAACTCCTAAATCTCCCAGTTTCTCTCAACAACCCATTACGAATTTATGAATGTTTTCTAAATCTTTGTAGACAGGTTGTATCAAGCCTTGGGTTAACAATTTCCTTAAATATTGCCTAGTATGGAAAAATAATAATGCTTGCTTTCTTTAAATTGACCTTTTTTTTTCAAAGTTTGGATTGTTTAGGAAATTTAGAAATGTTACATAGCTTTAACTGCTGAAGAGTTTTCATATTTCACCAGACAAGTGTCTGCTCTTTCCTTTCTTCTAAATTCCTACGTTTATCATCAAGTATGCCCCAATTTCATTTGAGTTGTTTTTTTCCAAGCTAACATTATTAAGGAACCTATTCACTAGCTTTTTGCAAATTGAAATAAATTAAGTCCATTTTTTACTCTTTGGCAACACACAATTATCTCTGTAATGAGCACTAATGAGTTACCCAGATAGGGTTTACCTTAATAGAAAACCACATTGCCTTTCTCCCCAAAGCTTACTCTAGTGTTCAGTGATTCTACCTTTGATTTTAAAATACGCTGACGAGCATGAAGTGAGAGTTTCAGTGTTTCTTCTCTGAAATTCTCATTTTAGGTGAAAATTCATTAGCTAGCTTCTCTGGCTTTTTTGATGTGTTTTTAAACTCATAAAATGCTTACATTTCAGAAATTTATAAAAATGTATTTTTGTGACTATTTACTTAAAGTGTGTATCTGGAGGAGGTTTTGGGTGGTGAGATTAAACTTTTAAATGATGATAATTTTTTTTTTCTTACAGGACTTAATTGTAATGGGAGCTCCAGGATCATCCTATTGGACCGGCTCTCTTTTCGTCTACAATATAACTACAAATAAATACAAAGCTTTTTTAGACAAACACAATCAAGTGAAATTTGGAAGTTATTTAGGTACTATAAAAATGGACAAACTCGAATTATCTCTGCCTTACAGATACTAGTAATTATAAATAAGGGAAATTATATCTTCAAATGATCAAAATGGGGTTTCCCTGGTGGCGCAGTGGTTGAGAGTCCGCCTGCCGATGCAGGGGACACGGGTTCATGTCCTGGTCCAGGAAGATCCCACATGCCGTGGAGCAGCTGGGCCCGTGAGCCATGGCCGCTGAGCCTGCGCGTCCGGAGCCTGTGCTCCACAATGGGAGAGGCCACAACAGTGAGAGGCCTGCGTACCGCAAAAAAAAAAAAAAAAAAAAAAAAAGATCTAAATGGCCAGTAGTAATTAAAAATCCATTTCAGAAACTCCCTTTTTAAGGATGTAGTCTCTGAAACTTCAGTTAACTTAATATTTTACGTATGTAACTATTATCAATATATAATTCTTAGATTGGAACTCCTGGTTTAGCTTCCTCTTTTGCAGTAAATCACTTATAAGCTTATATCTTTATGCAGTCAACTTGTTATTATAAAGATAGCATCTATTGAGTGCCTGTCATCTCCTAGGAACTTTTGTAAGCACTCTACATGAAATAACTCATTTAATCATGAATGGATGAGTAAGTATAGTTTCTTCAAGGACCAACTGAAAGTCAGTGGGACTGCGGACAGCATTCTAGACAATGGGTAACATTATGAAGAATATGGGTCTAAAAACGGCCCATTGACCTTTGCCTCATAAGTTCTTAGAATATTTCCCAGAGCATAACTATTTTTATCATTCTTATTGTAATTATTTCTGAGTATAGGCTGTTCACATTTGAAGTGAATTCCCCCCATTCATACAGAAGGAATTTATTTTAAAATGGAGGGAATTCATTTACAGTTCAGCATTTACTTGTTTATGGTTGAAGGATATCTTGAAACATTGTTTTAAAAATGTAACTTAGTATTATGCCTTTTATCACATAATAAAATAAGAGTATTTTACCTTTTGTGTAATCATACAGTTTTATCACAATAGGAAGGTTTCAGGGCAAGAAAAGTTGAAGTTTAAGAAGCCTTTTTTTTTTTTTTTTTTACTTAAAGTTCAAAATGTTATATACGCTAAAATATTTCTGTTGTAATCGTAGAAACTACCATGTCCTAATATACAGAGACTAACAAACCACATGTAAAGGTGCTATCTTTAGCTTCTAAGACTTAAACATATAAGCCATATTAACACACAGATTAATAATTGCTTAAAGCATATAAAAACGAATTTTGAGTATTGCTATTCTAAATATTCTTAAAACTCTATTTACTGTAGTCATTTTGAATTCAGTCTCATTTAATTATGAATGGATTTATGATCCATTCTATAAGTGGATTTATGATAATGAATTTTACCCATTGCGAATGATGATTCTCATGCTTGTCTCCATTTTCTTGAAGGATACTCAGTTGGAGCCGGTCATTTTCGGAGTCGGCACACTACCGAAGTAGTTGGAGGAGCCCCTCAACATGAACAGATTGGTAAAGTAAGAGTTACATTTTTATATTTATTTCTTCTAAAAGGTTCATATGGATTGCATGAGAGAATAAGACATTACAGGAGGAACTGCAAAAATTCTAAGCAATGAAGCTGGAAATGATGAGAAGTGTGCTGCATTTAGTGGTAAAACGGGCAAAAGTCATATGGTTTTTAGACAAAATTGAGCAGGAAAGCTTTCAGGAAGACTACATAAATCAAATGAGGCTCTTCTTTCCTATGAGTAATTGTTTCTGAGATAGAATTGTCTCAAGATGTCCAAGGAATACATTTATTGGTTAATAAGTTTATAGCTGAAGGCAAATGAAGGCAGCTACATTCCTGGTACAATTGTGGTAGGACCAGAAAGAACAAAATGTTATTTCTCGTTCTAGTTTTTGTTACATTGCTGCATGAACATGACTTTGAAGATTGAGACAAACAACATTTTCTTTTTTTTTCTTTTAATTGGAGTATAATTGCTTTACAATGTTGTGTTAGTTTCTGCTGTACAAGGAAGTGAAGCAGCTATATGTATTTTCTGTGCTCTCTAAGGAAACAGTAAGATTGTTCCTGAGAAGGTAGTTTTTCAAGGAAGGCATCTTAATGTGAACTTGGTTCCCTAAACCTTTTGTATCACTCTGAAAATGATTTTTCAAAAATATATTTGAGCAATTACAAGTTATGAAAATTAATGTTTTCATTGACTGAAACATTTTTAATGTGATAGCAGTCTGACTTTTCCGAATTCTTTTCCCCATTGCAGGCATACATATTCAGCATTGATGCAAAAGAACTAAATATCTTACATGAAATGAAAGGTAAAAAGGTAATATGTCTCTACCTTCGGTATCACTGAGGGCTTTGGTGAGTAATTCTGCTTTTTTCTCAATGACTGGATCTGGTTTGCCTTGGAGCAGCTTGGGTCTTATTTCGGAGCTTCTATCTGTGCGGTGGACCTCAACGCAGATGGCTTCTCAGACCTACTTGTGGGAGCTCCCGTGCAGAGCACCGTCAGGGAGGAAGGAAGAGTGTTTGTATACATCAACTCTGGCACTGTAAGTCTGATTGGCTGCAAGTTGGAAGCCATGTATGGGATTTTGATTGAAACTGATGCTTTTCTTATTCCAAAGTTCTGAGACTATAGATTTTTAGGCTTATTTTACTAATGAAAGTAAAAATTGTGGTATTGTACTGATGCTTTAGAAATGAAACGGAATATGATGATGAATGGGCCACTGTCCCATTTTTTAAAAAAAATTTTTATTTATTTATTTTTGGCTGTGTTGGGTCTTCGTTGCTGCACACGGGCTTTCTCTAGTTGCAGCGAGCGGGGGCTACTCTTGGTTGCGGTGTGCGGGCTTCTCATTGCAGTGGCTTCTCTCATTGTGGCTCATGGGCTCTAGAACACAGGCTCAGTAGTTGTGGCACACGAGCTTAGTTGCTCTGCGGTATGTGGGATCTTCCCGGACTAGGGATCGAACCCGTTTCCCCTGCATTGGCAGGCGGATTCTCAACCACTGTGCCACCGGGGAAGCCCCACTGTCCCATTTTGACATCTCGAAAGTATGAGATCAATTGTCTGGAGTTTCTCTATGCACAGCTTGTATGTGTTCACTCAAGTAGTTGAAGTTTCTTCCAGTTTTATTATGATGCAACTCTAATTTGAAAGAATGATTTTTATATAGCCCTAAAAATGTGAATGTCCTAATGGTTTGATGGTGAATGTCCCTATGTAATTTGGTAATTATAAAACACTACTAGAGGGCTTCCCTGGTGGTGCAGTGGTTAGGAGTCCACCTGCCGATGCAGGGGACACGGGTTCGTGCCCCGGTCCGGGAGGATCCCACATGCCGCGGAGCGGCTAGGCCCGTGAGCCATGGCCGCTGAGCCTGCGCGTCCGGAGCCTGTGCTCCGCAATGGGAGAGGCCACAACAGTGAGAGGCCCGCGTGCTGCAAAAAAAACTCCCAAAAAAACAAAAAACACTACTAGAAGTAGAAGATAAAGTATGAAATGTTTTTAATTTCTTGATTTGAAAACAATTGGAAACAAGATATGTTTTGATAAGATGTTAATTTGCACAATTTATATAGATTATATTCCTGATAAGAATGTAAAATTGCCATAGTTTATTCCAAAGTAGATACAGTAGTTGTAGAAATAGGTGTTTACTTGCTTATGGTTGAGTTTTCAATTCTGGGGGGTGTTTTGGAATAGAAACTGACCACTTGACAATTCAATTTAAAGAGTTCTGCTGGCCTTATCTTGACAGTCTATCTTCCTGGCATCAAATCAAAAGAAATAATCGATAGGGCCTTAATGGCGTCTTCTTGGCCTGTTTCTTTGATTTAAGAGCAAGAACAGGTTTGTGAGAAAATTGGTTCGTTTCTTAAGTCACAGCATTTTCATTTAGGATTTAACAAAGTAAAATCTGTTTCCAGAAGGTATTTTTTTAAATCAGTTGTTTCAGAGCATTTAGTACGTATTTACATTAAGCACCAGGCTAAACTCTTTACAATTTAAGAGAGAAAATACTCAGTCTTACAAAGCTGGGAGATTCTTAATGTTCCAAATATAGAGCAGGAAAGTTATTCTCGTGCTGGGATTTCCTAGACTGTTTAAACCTTAATTTTAATAGTAAAAGCATATCATCTATGAAGTGATCATTCATATCTCATTAGTAGTGAAATCAGGCATTACTCTGTCTTATATAGATATTTCACATTTTCCTATCCATAAATGGTCTTCCTTATGCTAGCTGCATACTTTTCTTTCTCTTTAAACTAAAGTTTTTGAGAACAGTTTAAACAGTAGCATATATACCTAAAGTAAGGCAATAATAGAAATGTTTTTCCCACTGAAATCTTAAGCAATCCCAATATGAAAAACATAAAAGTGAATTGCCTTTGCTTAGAGGGCAAGGGAGGAGATCTACCCATTCGACTATCCTGTTGTTCGCCCCTCACTTCTACATCACTCGAGAGGGCATCGCTGTTGAATACTGGGGTTAATTTTATCATTGATTTCAGCTTTTAAAACCTCTTGCATAAGTTATTCTTCTTTTGTTGCCTTCCAACTTCCTGCTTCTTAACTTTAAAAAGACACTAACCACTACCTGACATTATATTATATATTTATTGGTTTGGTTTGCTGTTGTTTGTCAGCTCTTCCATTGGAGTGTAGACACCGTGTGGAGAGAAATCATCTGTTTTATTTACTACTGTTTCCTCAGGGCTTGAAAGAGTCCTGGACAAGTTGGTGCTCAGTAATTGTTTCTGCATGAACTCAAGAAAGAATGATACTTGAATGAATCTGGCTTCCACCTACTTCTGCTAAAATAGCTCTCAGGGGTCCCCAGTGAACTCTTGGTCACCATTCTGTGCCTGGAGAATACTTGAAGAATAGTGATCACCACTTCTTGAAGCTCTTCCCCTGGAACTTCAGTGCCTTTGTGTTGTTTTAGGTCTGCACCTTCTCGTCCTCGCCTCTTCTGCTTTCTGCTCTTTAAATTAGGCATTTCTCTAGGAGCAAAACAAGTATAGGAATTTTTTAGTTGGAAAATAAAAGGCGAAGGGCACTTCACAAGGGGAAGAACGTGTGTGCTATGGGAATGAACAGACTTGTCTGAGAAGCGGGAAGGATCTATGATGAGTAGTGCATGGGGTTTGTTTTTGGTTTTGTTTTTAATACAAGGGAGTGACATGATCAGAGTTTGGAAAGAGGTCTGGCAGCTGTTACTGCAACAACTCCTGTTGAAACATTATTGAGTGTCTAATTGTAATAACTCATCTTCCAACTTCAGAGACGACAGTTGACCAATCCATGCTTCAGTGCTGCTGGAAAAAGATCACCAAGGCCAGCTTCAGTCGTGTCACTCCTCAACTCAGAAACCTTCAGTGGCTCTGTCTTGTTTTCCAAATTGAGAGTAAATTTCTCCCAGCCTTCAAAGTCCCACCCCATAAGACTGCAGTCTGACTTTTTTCGGCCTCATTCATTGCACATACTGTTGATTATAGCCAAATTCTTTGCAATTTTTGTTTTGCTGATTATTTTCTCTGTATATCAAAACTTTGCCCATCCTTCAGTAGCCACCTTGACCGCTACCTCCTTTTTTGAAATCTCTGCTGGCTCTCACAGTTAGATATGCTCTCCTTGCTTGTCAGTATTGCAAAGCAGTCTGTACTTCTAAGTCATTTACATGCTTGGACTATGCCTTTTCTGTAACTGGGGGCTTCTTCAGGAAAGGGAGTGTCTTATACACACAGTGCCTTGTCCCCTTTCACCCATTCAGTCTTTGCACAGTGCATTGCCTTTGCTAGGAACTCACTAAATATTTGCTAAATTGAATTATCAAAATGATTTATTGGATTTTCAAAGCTAGGGATCATGAGTTTGACAATTTTTTTTTGTCCTCTGAGCTCTAATCATACTATTATATGTGTTGACATACTTGACAAATATTTATTGAATTGAACTGAGATGTGTGTACTAAAGCTCAGGCTATAGTTTGTCCAGCCTGTTTGAAGCATTAAGAAAAAATCCATACCCAATTACAACAGTAAATCATGTGTAAAGTTGTGTTATAATGACACCTTTCTCCCCCTTTCTATCTAGGGAGCAGTAATGAACGAAATGGAAATAGAGCTCATTGGAAGTGACAAATATGCTGCAAGATTTGGGGAATCTATAGTCAATCTTGGCGACATTGATAATGATGGCTTTGAAGGTAATTAAAAGTATCCAATTTGGTACATGATTTCCACTTTTAAAGTGGCACATGGAAAAGAATATAATTGGAGTTTTATGTTGTTTGTCTTTCTGTAGAAAATGGAGGCAGACTGGTATGCTAAGTTTTTTTCTTTAGTGTTATCCCTGATTTCTTCTCAGTTGCCAGCTATTGATTCTTACTGCTGTTAATAAAGAATGATATTCAACATACCTTATTTCATTGCTTCTAAGGCACCATTGATTATAAGTTGTTTTATTATAAGCCATTATTTTATGTGCCCCTGAAAAAATGGTGCCTCTTAAACTGCGACTCACTTTTTTTCTATTTTAAGAAGGACCCTGATTTCAGGAATGTGAAAATGTGGAAAAAAATGTGCATCATAGACTCACTGGATAACAGTATTTAACTATCAGTGTAGTAAAGACACTGACAAAACCCAGCAGAGGCTGGCCACAGAGCTGGAGCCGGGCTCTGAAAGCCCCCTTGCTGTGCCAGGCTTTCCTTGTTCAGCTGCCCTGTTGTGGGAAGATTTGGGGATCCCAGGAGAGAGTCCTGAGCAGTAAGGGGGCAACTGGCAGACTCAAGGACAGTGGATATTTACCACTCGATAGGGGTGCGTTTCAATAATGGAATAGATGGTCTCATTAGAACTGTGACTGTTGCCTAGATATCAGTCCTGCTGTTGAAGTATCTGTCTCTACCAGCCTTCCCTCTTGAAATTTGCTTTTTGTTCAGTCTAGTTCTAAGTGGTAACTAAGTCTATTAAAACTGTGCCTAAAATGATGAATGGGTTTGAAGGGAGAGTGTATAATTCCTCAAGTTCAGCAAATAAGTATTCGATATTTTCAGGGCTCAGAATTGTCTTCTAGATATGGTCATTGGCAATTGGTATATGGTAAAAGTAGGTCAAAATTTACTTGGATATTGGACATAAGTGAGGGAGTACTGTAAATTCTCACTTTCTTAATATCTTCTTATGCCTAAATGCTTCATTCTACTTTAAATGTATAAAATGTTATTCTACAAGGAGCAAGCTAGTTGGTTATAGAATATATGCTTCCAGTGAGCCCTCTTGAATGTAAGATAGTGTAATTTGGTAGACAAATATTACCATTTCTGGATTTATTTTACTATTTTTAAAACAAAAGGAGATAAAAAGTATACATATATATTTCTATGGTTATGATTACACATAAAGTTTTACATTAAAATATCTAAAAAATGTTATTATGATGTTACATTTCACAAGTAATCAGCAATTCTGTGATGTTTATTGAGGACTTATTTTTTGTCAGTTGTACCATGCCAGGTATAGAGTATGTGCCATAATGAATGTAAATGAAGGAAATAGTGGCACTCCTTTTTATAGTTTTACAATCGAATGGAATATAAGATTAAGACATGAAAAAATAAACATTATATAAGTGGTAAATTTAGACCCAACCTAATAAATATCTGTGAAAAAAAACATGTTTTTGCACCTTGATATTTCATATATATTATATAAAATAGTAAAATTCTTTCTTTTAAAAACAAAATCATCATTTAGTAAAATACTTATTTTGTTTACTTATAATTCCTTCTACATCCTCTTTTAATTGACACATCCAGGGAAGAGTATTCACTATTTTGAATGTATTAAAATATTTGAGAATGATTTTTCATTTCTCTTGTGCACATACACAGATGGTTGTTGCATATGACAGGATTTCCTTCTTTTTTATGGCTGAATAGCACTTCTGCTTTGCCCATGGCTATGTGTTTTCTACATTTTAGATATTAGCCAAGACCATGCTGATTTGGAAGTAGGCTCAGTGTGTTCTAGCTCTTCACTGAGGTCTTTAATTCCACCATCTCACTCTATCTGCCTGGGTGAGCCAGCAGGGCATCTATGTTTAATTTTTCATTATGTGATTCCCTATTCCTTTTCCCCATCTTCTAACTTGGTTTGTTTTGCTGGGATATGAGTGAAGTTACTTCACGTTCTTGCCAGAGTGTGTGGGATTGTGTAGAAAAGAGATGAAAAACCCACCTGTTCTTTTTCCTTCCTTCTCCAGTCTTAGATGCAAATCAGATTTAATGTCCTTTTACTATGCACAGCTTTGTGGTGTTTTGCATAGTGGACCTCAGTAATTTTGGCGTTCACAACATTTTTTTATTCTTCAAAAGAAAAAAATTAGAATATATTTCCTGTGTCCTTAGAAAAGCAAAACAAGCCATTTTCTAAGAAGATAATCAATCAATTTGGCAGGAGTCCAGCATAAAAATTTCATCAAAAGTATGAGAAAGTTAAATAGGTAATAGACAAACCTATTCAACCAATGTGACCAGACAAACAGATGATAGCATTTTAGCCATAAAATGCTTTTGGCAAGACCACTTATTTTTGTTTTTTTATGTTGAGCCCTGTCATCTGACTTTTAGACTATATGTTTGAATATTTTTTTGAGCAGAACCGTAATAAAGTTCTGCAGCTGTAAACTATATTATTTTATGTGCTTCTGAAATGCTTATATATTATCAAATCGTATATTGAGCACTTCTTTCACACAGAAGAGGAACATGTGCTAAGAGGGGAGAATGTTGGTCACAACTTTATTGTTGATGATTTTATAGAACATGGTGATGGAGAGCAAAGGTTGTGGAGCCAGACTGCGGGGTTTAAATCCCAACTCTACCACATCCTGGCTCGGTGACTTTGAGTGAGTTACATTCTGTGCCTCAGTTTCCTCATCTATAAAAAGTGAGGATCAAAAAGAATTTGATAGAGCTGTTGTGAGAGTTACACGGGTTACAGTGGGTTATGTGAGAATAACATGAATAACGTATGTAAAGCCTCTAGCACAGTGCCTGCATTGTAAGCAGTATATAAATACTAGCTGATGTTAAGATTATTATGATCATACTAATGATAATTGTTATGGTTTATACTAACAGTGTAGTAAATGTTCAAATGGAAAGTAAAAACAGTTGTCAGGTATCTCTGTTTATTCTCTATGTTTTGTCCCAATGGTGTTGCATAGGCATGGAAAAACATTATTATTAACATGTATTCTCCTTATTTCTATAATGATATTATATTTAGGATATTATATAATTTATATATTATAGATATTATAATATAATATCCAATTTAGGATATTTAGGATATTATATAATATCCTATTTAGGATATTATATAATATTATATAATAGATCCAAGTGTCATCTTAGGAAGTAAGAGTTTGGATCTATATATAAGCTAGCCAAAGACCGAATATACTTCAGTATCTTCTGCTTGGAATTAAATTGATCTGGGCCTTCTTAATAGTTCAGTACTATATGTACTTTGTATTTATAGCACTTAAGCAACCATGTTATTCATAGTTTCTATTTTCTCTTGGTTTTCTTATGTGAAAACATACCCTTAACAGATACTTTAATTACTTTCATTGGAACAGGAATTAATTCAGAAGTCATTTTGCAAATAAAGTAAAACCTAGAGCTCAAAATAAGGGTTCTTGTGGTAATAGTATTTATAGTGATAGTAACTTATTATGTGCTACACACTGCTCTAAGCACTTCACATGAGTTACATCTTTCTATGCCGAGGAGGAGTTCTTTTACAATCTTGTGCTGAGGTGAGGGAACTGAGATACAGAGAGGTTAAGAAATGGGCCCAGCATAGCACAGCTGGGCACGAGGGCAGTGCTGGCGTCAGGCCTGGCCATCTGGCTGTAGGACCTGTGTCCTTAACCATTCTGTTAGCCTGTCTCTAAGACCCTAAGACTCTAAGCTTCTTCCACACACAGACTTACCTGTACAATCCACTACATTGTTATGACAGTAACAGTATTTTATAATTTTTTTCTGTCCAGTGAGAAAAGTGTCTTTGTTTTGTTTTTTGTTTTTGCGGCACGCGGGCCTCTCACTGTTGTGGCCTCTCCCGTTGCGGAGCACAGGCTCCGGACGCGCAGGCTCAGCGGCCATGGCTCACGGGCCCAGCCGCTCCACGGCATGTGGGATCTTCCCGGACCGGGGCACGAACCCGTGTCCCCTGCCTCGGCAGGCGGACTCTCAACCACTGCGCCACCAGGGAAGCCCGGAAAAGTGTTTTTTGATAGGGAGTTTTCTTATGTGATATTAATTAAAGAGCATGAAGGTTAGTTTTCAGAGTTGCATTCTTTGCATTAAGAATTTATTTTCTGTCCTTTAAATTCTTGAATAGATGTTGCTATTGGAGCTCCACAGGAAGATGACTTGCGAGGTGCTATTTATATTTACAATGGCCGAGCAGATGGGATCTCGTCAGCCTTCTCACAGGTAGGATAATACTATTCTATTAATACTTTCAAAAGAAGCATTGGTAATAAAATCCGTCTTAAAACTTCCAGCGTTAATGTGGACTTATTTTTTTTAATTTGGTCTTTCAAATACTTAATACTCTTTCACCATTTTCTTATAATAACAGTAGATGGCCTCATTTTTAAGGTCATTAATAACTCTTTGAAACCATTTTGTTTTTCATAAATAAGAGTTCTGGTTCACTTCCATTCTAGCTTGTATTTAACCTATTAAAGACATTCTCTCTGCATTTCATCAAATTTATGTTCTGAGGTAATACCCATAGTATTCCAGATAAGCCCATTTGGATTTGATTAACTGTGTCTTGCCCTATGGCTAAAGCCCCATGTTCCACGGAGATTGCACAGGGAGAGCAAAGACTCATGTGATACTCTGTGTTCCTTTTAGTGCAGAGAGTAAGATGAGAAAGTTCCCTGATCTAACTCTGACTTTACTTTCACATTTTGAAAGATCAGGGCATTTCATTGCATAGAAAAAAACTGCATACACGTGCGGAGAAGAGAAGTTTTTCCAAAGGTACTCTTAGGGAAACATTAGCTAATACTGTTATTTTTTATTAGGCAAAAATAGGTAAATTGTTCTCTGTATAACGTGAAAGATATATACTTGTCTAGTAAAGAATACTGATTCTCGTAGAATGGACAACGCTGATACTTATAAATCAGTATCTGGACATGAAATTAAACACATGGGATAGGAAGCACATATCAGACTTGAGTTGTCCTTGTCAAATACTAGGAAGCAATCTGGCTAAATGAGGTGGTTATTATAAACCTAAGTAGTAGGCTCCACTAAGTGATCGCAGATGTCTTATTTTCTTATTATTTGTTGGGTTACTCATGTTGCTCAGGGAAATAAACACAGAGCCTGAAAAAAGACTGGGGAGAGAGTGTCAGGACTGTTTTAGGAGATCTTTACTACATAATTTTCCCTTTGCTCACAATGTAAAGAAAGTGATTTTTTTCTTGTCACAAAATAGATGTCAACTTCCCACTTCAAGCTGGAAACTACTCTTTCTCTTAGACACATGTATTTGACTTAACTACAATGCATTTGTTAATAATGTGCCAGGGCATGTACCAGGACTCATTATTTAACTAAATCATTGTTCCTCTGGGATATTACGTGTTCAAATCCTGTTTCCCACTCAACTTTACTATTTTTCAGAGAATTGAAGGGCGTCAAATCAGCAAATCATTAAGTATGTTTGGACAGTCTATATCTGGACAGATTGATGCAGATAATAATGGATATGTAGGTGAGTATAAAATTTACCATATTTTATAAATTGAAATGAACTCTGTTGTGTATGCTGCTTTATTGTGAAGCACATAAAACTGGTAGAGAAAAGTTCTAATTTACTAATGAGTTTTTTCCTTCATTTTTAAAGCTCTTTTGAATTCAAGGATGGGTCAGAAATAATCAAGTAATTCCTGAGCTTTAAACTGTTAGTTACTTAACACTTTATTCCTTGTTCCGGAAAAAATTAAAAGCATTCATGAAAATAAGTCAAACACACAATGATGAAAAGAAAGAGGGGTTTCTTTGGTAATTTAAAAAGAGATTTCTGGGTGAATGTTTATAGTCCAAAAATTGAATCTTGTTTCAGCAAGGCTGTCTTTATATCATATGTTTATATCCTAATGTTTATATTTATGAATGAATGTCATTGTAAATGAGCAGATTCAGACATATGTGAAATGAATCTTAAGATGTAAGCATACCTCTTCTAATTAATTTTCTGTAAATAGTGTTTTGATATAGTCGAAAGGTGATATGTAGTTAAGTATTTATGGCTGAAAGTAATTCTCTTTGACTAATGATGATCATTAATCTGTGTTGTTTTTTATCCTCCAGATGTAGCAGTTGGTGCTTTTCGGTCTGATTCTGCTGTGCTGCTAAGGTAAGGTTGATACATTTCACTGCTTAGTGACAGTTGGGCTTAATTTAAATGATGGGAGGCAGCTTTTAAAATCAGCAGGGTGGTGACCTCATAACACTCCTTTTGATACTCTGAAATTTAATTATTGAACTTTAGGATATTTTTCCCACCTTACCTAGACATATACATAAATCATCAAAGTCGATGTTTTTAGAAGTTTAAATGAAAATTTCTTTTGATTCATACATGGAAATGTAATTGGGTATATATATACACATATTATTAAACAGTTTCATGAAATTACTTGATCAGTGGAAACTGACAAAACAAATGTTAACTGTCATCTTAAGGAAAAATAATTCTGCAATTAATATTGCTAATTTTATTTCCTTCTTAGGACGAGACCTGTAGTGATTGTCGAAGCTTCTTTAAACCATCCCGAGTCAGTAAATAGAACAAATTTTAACTGTATTGAAAATGAATTGCCTTCTGTGTGCATGGATCTAACACTCTGTTTCTCATATAAGGGCAAAGAGGTTCCAGGTTATATCGGTAAGGGTGCCCTTAACAAATTAATGCCTGATAGAATGTGCACTTTCCTCATAAATCTCTTGGTCATCTTTCGAGCTCTCTCTGTATTTCACCATGGAGGGGATTTTAGGGCAGGAGAGAGCAGCCACCTGATAACCTTTCCTCTTCATCTTCCGGATTCTCACTTTGTTCTAACCAATGAGTCGGACACATTAAGGCTCTAGTTGTTTAGAGATTATGGCAGGAAGTAGAGCAAGAGTATCACTTGCTATGTTATTTAAGGTAAACTAATTGAGCTTAATCTGTAAGATCTCTTTGGAATAAAAAGAACATCACCACAGCTCCTCCTGTTTTACGAGGCTCACTGAAGTCTTGAGCTGGCTTAAGTTGGAGGCCTGAGAGGGGGAAGATTCTTTTTTTCTTATTCTGTCCTCTTTGAGTAATTGAAGAAGCTTATCTGGAGTCTAGACCCTGATTCTAATTTCCGTAAATAACACACATCTCTTAAGGATTTACTATGACTGTTGGCTCCTAAGAGCCATGCCCATTTGCCTGTACATAGGCAACTCTCAGTGATTTGCTCTGGAGAAAGTATCTTTGATATGGCTCATCCAACATTGTGGTTAATCTCAAATAACGTATATGTGACTTCATAATCATTACATTTTTTTCTAGCAGGTTAATGTTCCTAATTATGTTATATTTAAGCTAATATTAGAATAACTACTAATGAAACTAGCCCCTGGTAGAAGAGAAGTATAACGGAGTTTACCATTTGGACATTAATAATTCATATATTTCCTGAGCCCCGCAAGGCCTATCAAGAGTTGTTTGTTCCCATGACCCTGCCGGGTGTCATCTAAACATCATGAAGGGCAGCAGATACTTATTGAACCAAGCTATAGATATGTAGCAGAGGCCTCAGTCTGAATTAGCCTGTAACAAGAAGTAGAGAATGAGCCCGGTATTTCTATTTTAGATCAGATTCATTTTTTTACAATTTTAATTTTATTGGAGTATAGTTGATTTACAATGTTGTATTAGTTTCAGGTGTACAGCAAAATGATTCAGTTATACATATATTCATTCTCTTTTAGATTCTTTTCTTACAGATATCATAGATAAGATTCATTTTTAATGGTACTCTGCAGAAGTCCTCATTAAAGATGCAGTGATAGGCCAGTGGGCAAAAGCTTCATCCGGTTATTGATGGAAGAAGTAGCAGTTGGAGAGCATGACCCTAGTAACATAGTAACACAGTGACGCAGACAAGCTGATGATTACCTGAGAGACACATGTTAAATAGAGAGAACTATTTCCCTTTATGGAAAATCAGTATTTGTCGTACTACCGATTCCATTGTGACCAAATATTTCTTTAAATGATTGAAAACAAATATATGAAAATCATAAATAGTCATAGCATTGTTACAAAACATGCTTTATAGTTGTCATAAAATGACTGCTTGGGAGAAATAATTCACATAGTAAGCATATTTAATAAAACCAGGACATTTTGCCACTTACTGTGAATGGATTTTTATTTCCCTTGTTTCATGTGCTCTTGTCTGAGCTCAGAGGGATGAATTTGTAGATGGCTATTTCAGTTGCAACTCTATCTCTGAGGCATTGAACCTCAGTTATAGTAATTTTGAAGCCAATTGATTTGGACTTTATTTTCTAAATAAAAGGAAGGTTGAAAGATTTATTTGAAGTTTGTAGGAGTGATGTAGGTTTTATACTTATGTTTCCTTGAAGTAGATAAAATCCTTCCAAAAGAGTAAGATACTCCTAAAATGTAAATGAACACTTGAGGAATAATATAAATTATTTTAAATATCACTTATGAATTATTTCTCCTATATAATGAATGATCTCTCAGTGGACTACTAGATGTAGCTTGTTTTGCAAAGAAGCCTTTTATTTTTCAATTTTTTAAATTGAGGTATAACTGACGAACAACATTATATTAGTTTCAGGTATAAAACATGAGATGATTCAATATTTGTGTATATTGTAAAATAATCACCAAAATAAGTCTAGTTAACATCCATCGTCATACATAGTTGTAAATGTTTTTTTCTTGTGATAAGAAATTTTAAGATCTACTCTCTTAGCACCTTTCAAGTGTGCAATACGGTATGATTAACTGTTGTCACCATGCTGTACATTACATCCCCGTGACTTTTTTTGTAGCTAGAACTTTGTACCTTTTGATCCCGTCACCCATCCCCCACCCCTCACCTCTGACAACCACCAGTCTGACAAAGAACCCTTTTATATTCAAGAAATAGCTCGCTCTTTCTTGGTAAGATCGGTCTTGGAATTTTTTTGGTTGTTGTAAATTTTCCTTAATTTTTTGGCTATTGAAGATCTTCTTTAGCACATCATTTACCATGTCAGATTTGAAATAAGTTCTTACCAAACTGCCAGAATATTTATTGAGAGAATGCCTGTATATATTTGTTTATTTTTGCATAAATCAACACTGGAAGATCCAACCAGAAACCAATAAAAACAAGGAAGGGAAATAATCAGGGTCTAGGGCTGGAAAGGAGATGTCTGTGAGTCAGCTGTTTATGTAGGTTTGACTTTTAAACCATGTGTTCACTTCACGTTAAAAAAAAAAACAAAAGAAAAATAGCAACCCCTCAAATTGGAAACAAATGGAAATAAATGAACCCAACCATATATGAAATTAGTTCTGTAACCACACAAGATAAAATTATTACAAGTGACATTTGGGTGCCTGTACTTCCTCAGTCAGACGTTCTACGGACAAAAGGACTCGAAGAAATCTGAAACTTTACTCGAGACTTTTATTATTAGTAAGAACTTTGGTAGTGTAGCTGTGAAATGTTTATATGTAGGAGGATTAAGCAAATAACTAAAGATGTTAATTTTAAAAGTAGAAACCTAGAGAAAAGTTTATAATTCTTTTTTTTTAATTTATAAAAATAATTTTTGAAATGTGTATTTTAAGTTGTTCCCTCTTTCATATTTCAGGTTAGTTTTTAGAAAGTTATTTAATGAAGAGAATTTAATATATATCCAGTATTCTATATAACTTTGACTATTATCACTTTAAAAATAACAAAACAAATGCCTTTAGATAATTATACTAATTGCAATTCTCTCTACATGTTTGCAGTTTTGTTTTATAACATGAGCCTGGATGTGAACCGAAAGGCAGAGTCTCCATCGAGATTTTACTTTTCTTCCAATGGAAGTTCTGATGTGATTACAGGAAGCATAAAAGTATCAAGCAGAGTGGCTAACTGTAAAACACATCAAGCATTTATGCGGGTAATGTAAACTTGTTTTTATTAACAGATACGTAAACTTCAATATTATCAATATGTTTAAATCTTCTTGCATTGGTATCTTTTATAAAACACAGTGAAAAGCAAGTATTACTTGAACTAGCTGATCTATTGTTCCAGCGTCAAAATGTTAGAGGATCCTGTGACAGACCTAGATAATTCAAACTCTACGTTTTGCTTCCTCCTTATTTCACATTCATCACATTTTACCGCGTCACTGTTTTTTAAAGATTTGCCTTTTCCTCTTCACAATTGCTGTTGTCCCTCTCTGTTTATGCACTTGCCTAAAAATGTAAATGTCGAATAGCTCTGCTGAGCCCCAGATCTATTCCTGGTAGATAATGGAGGGTGGGGAGAGGCAGGGAAGTTGGTTTATTTTTCATGTGACTTTAAGAAGCAGAATCCAACGTGACTGCTTTTGGATCGTGCCTTTGTCTCTATGCCAGCATTGTCGGTGATGTCAGTGGGAACTTGCACAGTTGTAGCGTGATGGGGATCATCTGTGGGCCAGGATGATGCTTCTCATGATGGTTTGGGGGTATATCCTGCCAAAGCACAGCCAGTTTCATGTTTCTTTTATTAAAACACTCATTCCCAAACTGATCATCACGTTCCTTGCATTGATCACATTTTATCGTATGAAGCAGTGCCAGGTCTTTTTCATTAGGGAATGGAGTACTTCATCAGAAAAACTACTGTCACAAAAAAGCCAAACTATTCCCAGGAGCCTTTTCTGGGATTTCAAATAGTAGCCTCAGTTTAGAACTCAATTTTTCCTTAGATACTTATTCCAAGCAAATGCAAACAAGCATCAGGACTATTAAATGCTAACAGCAATAATCCCTATGCTATTTCCTCATTTCCCTTAACAGTTTTTATTGTCGTACTAGAGTAAAGCTATTAGATGGTTGAGAGCCAAAAGTATAGAATGATATTAGTGCAACCATCATTGATGTGGTGGGGATTAAAGAGGGTTTTTTCTTTTTAATTCTGCATAGTTGATTTTACTCAGGTTAATCAATTTTAGAGCCTAACATTGAGACCATTTTAAAGGGCAATAAAAGGACCAACATCAGGCATTGACAGACATATTGTGTTGAATCTGTATAAATGGCAGCAAATTGATCTGATTTATTTAGTCCCATTTCTTGACATTGTTCCTATGACTAAGGGTTCATCAAAATTGTGCACTTTCTTCAGAATAGATTTGTACCAGAAATGACAATTTAGCAGAGGTTTCTGTGTTAGTTGCATATATACTTGTCACTACTGTGGTAACATAACAAAAGCAGGTTACAGCCATGACTTTGGGCCATACTGTCAATGTCAAAAAAAAGCACCTAGCTCTGGGATTGGTACATAGAGGGACTGTTTTTGAAAAAGTGATTGTTTCTTCCAATATTTTTTTTTTCCTTCCTAACTTACCTTGCTTTTGTTTGGGACGTTTTAAAACTCATACATAGAAAGGCAAAAGGCTACCCCAACACTCTCCCTTGCAACAAATCCGAAGGCAGGTGTAAGAACCACAGAAACAGCTGCCCTAATCTTGAGTTTTGTCAAGGACCCCTAGCTGTTATTTAGGAGGAGATGAAAATATAATGAGTGCATTTCCCACCCCCACCAGCATGGTACCCGAGGCTTTCGGAAACATTAACCGGATTGTTCCTTTGCTCTGTAAAGCGCGTCCGGTGTCAGGAGTGTTAATATACATGTGCATTCTACCTCAGCGCCCCTTACAGTGAAATAAGGTGACACTTGTTAATTATGTGCTCAGGGCCACAGCCCCCACCTCTCAGAGGACTCCCTGCCTGCTAGTTGGGCATGCTTTCTTTGCATAGCTCCTGTTGGCTGTACCAGTTAAGTTCCACTTCTTCCAGTTAATAGATATTGAGTACCTATGTAGTGTCAGGTTCTGTTTGAGACACTTATACAGGTCAGTGACTGAAACAAAAAGATTACCACCCTCATAGAGTTTATAGTCTAGTGTGGTGAGATAAACAACGGCACAAAATGTAACAATACACAATAGTAACAAATAGTAACACAATAGTAACAAAATGTAAATTTGATAGTATTTTAGAGCAGCAGACCCCAACCTTTTAGGCACCAGGGACTGGTTTCATGGAAGACAGTTTTTCCACTGGGGCGGGGGGGATGGTTCAGGAGGTAGCGTGAGCGATGGGGAGCACTGGGGAGCGGCAGATGAAGCTTCGCTCGCTCGCCCCTCACTCACCTCCTGCTGTGCAGCCGGGTTCCTAACAGGCCACAGACCGGTACCGGTCCGTGGCCCGGGGATTGGGAACCTCTGTTTTAGAGGATTATATGGGTGATGGAAAAAGGAAAGGAGAGCAGAGCACAGGAAATTATAGGGTGCTGGGGAAGGAGTGAAGAATGCAATTTTAAATAGGGTGGGCAGAGTGGGCCTCATTCAGAAGGTGACATCTGAACAAAGACTTGAAGGAAGCTAAGAAGTTACCATGTAGATGTCTGGGGCAGTGGTCCGCAACTTTAGCATGCAACAGCATTACCTGGGGGGCTTGTTGAAACACAGATTGCTGGGCCCCACCTAGAGTTCTTGATTCAGTATGTCTTCAACAAGGCCTGAGAATTTGCTTTTCTACAAAGTCCCCAGGTGATGCTGATGCTGCCAGTTTGAGAGCTGTACTTTGAGAACCCCTGATCCAGGAGGAGAACATTACTGAAAGAAGAGCTAGGTAAAAAAGCATCAAGAAAAGAATGAGCCTGGTTGTTTTAGGAAACCATGAGAAGGCAAGGATGGCTGGAAGAGTGAGCAAGGGGGAGAGCAGTAGAAAAAGAGTCAAATCGCATAAGACCCTGTGACTTTTTCTCCAAGTGACATGGGGATCTATTGTAGAGTTTGGGGCAGATAACTGACATGATCTGACTGAGTAATAAAAAGGAATACTCTAACTGCTATGTTGAGACTACACAGTAGGCGGCCACAGGTTGACGCAGGAAGAAGAGGACACTGCAATAAGCCAGGTGAGAGATGATGGCTCCAATGAAGGTGGTAGCAGTGGATCTGCTGAGAAGTAGTAGAAGACAGATTCTACAAAATTTACTGACAGATTGGATGTCTAGCATTTGAGAAAGAAAGGCTCCAAGACGACTCCAAAGTCATTAGCCCAAGCAACTAGAAGAATACAGTTTTCATCAGTAGGGCAAGGGAAACAACTTTGGGGTGTAAAATGTTGGAGTTCAGTTGTGGACCTGCGGAGCTGGAGAGACCTATTTTACTTTTAAGTGTAAACAGCAATTAATCATTTGTATTGTATTTACTCATCTGGAATTGGAGAGGGGCATGGAACTGGAAATCTAACAATGCACCTTTGGCATATGAATGGGTTTGAAAGTCATATGAGGTGGCTGAGATCATCACAGGAGGAGAAAAGAGCTAAGGTCTGCACTCTGGACCCTACAACATGAAGTGGTTAGAGAGAAGAGAAGGCTTACAAAGGAGATGAGAAGGACTAATCAGTAAGGAAGAAAAACAGGAGCTTGTGGCATCCCAGAAGTGAGGTGAATAAAGCAGGGCAAGGAGAAAGGCATGACAGTGTTTTCAGTGCTTTCCTCTTAGTTGAAGAAGATGAGGGCTAAGAACTCACCATTGGGTTTAGCAGTGTAGAAGCTATTGGTGATCATGACAACAGCAGTTCAGAGGAAAAGGAGGAGAGGGATTGGAGACAGAGTGTAGCTTATTCTTTCACAGATTTTTGCTCCAAGGGGAGCTAAAGAAAAGGGGTGGGGAGTCAGTAGCTGACAAGAGAAGTGGAGAGACTTTTTGTTTCTTTTAAGATGGGAGGAATAGCATGCTTTTATGCTGATGGGTGTGTTCCAGTAGAGTAAATGAGATAGATAAGAGGAAAGAATCGTCAGTGCAAAGAGGGCAAAAAGGGTGGGATTAATTGTACAGATGAAAGGATTGATTCTAGATAGCACATGCATAGTTCATTTGTTTATTTCCTTGCAGATGCTGGGCAGATGTGGTTGAGAGGACTGGAAGTTCCTTCTGATTGCTTTAATATTATCAGCGAAGTAAGAAGCAAAGGCATTAGCTTCCATCGGAATGGGAGAAGTGGTGTTTAGAGTTCGGGAAGAAGACGTGAAGTAGTCTTCTAGGAGAGTGGGAGAGTGAGAAAGTACAGTATGGTCCTGAGATGGAGTTAGGCTCTAAGTTGCATCAGAAAGTGAGACGAGTCAGTATGGTTGTGGTTTTTTCCAGCCATGTTCAACCTTACAGGTGGGGGTAGATGAAGAGTTACAATCAACCATGGTTGTGGTCTGCCAATAGAGTGAAGCAAAGAAGGAATGCACGAGAGAGCCGAGGAGTATTCAAGGGAGTGGTTATATTTTTGGCCATGAAGATTAAGCAGGGTAAGGAGAGGAGAGAGGACAGCAAGAGGGCGTGTGAGGGACCGGGGAACAAAGTTGAATTGGAGGTCCCAGTGGGAGCAGCACATTGTTGGACTTGAGTATTAAAGAGAATGAGCCAGAAAGATTTCATCAGGATGACAACATATTAGAGTCATTGGGGACCTGAAGGTGAGAAAAAGAATTGAATTTTATTTTTATTCTTGCTCACAACCCCTTGATGATCTCACATAAATGAAAGTCTTTAAACCTACTTATATTTAAAAAAACCCATCACAGTCTTTGATAGAGAATTTGGCTATTTTAGAAAATCCACATCTTCTCATAAAACTTGGCTTTTATTAAGTCCTTCTCTTTTAATCACACATTCTCTAGTTTCACGTATTGGATCTTCTTGGAATATAGGAGACATTGTTAGCAATCTAATAAGTATCACATCACTAGCATACGCATTTGCTGGTATGTTATTTTTCTGAGACTATATGGTCATTTATTTGGTTGGTAAGCACATCAGTTTTCTCACGTCTACTTCATCTACTCATAATTAAAACAGGTATTACATAAGACTGTTTTATGTGGACGGTCAAAATGTATTCCTCAGAAAATAAGGCGGAAATTATTTTTTTCCTTATAGAACTCCATTTTTTGGTGGTTTATAACTGTGCCAAGCTTTAATTTTTACTGTTAGAGCCTTACAATTATTAGATGTTATGAAAGGAGAATCTAGAATTTAGAGTTGGGAGTTAATAAAAGGTTTCTATGGTAGAAGGCAAATGGTTAATTTTTTAGGCCTTATAGTGTTTTATCTATTGAAATTCTGTTCTCTTGGACCTCGCTTTTCCCTTTATGAAAATGTTTCCCCATCCATGTAAGCATATGAAAATGAATCTTTGTTATCTTCAAAGGTACAACTTGATTAGGTCTTAGAGATTTCTTAGGACAAGATTTTAGGACAAAGGATAATTTTGAGGCTGTTTTGATTTAGAGAAACCCATTCAACAATTGGCAACAATATTTAGAAATGTTGGAGCAGCCATGGTAGTGAGACTTACCTTCAGGTTTTTAGAGATATTTCTTGATTGATCTTGATGGAATCTCTGCATCAAAATACTCTCTGATGTTTGAGAAGAAAACAAACATTCCCTTCCTGTCTACAGCATTCCATAAAATCTAGAAATATTTAGCTTAGTCATTGGACCAGGAATGCCTGTCTCTACTGGTATCTGAGATCCAGTGAGTTCAGTGGCCTTAGTATGTTGTATAATAATCATGAAATCAACATGCCTATGTATTTAGTAGATTAGTTTATTCTTTCTTTCCTTTGGTTTCTCTAAATTCTGGATTTTGGACTTCTGAAATAAAGGAATTTTATTTTGTTATCTAAGTCTTAGGTAACTTATAAAACCCATCATTTTCAGTAATAACTTCAAAAAATGAACACATATTTGATTACTAAATATATGTATTTGTATTTTATTTGCTTATATTTTTAAGCTATACAAACACATAGTTTAATGAAGTACCATTTGCTCCAAAGTAGTTATATTTTAACCACTGTGGACCAATCCATATATGCATGCATTTCTGCTGAAAATCTAAATACAGACCAACTATATAACTATACTGATATTATGGTAACCTAGAAGATGATTGATTATTCCATCATATATTAATTCTTTGTTAGATTACAAGGTCTTTGAAGACAGGATATTATCTTTTCCATGTTTGTTTTCTTCTTAGAGCTAGCACAACTCATTACATAAGGCCCCCAATCAATCAATATTTAATAAATTTATAGATGATGTGTTCTCGGAGCTTTTTAAAGAATTCTGTGAGGGAAAATCTGTAATGTTCTATTCGTGTGATGGTGAGGGCACCTGTCTTGGGGGTGTTGTCTTTTCTCAGGAAGTTGTAGTCCCAGATGTTTGACAGTTCACCCTCTGAAACATACTTACTAGATAAAATGGTTATAATTACACGGGGCCTTGCTAGCTCAGATTCCAATCTATGCCTCAGTCTTAACCTTCTCCACACAAATCTGATCACATTCCTTCTTAAAGTTCTTCTATGTAAGAATTTTCCCATGCCCTTTCGAGTGTAGGTTAGGTGGCCCTCCCTCTTCTGTACTTGTGTCTGCATGTATCAGAATGCTCATCTCTCCACCACATGTGTGGATTTATGGGTTTTAAAGTGTAATGTAGGCACCGGCTTTCAGTTTTGTATCCCGAGATCCTGTCTTCTACAGAGTAGACCCATGAATAGATATTTTCACATGTTTATTTATACCTCAACATCATTGTTCATTAAGTAATATTTTATAAATATTTCTGGCTCCACCCTTTAAATAAATTCCCTCACTGCATAAACACAATAGGATGACGTGGGCCTACAGCTCAGTTCTCAAGCTGGCCATAATAAAAATTTCTGTGAAAGTCAGACAAGAAGGCAGACTTTGTGTAATTTCAGGCATGTGCTAATTTGCATGCTTGTGGGTGCCCTGTTTTATGTAATTGTCCATAAAAATGTGGCATGGAATCTTCATTATTTTTAATATAGATAGCACATGCCATCCAAATTAAAAATTTTAAGCAAATCTACTTTTTCCTCCTGTATATTAATTAGTCACTTTAAGAATTTTTGATATTATAGCTTTTGTCCTTAGGTGGAGCTGTTAAAGTTAAGTAAGTGTGAATATCTGTCAAATACAGTTCTTGCAAGAGTGCATGTACATTTTATATATTGTGAGAAAGGCGTAATTAATAGCAAATTAGGATAATGAAAGTAATATACACCAGATGTAGAGAAGACCTTGTGGAAAATTAGTATGAATTAGATAACATGTGATGTGGTCAAAGCAAGCTTGTTGAGAAGAATTAAAACAGTGGACATGTGGAGGGACCATCAGTAGCTGTCTAGCTCCTACACCTAGGGAATAATTTAATCAAGTTTGCTATTGTAATACTCAGGGCTTCAAGCTGTTCCATTTTCACAAGTTGATAACTTGGGATTTGGACCTTGATTTGCAGCATTCCTATATGGTCAAGGTTTTGAGTTGAGATGATCACTTACCAAGTAATCTAATAAAAACATCTCCATGTGTGAGAATGGAAAAGCCATGAGAGATCTTGAGTACTCTGAGTCATGCTACACATCTTCCAGGTACCACTTAATTAATACAAGTCTAATAGTTGTATTAGTAGAAAACGTAGCTTATTTTCTATTTAGTGTTCACTGGTTGGCAATAGACTAATTTTCTTTTTTCTTATTCTTTCCAAATAGTCACCAGAATTTATTATAAGAAATTGAACTTCTGTAATTCCTTGGTTGGCTTATATAGCTACATTTTGCAGTAATATACACGTAATAATTATAATATTTAACATCTGTTGAGACCTTAATACGTACCAGGCATTGTACTAAGTGTTTTACATACATTATGTCATTGAATCCTCACAATAAGGTATAGGTGTCGTAATCATCATTTTCATTATCATTATTACCAACCATTTTCAGATGAGGTAATAGTTCCATAGACAGATTATGTAATTTGCCCAAGGTTACATATAGATAACAAGTGAAGGACCTGAGGTTTGAACCCCAGTACTCTACCTTCAGACCACTTGCTTTTAACCAATTTATATATATATATATTTATATAATTTATATATAATGTTGTAAATGATGAGAAGAAACAATTACATCCTTTTTTATAATTACATAAAAGACATAGGATAGGTGTAGTCTTATGTGAAATGTCATCTTTATTAACTTCATTGATTTTTATCAAAAGTTACTATAGGCATAAATAGCATAGCAATAATCTGTATGATAGGTATTTTTTTCTATTCAGTAGGGATTGTTAATTTATGAGCTTTGGAAATCTGCTTTTAGGCAGAAATGTTTAAGCTATGTTCCAACTCTGAATTGTCTAGATAAATAGAAATCCACTGACATTATTCAGTAGGAGGTCTGTCAGTTACAGTGTCATGGATCTACTAAGGAACTCACTCAGTGTAAATATAAACCTCATAAATATAAAGCTTAATTATGGTTAAAATTAATATGTCTAGTCCCAATGAAAACACTTGAGTTTCTTTAGTGGGACTTTGATGAATCTATATTTTTTTTTAAATCAGAAGAAATGTAAATTGAAACAGGCATATGAAACGTAGAGTCAAGCCAAGCTTTACATTTAAATTGTTAGTGTGAAAGACAAAGTGTGTGACCAATTCTTTGAATATCTTCTGAGTATAGTAACAATTATAATACCAAGAAAAAGAAAAAGAAAAACTGCATAGTTCCTGTGTAGGTAGACTGTATCTGCTGATCGTGAGCTTCTCTCTCAAATCCTGATATAATATCTACTTTTAATTTTTGTTGTGCATAAGCTACTTGTTCTATAGATTTGCCATCAACATGTCTTATTTCATGCAGTTTAAATTGTCAACTGAATTCTGTTATAAATCCTCATGGATTACTTTATAGTGGAATCTTATTTGCCCATCCTCTTAGATAGGGAGAAAAATAAATGAGTCTGCTTTGTTCAAAATATTTTGAAAATCTCATATCTGTATAGGCAGGGCTGCTCTGAGAAGCGCTTTATAAGAGATGCCATGTTTTTTATCTTACTTGACTTCCATTTTTTTTTTTTCACAGACTTGGGATTCTAGAACACCTTTACCCTTTAGGGAAGTGTTTTCTTAATTGAATGCCAAACTACTTCAAAGTTATTTTCTTGTCAGTTATTTTAGTGTTTGTGCATGTTTATGTTAGCAAATAATTTTGATAGTAATGTTGTATATTCCCATTTAATGAAGGGGCTATTTAATAATCAAATGAAAAGATGAAATAAATTTTAAGTTCATGGGAAAATGTTTTTAAAAGAGAGAAAAATAATGCCTGCATGTAGAAATAAAGATTAAAATATATGAATTGACAACCAGTGTAATAAACTCAAGAGTCATTTCTTGGGGGGCAGAAGACAATAAATTTTAAAAACCTAATCACTCAAAGACTTTTTGACTACATATAAAGAAGATTAAGAATGATAAATGCTGTGTAAAAAATTAGTAAGATATTAAACTTAAAAGAGTGTCATACAGAGCAGAATGGATTCCAAATGGGTTACAATTCCTGTATCATTGATAAATAAATCCAAGAACTCTTTCTTTGTAAAGTGTAAAAGCACAATAAATGTAGAAAAACTGTAACAACTAATAAGAAAATTGTATGCATAGAAAATAGCATTGAAGAAAATATGCCAAAATGTAGACCTGCATAACTATTATTGGATAGTTATGGTTTTTCATTTTTAATACGTTTTGTCTTTTTCCTAATAAATGTGATTGCTTTTGTAATGTGTGAAAATAGTTCAATTTTTTAACAATTTAGCTTAAAAGGAAAGGATTTTCTTTGACTTCCATATATTGTGTTTGACCTTATGCAGGAAAGGAGGGACTTTATATATATTTTTAATTTAGATGCTTATTTTTGTTATTAATTCGTATGGCTTTCAATTTCTTTAGAAAGATGTACGGGACATCCTCACCCCAATTCAGATTGAAGCCGCTTACCACCTGGGGCATCATGTCATCAGTAAACGAAGTACAGAGGAATTCCCACCACTTCAGCCAATTCTTCAGCAGAAGAAAGAAAAAGACATCATTGCAAAAACAGTAGGAATTTTTTCCTTTATTTGAAACATCATGTGACATATAAGTGAAGAAATTTTTTTGTAATAGTACATAGTTCTGAGGAAATGAACTCTCTCTAAATTTATTTAAAATTATAATGTTTTTATAAGAAAGATTTATGGTATGTCTTGTTTTCCATTTTTCTTTATTTTTTATATTCCCTTTAGGATATTGAACTGAATACTTTTAAATATGCATTTAGTCATAACAGTGGTTTCCCATATACATAAAATGTTAATTTTCTCTCCTTGATGCCTTGCCAGTGAAGAAAATATATTTCCAGAGAGCACTCCTAATGGAAGTGAGTTGCATTCATGAGTTATTCAGCATCGTCATGTGTGTTCAGCTTATCTTTCTCATTTTCTGTCTCCTTCTTTTTCAGTTTGTCTCCATCTCACTCACCCTACCCACAGATTCACTCATGTCTTGTTAGTCAGATTTTACTCATTTATAAACGTGTATCTATGTTACACAACAGTTTCTCTTTTTAACTTAACTGTATGTGCATTTTGAGATGGATCCTGCATTCTAAACAGTGAACAGCTTTTTAAAATGTATCCCTGAAGTGATGAAAGGGAAAAACCTACAACCAAGATTACTCTACCCAGCAAGGATCTCATTCAGATTTGATGGAGAAATTTAAAACGTTACACAAAAGCAAAAGCTAAGAGAACTCAGTGCCACGAAACCAGCTTTACAGCAAATGCTAAAGGAACTTCTCTAGGCAGGAAACACAACCGAAGGAAAAGACCTACAAAAACAAACCCAAAACAATTAAGAAGATGGTAATAGGAACATACATATCGATAATTACCTTAAATGTAAATGGATTAAATGCTCCAACCAAAAGACAGAGACTGGCTGAATGGATACCAAAAAAAGCCCTGTATACATGCTGTCTACAAGAGACCCACTTCAGACCTAGGGACACATACAGACTGAAAGTGAGGGGATGGAAAAAGATATTCCATGCAAATGGAAACCAAAAGAAAGCTGGAGTAGCAATTCCCATATCAGGCAAAACAGACTTTAAAATAAAGACTATTACGAGAGACAAAGAAGGACACTACACAATGATCAAGAGATCGATCCAAGAAGAAGATATAACAATTGTAAATATTTATGCACCCAACATAGGAGCACCTCAATACAGAAGGCAAATGCTAACAGCCATAAAAAGGGAAATCGACAGTAACACATTCATAGTAGGGGACTTTAACACCCCCCTTTCACCAATGGACAGATCATCCAAAATGAAAATAAATAAGAAAACACAAACTTTAAATGATACATTAAACAAGATGGACTTAATTGATATTTATAGGACATTCCATCCAAAAACAACAGAATACACTTTCTTAAGTGCTCGTGGAACATCCTCCAGGATAGATCACATCTTGGGTCACACAAATCAAGCCTTGGTAAATTTAAGAAAATTGAAATCATATCAAGTGTATTTTCCGACCACAGTGCTATGAGACTAGATATCAATTACAGGAAAAAGTCTGTAAAAAATACAAACACATGGAGGCTAAACAATACACTACTTAATCAAGAGATCACTGAAGAAATCAAAGAGGAAATCAATACCTAGAAGCAAATGACAATTAAAACATGAAGACCCAAAACCTATGGGATGCAGCAAAAGCAATTCTAAGAGGGAAGTATATAGCAATACAAAATCCTACCTCAGGAAACAAGAAACATCTCAAATAAACAACCTAACCTTACACCTAAAACAATTAGAGAAGAAGAAAAAAAACCCAAGGTTAGCAGAAGGAAAGCATAAAGATGAGATCAGAAATAAATGGAAAAGAAAAGAAGGAAACAGTAGCAAAGATCAATAAAACTAACAACTGGTTCTTTGAGAACATAAGCAAAATTGATAAACCATTAGCCAGACTCATCAAGAAAAAAAGGGAGAAGACTCAAATCAATAGAATTAGAAATGAAAAAGAAGTAACAACTGACACTGCAAAAATACAAAGGATCATGAGAAATTACTACAAGCAACTATGTGCCAATAAAATGGACAACCTGGAAGAAATGTACAAATTCTCAGAAAAGCAGAAGCTTCTGAGACTGACCCAGGAAGAAATAGAAAATATAAACAGACCAATCACAAGCACTGAAATTGAGACTGTGATTTAAAATCTTCCAACAAACAAAAGCCCAGGACCAGATGGCTTCACAGGCAAATTCTATCAAATATTTATAGAAGAGCTAACACCTGTACTTCTCAAACTCTTCCAAAATATAGCAGAGGAAGGAACACTCCCAAACTCATTCTGTGAGGCCACCCTGATACCAAAACCAGACAAAGATGTCACAGAGAAGGAAAACTATAGGCCAATATCACTGATGAACATAGATGCAAAAAACCTCAACAAAATACCAGCAAACAGAATCCAGCAGCACATTAAAAGGATCATACAGCATGATCAAATGGGGTTTATCCCAGGAAAGCAAGGATTCTTCAATATATGCAAATCAATCAATGTGATAAACCATATTAACAAATTGAAGGAGAAAAACCATACGATCATCCCAGTAGATGCAGAAAAAGCTTTTGACAAAATTCACACATTTATGATAAAAACCCTCCAGAAAGTAGGCATAGAGAGAACTTACCTCAACGTAATAAAGGCCATATATGACAAACCCACAGCGAACATCATTCTCAGTGGTGAAACACTGAAAGCATTTCCTCTAAGATCAGGAACAAGACAAGGGTACCGACTCTCACCACTGTTATTCAACATAGTTTTGGAAGTTTAGCCACAGCAATCAGAGAACAAAAAGAAATTAAAGGAATCCAAATCAGAAAAGAAGATGCAAAACTGTCACTTTTATCAGATGACATGATACTATACATAGAGAATCCTAAAGATGCTACCAGAAAACTACTAGAGCTAATCAATGAATTTGGTAAAGTAGCAGGATACAAAATTAATGCACAGAAATCTCTTGCATTCCTGCACACTAATGATGAAAAATCTGAAAGAGAAATTAAGGAAACACTCCCATTTACCATTGCAACAAAAGAATAAAATACCTAGGAATAAACCTACCTAAGGAGACAAAAGACCTCTATGCAGAAATCTATAAGACACTGATGAAAGAAATTAAAGATGATACAAACAGATGGAGAGGTATACCGTGTTCTTGGATTGGAAGAATCAACATTGTGCAAATGAGTCTACTACCCAAAGCAATCTACAGATTCAATGCAATCCCTATCAAACTACTAATGGTGTTTTTCACAGAAATAGAACAAAAAATTTCACAATTTGTATGGAAACACAAAAGACCCCGAATAGCCAAAGCAATCTTGAGAAAGAAAAATGGAGCTGGAGGAATCAGGCTCCCAGACTTCATACTATGCTACAAAGCTACAGTAATCAAGAGAGTATGATACTGGCACAAAAACAGAAATATAGGTCAATGGAACAGGATAGAAGGCCCAGAGATAAACCCATGCACATATGGTCACCTTATTTTTGATAAAGGAGGCAAGAATATACAGTGGAGAAAAGACAGCCTCTTCAGTAATTGGTGCTGGGAAAACTGGACAGCTACATGTAAAAGAATGAAATTAGAACACTCCCTAACACCATAGACAAAAATAAACTCAAAATGGATTAAAGACCTAAATGTAAGGCCAGATACTATCAAACTCTTAGAGGAAAACATAGGCAGAACATTCTATGACATAAATCACAGCAAGGTCCTTTTTGACCCACCTCCTGGAGAAATGGAAATAAAAACAAAAATAAA
Organism: Monodon monoceros; assembly: GCF_005190385.1. Classification (NCBI taxonomy): domain Eukaryota; kingdom Metazoa; phylum Chordata; class Mammalia; order Artiodactyla; family Monodontidae; genus Monodon; species Monodon monoceros. The sequence goes on along the minus strand of NW_021703772.1, from coordinate 51,717,004 downwards.
CAAATGGGACCTAATGAAGCTTAAAAGCTTTTGCACAGCAAAGGAAACCATAAGCAAGACCAAAAGACAACCTTCAGAATGGGAGAAAATATTTGCAAATGAAGCAACTGACAAAGGATTGATCTCCAAAATTTACAAGCAGCTCATGCAGCCCAATATCAAAAAAGGAAACAACCCAATCCAAGAATGGGCAGAAGACCTAAACAGACATTTCTCCAAAGAAGATACCCAGATTGCCAACAAACACATGAAAGAATGCTCAACATCACTAATCATTAGAGAAATGCAAATCAAAACTACAATCAGGTATCACCTCACACCAGTCAGAATGGCCATTATCAAAAAATCTAGAAACAATAAATGCTGGAGAGGGTGTGGAGAAAAGGGAACCCTCCTGCACTGTTGGTGGGAATGTAAATTGATACAGCCACTGTGGAGAACAGTATGGAGGTTCCTTAAAAAACTAAAAATAGAACTGCCATACGACCCAGCAATCCCACTACTGGGCATATACCCTGAGAAAACCATAATTCAAAAAGAGTCATGTACCACAATGTTCATTGCAGCTCTATTGACAATAGCCAGGACATGGAAGCAACCTAAGTGTCCATTGACAGATGAATGGATAAAGAAGATGTGGCACATATAGACAATGGAATATTACTCAGCCATAAAAAGAAACGACATTGAGTTATTTGTAGTGAGGTGGATGGACCTAGACACTGTCATACACAGTGAAGTAAGTCAGAAAGAGAAAAACAAATACCGTATGCTAACACATATATATGGAATCAAAAAAAAAAAGTCATGAAGAACCTAGGGGCAAGACGGGAATAAAGACGCAGACCTACCAGAGAATGGACTTGAGGATATGGGGAGGGGGAAGGGTAAGCTGTGACAAAGTGAGAAAATGGCATATACATATATACACTACCAAACGTAAGGTAGATAGCTAGTGGGAAGCAGCCGCATAGCACAGGGAGATCAGCTCTGTGCTTTGTGACCACCTAGAGGGGTGGGATAGGGAGGGTGGGAGGAAGGGTGATGCAAGGGGGAAGAGATATGGGGACATATGTATATGTATAACTGATTCACTTTGTTATAAAGCAGAAACTGACACACCATTGTAAAGCAATTATACTCTAATGATGATTTTTTTAAAAAATTTAAAATAAATGTATCCCAAAATATATCAGTTTCACTCACTTTGTGTTTATTCCCAGGAGTCCAGTTGTTCAGACTTTTACTGTCCAACAACACAGAGTCAACAGAATGTTTGGGGCCATGGTTAAAGCATTCATTAAAACATTCAGTAATGGTACACAGAATGCAAAAGATGAAAGGGACATTTAAAGGTCTAGTTCATATCCTGTCCAGATAAAATTGCCCCTAAGTCGCTTTAACATATTTGAGCTTACAGTCAGCACTGTCTGGTCTACAATACTAGATCAAATGAAGATAATAAATTAAGAGCAAAGTCTTTCTATAGCCTTGTATGAAAATATTTATGGAAGTCGGTTTTTTTCACTCTTCTGTTGAACTTCAGTTTTCAGTATCAACTACTTTTAAATGTCTTTAATAATGAACCTCTCAATATTGTAAAGTACATAAGCCCAAACCTTAGCAATTTGTAGTTATATTAGAATGAGCTACAAATGAGCTACATTTTGATTCTTCAAGCCACCTGCTTTACGAATAAGAGAAGTAGAAAAAAATTATATTAATAATCTAGAGAACTATTTACACTTTCCCGCTACTCCTGCTGGTATAGGCAATCTCTGGTCTGATGTGCCATTTGACAGCGCTCTACCCACTTCACATTTCATGTGCCTGGCTCCTCTGACTTTCTAGATATCTTTCTATTCTGCATCTCTCCCTCTCTCACCTGTTCCTCTCAGCTTCCTTTCTTTTTGTATCTCTCTATTTTTCCTTTGTCCAGCTTATACCTCAGGGCTTCCTGTGTACCTTGCAGTATCTCTGGGTCCTATTAAAATACTCAGAATTAAATAAATTCTGGAACCTGTTGATAAACTATCATTTATTTTTATTCACTGTATCCTCAAAGTAAAATTTCTAAATTTTATTATTTTCAACCAATATAAAATCACTGTTCTGCCATCTGTGAAAATTAAGTGTCATGCGTATGCATAATAGGCGGGATCAAACGGCAGCACCAGAAAATCGAGAGGGACTCAACGAAGAAAATCTTGGCAGTACAGGTTCTAAACATTTACAGAGGTTACTACCACAGTCTGATTAAACTTCTTTTTATACAACTATTATGAAAGAAAGAAATTATTTCTTTCGCTTAACAAACTTAGGCTTTAAATTTACCTATTGAAAGAACGTGGTTCCTTTAGCCCTGGAATTGTCATCTGAACCTACTGATACTCAAATCGAACTCTTCAAAAGGTATAAAGGAGTTACCAATTTGCTATATTAATTTTATGTTTTCATGTGTCATAGATATTTTATCCTTTAAAAAACATAGAAATATACCTACTGATTTGAACTAAGATAAAAAATACTGTCATATTTTATTTCCAGATAAACTTTGCAAGATTTTGTGCCCATGAAAACTGTTCTGCTGATTTACAGGTTTCTGCAAAAATTGGATTTTTGAGGTAAGTGTAGTTGGCTCTCTGCTTAGTTATCACGATGGGGTAATTGGTGTGTGCATGTGGGTTCTAAAGAGTAAAGGACTAAGAACTAATCCTTGGGGGTTAGCAGCATTTAAAGACCTGGAAAAGAACAGCAGTCTCATTCTGCTGAAAGAGACTAAGTATTCTATACAGCAGTCACGTAAGTATACACTCAAAGATTACCACTTTTCAAAAGAAAGAGAATGTGTGAGCACCGTGGTTTTATCAAGCATGATTTTAACCTTTCACTGATAACTCGGAAGATATTTCAGGATTTAAATGTGCTTTGGGTTATTGTTATCATAATTGGAGTTTTTTTTCAGACATCTGTAAGTGCCTGTTAATAGAGTTTTGGTTCAAAGTGAGCTAACCTTTACTACATAATGCTTCGTATTTTATCATCCAAAAACTGGTTACATAATTCAGATTGATGTACAAAACAAAGACATCCCTAAATATATATGTGACCCATTTGAAAGGGAATAAATCATCTTTGTCTTCTAGATTCATAGAAGGGAAACAGGAAAAAGAAAATACATGTAAACGTGCTTAGAACAGTGCCCACAGTGCAAACTGGATAAATGTTGATTGCTGTCATTATTTATGTTGGGAAATAAACCATTGCAATTCTGTATCATGTCTATATCCCCTCTGTTGAAATTGTTCTGCATGTCAGAGGGAAGATGTGAAAATGAGGACCAGAGAGATAGAATCCACACTTCAGGTTAAGAGCTGGTTGTGTATGGAAAGTGAAAGAGGACAAGGAGGCATCACTGACAGGGCAGGAATATGGGAGACTGTTTGGGGAAGGTAGGGATATAGAGGAAGCAGGTTTAAATTGGGGTGTGTTGAATTTGATGAGACTTCTATATGTAGCTCTGCAGTGGAAAACCTAGTTCAGGATTATGTTTGGAGGTCCTCTTCGCATTAGCTATGAGAATGCCTGCGATGGGAATGTGAATTTCACAAAGAACTAAGGATCAAATCTTGAGAGGGGTGGGTAAATTTTATTTAAAGAGCTTAAAAAGAATAAGGACTTAACTCCAGGAGACTGAAAAAGTATCTTCATAGAACTAAGAGAAAAACCACCTCCACGGTGAAATAGCCAATGGAGAATGTAAAAAGAGGGGCCTAATACTGTGATTTTGTAGCAATCAGAGAGCATAATGACTGAGGAAAGGTCATGGAAGTTGGCACTTAAAATGTGACTGATGGAGAAAAAGGATGTCGCTGGCAGATTTTAACAGAAATTTCTGTGCAGTCATAGCTAAATGACAGCATCAGTGATTAAGGGAGGGAGAATTTATTAGGAACAAGTAGCTTCAACTGAATTTTTATGTATTTATCAAATGTTATTGAATTATGGGAAGATATAAACAAGTGTGAGGATCAAAGGCAGGCAAAAGAATAAATTGAACAAAGAAATGGTCTGCTTAAATCCAGGGGACACTTCAGATATTACTTGAGCTGTCCTGTGAAGAATTTGACAGCTGTTCACTTCCTTTTTTTCAATGTCTTTTAATTTCCCGGATGCCATCCTGCTCCCAGTCTCCTTTTACTTCTCTAGCCCCTCCTTCTCACTTGTGTTTGGAGGACCTCTGAATTTGCCTCTTTGGGCTCCCTTAATAGCCCTCTCTCACTCCTTCTCACACTCTCATATTTTCCCTGGATAATCTTGCCCACAACCATAACCTCACCTGGTCTGCCTCCACTGCTTATGCCCAAATCAGTGTCTCTGAGTTCCACACCCACCCATCCAGCTGGCTATCAGACATGCAGTCTTGGGTACCCAGTCACTATCCACCAGTGACACAACCATTAGTTAGTTACCAAAGCCAACAACCTGGAGCTCAACCTGCATTCTTCTCTCTCTCTTATCCCTGACATCAAATAAATTACCAAGTCCTATAATACTACCACCCAGATGTGTTTTTTATCCATCATACTTCTCCATCTCTACTACTATTGCTCCAAATCAGGCACTCAATATCCTACCTGAATCAACTGAGCTTTACCACTTTCTGGGCTACTGGCCTCTGATTTTACATTATTCAAATTCCTCTACCAAGATGTTTCCAGAGTGACCTTTCTAACTTACACTTTTGATAGCAAGGCTTCAGTAGCTCATTAACATCTAAAGTCCTTAGTGCACTTCCTTAGCAATTCCACAGGACTTTTTTCCATTGATTGCAGAATAGTTGTGTGGCCATGCCATGCTCTCCTGAGCCTCTGTATCTTTTCAGTTTGACTTATCTGATTAATGCTTATTTATCTTATAAATCTCAGCTGTTTTCTAGGTAAAGCCCCCCCCCCACTTTGTCTCCAGCTACATAAACCTAGTCCTCCTGTGGCCCTGGTCCCATTGCACCTGTGCTCAGAACTATTATTGTCTGTCTCCACACTATCCTGTACACTGCTTCAAGGTGGGTTCCTGTCTTTTCATCTTGCGTTTCCAATATGTAACACAGTGCCTGGAACACTGTAGGTGACAAGTGGATGTTTGCCGAGGATGGAACAGGGTTCTAAAGGAAATAGCATGTACCTGGGATCAGACTCAGGTGGAAGGGTTAGCCTTAGTAAGAAGTTAAGATTCCCCTTGTCTTGAGCTAAGAAGCTGTGAATAGATGCTGACATTGATTAAGAAATTTTAACGTGGAAGGGAGGGAAATATAGAGAATTAATGGATGGCCAGAATAAAAAATGAGTTTGTATATGGAAGGTGAGGCCTCTGAGGTTGGGTTTGGGACCTTGTGAAGGGAATGGGAAAAGATTCAAAATAGCTGTGAAGATAAATGGAATAGGGAATCAACCAGGAATGAGTAAAAAGGTTGACAAACAGCACTGAGTACCCTGCTGGGGTGGGATCACATATGGCAGAGAATAAATTAATTCTTTTCACCTAGGCAATGCCAGGATAGCCTTGAGCATCCACAGTTGAGGGCCAAGAAGCCCTAACCTATTTGATAGATAATTGGACTTTATACTTAAGTTATCCAGATTGGCTGCTTAGATAGTCCAAAAACAGCAACCGCTAACTGCTTTGTAATCCAGCATGTAATTGTGGTGCCTTTGTTGAATTATTAGATGAATAATTTATAACCTTCCCATTCACATATTTATTTTCTTTCTAAAATGCTTAGTCTTCCTGGTGCTTTGGCTCTCATGGGCCTTTGATAAGAAGAAGTATTTTGTGTGGGAAAGGTTACCTAAGCTCCAAATAAGTGGTGTTTTCATCTTCTCAAATCAGACACTTCCATGGTTACCTTGTCATCTTTCACTGCAGTCCCTCTGGCCTGTGAAAAAAATGAGATGTTGAAATTTATGTGGAAATATTACTGAGAATGCTTATTTCCTGAAGAATGAAAATGATATCTTACTGAATTAAGATATTAAATCATTAATGTAATTGAATTATCAGTTTTTCTTCATTACGTGTTTCTCACGAGAAATTACATTACCTACATTTCATTTTTAATTTGAAGTGATAATGTTTCCTGTAGTCGAAATATCAAGTCCATTATGATTTTATATGGCAGCCAACAGAAGGCAAGGCAGTTTTTCTCAAGATGTGGTCTTTGAGTCACCTTCATGAGAATCACCTGGGATGCTTGGTAGAAATGCAGGCTCCTAGGCCCCTGACCATCCAAATCAGAATCCATGGGGACCAGGCCAGAAATGTTCATTATTAAGAAGGCTGTCAGTGGTTCTTATCAAGCTGAAATCTGAGAACCAGTGTTGTGGTGGTTTAGAGTTTAGATTTGAAGTCAGGCTAACCTGATTCAAGTCTATCTACCATTTACTAGCTGAATGACCTTCTCAGAGAAGCCTTTCAACCTCTGTAAACATTCTTCCTCATTGGCAAGAAGGTAAAATAGTACTCTGTAAGGTTGTTTTAGGAGGCCAATGCCTTATCCATTAGGCCACTGGGGCTTCTGTAAGGTTGTTTTAAAAATAAAATGCAATAATGCAGGCCAGTGCATTGCATAGCACAAAGCCTGGTACATATGGAGATTTGAGAAAAGTTGTTATTTTTGATAAATTATGGTTGGAATAGTTATAGACCACGATAAAAATGGTTTCATTTGGATAAAAAAATTAAATACTGCCAGTGAATTCTAAACATTTTCTGCACATGTACTGGTTATTTGTCCAGAGTTTATTGTTTCTTTATGTCCCGAGATAGCTGCTGACTGTGCCTGGGTCAGTTGTTTTCAGTTCTATGAAGTTTGTAGTGGCCTAAAGCCCAGTGTAAAGTATAAGCCCCACATGTTTTGCATCAGTTAGGAAGATTACAGGCTCTTTCCATTAGGTAAATAACTTATTTGAAGAGTTTTCAAATGAAAACTCTTTGAATTAAGTTTTAGGCCCACGGGTGAAGGGTTCTGACAAACTACTTTGCATTTTAATAAATGATACTCTCTCAGAGAACAATTTGCCTCTCCCTCAAAGGAGTCCTCTCTGCCTTCTCGGTCGTGGTAGGCAAATTGCAACCATATGTTCTATGCCTTCTCCCGACTGTAACTCCGCTGGCACTGGTGGTATCTCTGTGTCTCAGAGCTACATACCTGCTTCAGGCATGATGAGTTTCTGATGACTGCACTAATAGACTGCCGACAGCAAACTAAAGAGTGCTGATGCACTCCATCTCATGTTTTCGTTAAGTTGAGGCTTCCTCCTGAGTCTCTAAATTCTCAGGACGGTAAACCACATTCAAATGGACTTACAGTGCGAAGTGAAAATGAACAAATATGACTTTATCTAAAAGATTACAAATAGAAGAGCAGGTATTAACCATCACCTAGGTAATTTAAAATCGAGTCTTTCGCAGAGATGACTGACCTAAATGACACTACTTCTCTTCTGTGCCTCCGTCATGCTTCCAGGGTAAGTGATGGAGGCTTTTCCTGAACAAAAGTGCTTTCAAATCAGTGAGGAATGCTTTTAACTGTGAGTAACAGAGTACGGGGCTAATAGTAACTTAAACAAAGGTGTTTAATTATTTTGCATAATAAGTCTGGAGAAGGTGGTTGACAGGTTTAGTGAGAAGCTACCAAAATCTGGGTCTTCATGGTTCATGGTTATCTTTTCCAGTTCTCTTGTGGCTGCTGGGGCACCATGGTTCCCAGTAAACAGAAGGGGGCAGGAGGAAAATTCTGTGTCCTCTGGAGGCTGCCTTCCAAGGAAGGGAAGTGTCTGAGCAGACGCCTTATTCTGATTAACCAGAGTGCTGTCACATGCTGCCCCCGATCTATCCTGGTTGAAAGAGGATGGAGTCGTCACGATCATAGTAGATCAATCATAATTCACTCCCTGAAGCTGAGCTGGGGGCTTAGCTTCTGCAGTATCAAGGGGATACTACCGACTGCCTGGCTAATCCAGGGTCCTGTTAGCAGCTAAGAAGGGAACTCACTGTTGGGTAGACAGTGAGCGGTGTGTAACCGCACTGTGCTGTTAACCCCAAGAGAGTGAGTGTAACAAAACTGTCCATTTTTGAAATGCAAATAGTAGGAATATATGCCTCACTGATGTCACAGAGTTTGGGGAAGAGGAATCGTATGCTTCATACACTAAACATTCTAATTCCTAGCTCTATCTTCCAATCCATGTTCTTCTGCTATCCTCCTTGGGATCTTAGTGAATTTGTCTATTCAGTAAAATCTTCTTAAATGTCAGGTATCTGATATTGCCCAGTAGATGAGAATTTTCCACTATTTTATTTTTTTCCCTGAAGTCAGTAATAAAGAAAAAAGAGGACAAAATTTTACTTGGGCCTGAGGCCACTTTGCCGCAGGCTAGTCTTTTGTCAAATAAATGACTCGTATTACCTTGACCTGGGTACATAGCAATTTCTGTTATATTTTGTTCTAGCATCTTGATTAAAAACATGTTAGCTATGAAGCAGTCATTCATCTTATCAAGGCAAAATGCATTAATTATATGAAGACTTAGGGAGCATTTCTCACAAAATAGAACAGTAGCGTTCATTCAGGAAAAACGTAGAGCCTGGTGCTGAAATACATCATTTTTCTGTTTTTCCTTTCACTTATTAAGTTATGATTCTGTATGTACACAGTATCTTGATTTGTTTAAATTACATGGATTCTAGGCTGCTTTGTAAATTTCAAGTCTGCATTATGCATGTTTTAATAAAGAATGAACTGCGATTCCCGGGGAAGGCTCTGGTTCGGCCTTGTCACACTTCCAGATGTGCACCTGGTCCTTTATTATGTCTCATGTAAAAAGCTAGTGGGTATCTTTCTGACAGCACCTTGTTAATGAATCAAGATACAGTAAGATGTATACATATATATATATATATACACACACACACACAAAGAGTAGAATTGTAATTATGGTAATGTGGCAAAATAGCTTAAAAATGGAAAACAGAACAGCAGCCTCGCTGTTGAAATGTGAATACTGTGTTTCTCTTTCATTTGCTGTTGTCTTGGAACCTAGCTGTTTATGCAGTGCTTTCACCTTCTGTTGCTTGTCTAAGTGCCAACTTCTTTCCCAAAGGTGTTCAGTGACTAATGCTTTGGTTACAAGCCAGAATATTTTATAAATGTCTATTTATAGGCAGCTCTTCTACAAATCTTAATTAAACTTTAATGTCAAGCTGAAGTTTACTTTTAGAACCTCTTGGTTTCCTTTAGTTGTAACGTGGTTCTAGAGAAGTAGAGGGGATGTGGGACAGCCATGTTCCCGCACGTCTTCTCTCTGCCCTTTATCACAGGGCCACCAAGCAGATGCGTGCTTGTGTAACACAAAGGTTTACAACACAAGAATAAGTCACAGCCATCCCCTCAAACACTGGGAGGAATAGCACATTACGACTGAGTCAGATTCTTCCACCCTGAAATGATAGCCATGATTCAAAAGAGTTACTGCCTTGTTACTCATCATACATCCTTCCAGAAATATCCAGCTTCTCAAAGCCGGGGATCAGAGCTAGAAATGCTACATAGGGACATTTTCTTCATTCCTTTCTCCTCGATGTCTTTAGTACCAGACAAGGAATTATGAGGTCTGGGAGATCGTTTCCTCTAAGGCAGCATCGGGTGCCATCTGAAATAATGAAGCTTGTGTTATTGTCAGAATAATACAGGTTTTAAATATAGTAATATGATGTGGTATGCTTATTTTGAAACTAATTATGCTCCTCAGTCAGACTGCCCAATGGCAGAGCCAGCAAACTTTTTACTTGAAGGGACAGACTGTAAATATTTTAGGCTTTGTGGGACAGAGATGTCGCAACTGCTCAACTCTGCCGTCGTAGTGCAAAAGTGGCCACAGACGAAAGAGCATGGCTGTGTTCCAATAAACCTTTATTGGAACATAAAGGTTTAAGGACCTTTAAGGCAGCGGTCCCAATTTGGCCTTCAGGCAGCAGTTTTTGAACCCCTACTCTCTGGTATGCTTTCTTTTATATGATAATCCTGTAGGACATTTTTATTATTTAAATATGGTTCCTTATAGTGTATTTTATTTTTTTAATGTAATTTGTTAGTAAAATATGAGCTGGCTGCCCAAATTAGCCAGATTTAGAGGTTTTTTTCAGGAATTAGTCCTGGGTTAATAAACCATAAGGGCCTGCTCATAGACAGACAGACAGACTGACACAATGGAATTATGTATATATGTTTACTGAAAAACTATAAAGGCTCCAAACTGTAATTGCCAAAATTCCCAGTGATAGTTGAAAGGATAAATAAAATGTGGCATATTTACAAAAATTAGTATACACACCAATGAGAAGAAACGATTTACAACTCCATGCATCAATATAGATTAAACTTAAAAACAAAATTTTGAGTAAAGAATGTTGGATACTCCAAGATTACATACTCAGTGATTCCATTTATATGAAATATAAAACTGGGCAGAGCCAGTCTATACTAGTAAAAGCAAGATGGTGGGTAGGGCCAAGAATTGGAAGGGGGCACAAGGGTATTTCTTTGGTGCTGGCAATATGGTTTTCTTGATCTGGGTGCTGGTTTCACACATGTATTCAGTTTATAAAAATTTGCTGAGCTCTACACTTAGGTTGTGCGCATTTTTCTATGTGTATGTCCTACCTTGATAGGAGGGTTTAAAGTGAAAAACAATTAGGATAAGAAGGGAAGAACTTTTAGGTATTAAGTGAAATGTCCAATTTCTCATAGATATATTAGAAGTATCAAAGTGGGGGGAAGTGTTCAAAATTATAATAATTTTGTTTGTAGATTCTTAGGTTCATAATAATTTGCTTCTCAAATTCAAACTCAAACAGTATCCATGTTGCCATTAATTTATTGGTCAACTCAGTAGTTGTATTGCCACTAAAACATTAGGTTATATGGGCGGGGTATAGATCACATGAATGTGGTAGTAGTAGATGTTTACTTTATCTTAATGAAACATTTGGAATTTGCATACCGTCACAGAACAGATAAGCATGGCTCTAATTTCATAGAATGTATAATGAGTTCATGAACTCTTAACAGTCACTTATCCAGTAATTTCCTCAATCTTTCAGACTTTTTTTTTTAGTGTTATCCAGCCCTTTTTAATGTTTGATACACTTACATACCACACATATATTTTGAACACTGTGTTGCTAGCCTTTGAGAAAACAGTGATATTCATGACCCGGCACCTTTTCTCCAAGAGAACTTATTCTAGTGGTGAGAAAAGCCAGACAGTGTGAACATATTGCATTAGAGGGTTGCCCAGTGTGTGGGAAAGTGGCAGAGAGAGAAGCCACTTCTGTTAGGGAGGATGCAATGCTGGGTGAAGGGGCTTAGCAATAAGTATCAACTGGAAGAACTTCTGAGGACTCTTAACATTGACACTCAAGCTGAGTCTTGAAGAACAAGTATAAGTTAACCAGATAACATGAAGAGGGAAGGGATTGAAGGCAGAGGGATGGCTTGAAGTAGGACACAAAACACAGGTGTTTGGACCCCTGTTTGTAGGTGAGCATGGCTAAAGGGAAGGAATGGGTTGTGCAGTGGAAAGTAAGGCACGACCAGCTCTTTCAGGCTGCATCTGCTGCACTAATCAGAACTCTATCTTGAAAGCACTGGAGGAAAGGAAGCAGACACGTGACATTATCAAGTTTGCTTTCTGCAAAGTGACCACCACCCGCCCCCAGTAGTGTGAAAATTGGAAGAGGACTTGACAAATCAATTAAGAGTATAATCCAAGTGAATGCCAGTTCAATCCTGAAATTTTCAGATGTTCTTTATTTAAGAAAAGAAATTTTAATCTTCATTCAGCTCAACCTAAATAACTAGAGTAGTACAAAAGCAAGAAGCAACATGCCTTTGCTACCCCCAGGCGAAATGGGTCCCCGCCCTGGTCCCAGAGCCCTTCATTCATAACTCTTTTCAAGTATTTCTAATATCTGTTTACATCTGTTTATAAATCTGCCCTTTATAAGCTCTACAAAGCTGGGAATTTGTTATACTATTTTTGTATGTGGGAGTAATAGATGTAACGATTATTATACAAGGGCTTTCAATTAAAATCATTCTTCATCTTCAAGTAATGCTTAAAAGCATCAATCTTGAAACTTGTTCTTTAACTCTGTCCTTAAACATTCTGTCTTAAGTCAACTCACAAATAACTACTAAATGCCTACTATGTGTTTAACATTTCCATAAATAGTTTATTCAGACACAAATACAGATGTTGACTAGAATGATACAGTGTAAGCATTATTGAAGAAGCGTTTTCTAAACCCTAGTTGCTAGGTGAATATCTTTCTTAGTGTTACGATTATCCTCATCTGATATTTTGCTTTGTGTCATATTCTTCTCTGGTTGAACTAATTGTTTTTTAATTTAAATACTCTGATATCTAAGAGTGTCTGTTTTTGAGGACAGCTTACAGAATCATGACATTCTGTAGCAGGTTCTGAGCTCTTCTAACCATCTAATCAGTAAAGGGAATGGGTTGCCTTGAGACTTTAGAACATTCTAGCTGTGGTACCTTGAAGACATTTCTTAAACCTCAGGTTCCTTGGGGTCTCATGGAATGTGCTTGAGTCATATCTTCACTGAACAGTAGTTATTATTACAGGTGGGGTGACTGAGTCTTTAAAATGCTAAATGACCTCTCCCCCAGAAGAACGGGGGCCAGAGCCAGAACTTGAACTCACTTATGTGTTTGGATTTGTAGCAGTGTTCCCTTTCCACTTCACAAGATGGTGAAACACTTCCGCAATTCTATTTTTAATTTGGTCTAGTTATTGGTAGAGGTGACCAGCCTGCCTTAAGAAATTAATTCTAGTTCAACAGATTTTAGTGGCACCCACATGCTGGCCATAGCAGTCCTTTCCCATGCCATGCGCACTTCCACCAGAGCATCCTCTATTTTGGTGGAAATAGTCTATTCTCCTTTGGCTTTGGCAGCAGCTAGTTCAATGTCTACTCAAGAATGAAGAAAGAAAAAAAATCTTTTAGGAAAATATTTTGAAATAATGAGAAAAACATGCTAAAATGATAGAAGCAAGAAGTTAAACAGAAAGCAGACTAGTTTAATTATAACTAAATTAGAAAACTTTTCCTGTGTAATAACTAACTGAATTTATCTGAAACCTGGGAAACTGAGTTCTTTTTACAATGGATTTACATCTACTTGCATGGGGTCATCTCCTATGGCTGTGCTTCCAAATCAGTATTTTGTGTTCAGGATACATAAATGAAGAGATGGGATTTTTAGTTCCAAACAAAAACTAAATCGTACTTAATTTTTAGGCCACATGAAAATAAAACCTATCTTGCTGTTGGAAGTATGAAGACATTAATGTTGAACGTGTCCTTATTTAATGCCGGAGATGATGCGTATGAGGCAACTCTGCATATCAGACTACCCACTGGTCTTTACTTCATTAAGATTTTAGATCTGGTAAGGATCGAAAACTACAGTAGCATGATACTACATGATATTTTACTTAACTTTTAAAGAATGTAAATGTATAAATCACTTTATCATTTGAGGTATAAATATTTGGCGTATGAGTCTTAATATTCAGACTTACCACTCGGGCTTCCAGTAATTTTTTTCCTCTCTGCCCCTAATCAAAATGGAAAGTTCCTTGGGATCTGACTGAGATCAAGAGAGTCAGCTTCCTGCTTACCAATGCTACTATGAGACAGAAGCGATTGTCCAGTTATCCAAGCAAGCTGCCTGGGTGTCATTGCTTTTCTCACTGGTACAACCTCATCTGGTGCTGTGATGGTGCTCCTCGTGGTTGGGGTCTCTACACGGGCCATATTGGTCCTTCATGCTGGGCTCTCAGAGTTACTGCTCTGCATTTTAAGTTCACATACACTGTCTCGATCCCAGAGGACCTCCAAAATGCTAGAACCAGCGTCAAATTCCAAAATCCTGGTGTCAACCAGATTGTAGGCAAGTTTCTCCTTTCCTGCAAGAGTTTGGAGCATCTGGAGACCTTTTCCTTTTTTTTTTTTTTTCCTTTTTACCACTGTGCCTCAGTCATGAGCACTTAAATCCATCAGTGAGGTATTAATAATGTTAAATTTGAAAGAGAAAAGTCTCAGTCACTTTCTCCGTGGATGCTCCTCTGCCCCTTAGAAAATTTACCCATCTCTTATCCAGAGACCATTTCTTCGCACTAAGAACATTTAGAAAGGCCTTTGACCTCTTATAAATATCTACTACCCACTTCCTCTAGAGCTTTGGGAGCCTGTTTGCAATGGTAAGAGGGAAAACTCAGTTATTCAGGGAAATATACATCTGTGAGATGTATATAAATTTATATTTCCCTGAATATTTGAATATATATATAATTGTGATTACAGTTATAATTAAATACCTTTATCACATTCTCACAACGCAGACAGAAGGCAGCCAATGAAATATAGACCTTATGAATTCCTTGCTTCGTGATTTTTCAAGGAACCTTGAGTTAGGGAACACAGAAACATGGTTGAAAGCTACAAGTCCAGGAATTATTCTGTGGAGAATGTATGTGAATATTAGAGTGAATCTATACTTGTACACACATATTTATGTAGCGTATTTATATTCCTATTGATTTATCCCCAAAGTAAACAGAAAATAGTCTTCCAAGAAAGTATCCAGGGATGATTTTCTTTTCAAAAACCATCCTTAAACATATGTTATGAACTTCTCATTCCCTACCTACTTAAACCAGTTATTTCATTTTCCTTTTAGGAGGAGAAACAAATAAACTGCGAAGTAACAGACAGCTCTGGCATAGTAAAACTTGACTGCAGGGTTGGTTATATATATGTAGATCATCTATCAAGGGTAAGCATTTAGCATTTATAGTTTTTGTTACTGACATGAATATAAAATATTTTCTGTTTCCTTATGTTTGTGCTGCATACAAATAATTTGTTGTTGTCGTTTTTATTATTTACTAAGAGTAAGTAGCTAAATGAAATAAAGCCCAAACCAACTGGGCTTGAGATCTTTGAGATTGTGTTTATATTCTTGGCAATGTTCACTGTTTCAAAGAAAGAAAAAGAAGGGGGCGCCTGTTTGTGTCAGGACGGGCAGGTGAATGTGTCAATCAATTCCGCTGCCCAGCCTCACCCTTCCCCAACACTCCCCCAACTCCACCCCGGGTGGTCCTATCTGCCAGGCATGTCACCTGTGCTCTACTAAAAGGTGTTTCTGGCAAGAGTGCCCACTCAAGTTTTTAAAGCATCTCTAATTTTGTCAGTCTGGACCTGCCTATCTACATTCAGAGGAGGCTTTGTCTCTGAACGTCACTCGTGGAAATGCTGCTGCTTTAAAATTGCCGCAGACCCGACAGCTTCCCCGTAGTTCTCTGAGTGAGGGTTAGCGTATGCTTGTAGGACATCATTTCCTATCTGTATTTCACAGAACATAAATAATAAGAAAAACTAAAATTCAGATTGTAAAAACAAACTTTAGATTATTTTTATTTTTATCTTTTTTTTTTTTTTACATCTTTATTGGAGTATAATTGCTTTACAGTGGTGTGTTAGTTTCTGCTTCATAACAAAGTGAATCAGTTATACATATGTTCTCATATCTCTTCCCTCTTGCGTCTCCTTCCCTCCCTCCCACCCTCCCTATCCCACCCCTCCAGGCGGTCACAAAGCACCGAGCTGATCTCCCTATGCTATGCGGCTGCTTCCCACTAGCTATCTGTTTTACGTTTGGTAGTGTATATATGTCCGTGCCTCTCTCTCGCTTTGTCACAGCTTACCCTTCCCACTCCCCATATCCTCAAGTCCATTCTCTAGTAGGTCTGTGTCTTTATTCCTGTCTTACCCCTAGGTTCTTCATAACATTTTTTTTCTTAAATTCCATATATATGTGTTAGCATACGGTATTTGTCTTTCTCTTTCTGACTTATTTCACTCTGTAGGACAGACTCTAGGTCTATCCACCTCATTATAAATAGCTCAACGTCGTTTCTTTTTATGGCTGAGTAATATT
The DNA here is from genome assembly GCF_005190385.1 of Monodon monoceros. Lineage (NCBI taxonomy): Eukaryota > Metazoa > Chordata > Mammalia > Artiodactyla > Monodontidae > Monodon > Monodon monoceros. The sequence continues at coordinate 51,700,916 of NW_021703772.1, read as the reverse complement.
CCATTGTATATATGTGCCTAGATTAGTTTTAAAATGAGCGTCCCCTGTGTTTTCCAGACAGATATTAGCTTTCTTCTGGATGCCAGCTCACTCAGCAGAGCAGAAGAGGATCTCAACATCACAGTGCATGCCGCCTGGTATATTTCATTATGGAAAAACAACTGTGTTAAAGGAAATGAACCCCTGACTTTTGGGGGGAGAAAAGGGAGGTGACCTTAGGGGAACCATGGAGCTGTGTTCCATTGTCTGCAGGAGAAAACTTCCTTTATGTGATCTGTTAAACAAACAAAAAACTTCCTTTATGTGATCTGTTAAACAAACAAAAAACCCTTCTAACATAGGGTTTTATAGCATAGAAGCAAATAACCGCGTAAATAATGAGAGCAAATTTCTGCCAACTCTGACATAAAGATTTCTTACTACCGCGTCTACTTTTATCCCCGCTCCTCAGAAAGCATTTTTGAAACCAACCTCCAAGTACATTAGGTATACATGGGCCGTAATTAGTTCCCTCTGAAGTTTTGTGCTGACTGGATTCTAAGAGGGTGTTTTCTATTTGCTTCTGTAGTGAAAATGAAGGAGAAACAGGCAACGTGAAGCGTAACAAAGCGACTTTAACAGTACCTCTCAAGTATGAAGTCATGCTAACTGTTCATGGGTGAGTAGATATGGAGGACTCCTGTAAAATTCTGAGCTGATTTTGAATTCTGTTGCTTCTTAAACTACTGGTCGAAAGCTTATTTAAAGTTTTTTAAGAAAAGATCATGTGCTGTTCCTGTCTCTTAACAATTACCTCGGTGTTGCAGCCCTGCAGCCCATTGCTTAGGTGTTCGTTATTTTAACCCACTCTGTAGTCATCACTGAGACCACCTCAAACTAATGCCCCAATGGAGGAGATTTCTTACTGGAAAAGCCCAATAGGAGGCCACGTCCAACCATTCAGCGGTACGCCGTGCAGGCCAGGGCCCCAGAGTGCCGGCGTGCACTTTGTATCATGCTCAGTGGCCAGGGCAAGCGTGAAGTTCAGAGAAGTGGAAGGTTGGCCAAATCGCCCTTGTGCAGACCCCGCATCTACCTGCGTGGCAGATGAATTGAGATACAAGAGAGCCGGCTCCCTTGTCCCCTCTTTATATCCGTGAATTACAGAGTTCCTTACCCAGAGCCCAGCAGTCACTGATTCCTCACAATTTTAGTAATTGTTTGAATGGACCCTCCTATGACTCAGGAAGAAGATGTGAAGAGAAGGAATTAAAGGAGTATCATGAAAAGCTTTCATGATTTTACTGGAAATTATTGAGCCTACTAATCTTTGTTTAAAACCACATTTTTAAAGCATAGACAATATGAGACACAGGACAAATAGATGAGCTTTTCTAGCTGCCCCAACTATAAAGCATCCCTAGTCACTTTTAACCACCCATAAAGGTGGCATATAGTTACATAAAAATAGTGTCCGAACCTGATGGAACTGATTCTCCAGTTTGTGAGATAAAACCAGCGGAGGAAAGAGGAATCCATTCAAGGGCGAGTAGTGGGGAGCAAAGAGAAGTCAATTGCACGTTGCCTGGGTTCGAATGCTTACCTCGCCTCGCCTCCTTGATGCTGTTATAAGTGTGTCCTCCTGCTTTTCCATCATCCACATCTCATTTTGAGCAAGGGATGCTCTGCAACTATTAAGCTGCCTAAATCTACAACATTGGAATATTTCTCATTTCTTTCCTCTGTAAAAGAGTCTCTAACATATTACCTCATATTAGCTGCCAAATATTAGCAACTTGGGGAGTCGGGATTTTCCTAGAAAAATATGTCTTAAAGTTCGTTACTGACCGTGCGTATGTCTCATCTCGGGTAAAGGAATGACAACCTTGTATCCTAACAAAAATTTGCCCTACTTCTTGATGTTTGAATTGTTCCCCAGACTTGGGGTCCATTACAAATAGCCAGCAGGAATTGGGGGTGATAAGAAATCACTCAGACATCTGTCAGCTAGATTGAAATACAGGAGGATACTGGAGCCCCAGGGAAAAGCTAAGAATTTATCTCATATTCGTCAAGTTTGCGTGAAGCATTTGAGGGCTGAGAGAGAAGGAATGGTCACTAGAGTGAGCCAGGCAGTATTGGGAAGGCAAAGGATATTGGCGGGAAGAGAAATTATCACCCCAGTCAGAGCACGTGGCTTTCTAATTTCCTTACATTTTCCCTAAAATTCTTATCTTTACAAGAAACCAAAAGTATTCCATGGTACTTAGAGGCACCTGTCGTCTGAATGATGGCATATTTAAGGGATATTTAAGAGATATGCTATATTTAGACTAGAGAGGGAAAGACTGTTTCTAATACCTCATCAAATAAGACAGTTAAATTAAATCTGAATTCATTTCTGGCAGGTTTGTAAACCCAACTTCGTTTGTGTATGGACCAAAGGAGGAAAATGAGCCTGAAGTGTGTATGGCAGAGAAAATGAACTTCACTTTCCACGTAAGAAAAGTTGATTGTGCTGATATTTGTAACAAGCTGAAAGAATGTTACCGATGCATTGCTCCAGAGGACATCATATATGTGTGGCGTCCCTCAGCTTTGGGCCACCTCAGCTGGCTGAGGGCGAGAAGGGAGCTGCAGCAGGGCTCATGCCCTTGCCTGGTGGGCCCCTGCGCCTTCTCTCCCATTCATCTTGTCCCTGTTACTGAGCCCACTCTCCTTATACTACCTCTCCTTATACTACCTCTCCTTACAGTAAGTGCCTCCTGGGAACAGAGGTAATGCCTGAAATAGGCAAAGTTATGGGAGGAATGCTAAAGATGCATGCAGAAATCAGAATAGGTCAAGAAAAGGCATCTTTGGGTGCAAATCAGTGAAACCTCTTCGTGGTCCAAGCTTCATACAAGTCCTAACCTTACCAAGTAAAGGAAGCTTTTACCTCCGCATCTCCATTTAAGGTCTGCTTGGTCAGCCTTTCAAACCATTGGTATATGACCCATGACAAATGATGCATCATTTATTAAATAATCTTTTTAAAAAGGAAAGAGTATTATCATCATCCAGAAGTATTAACATACTAATATAAAGCTAAAACTTCATTAAACACTTTTTTACTGTCAAACTGAAATTTTCGTTACAGCATGGATGTTGATAATGAGCAAATAATTGGAGATAATGTCCACAAAAACATTTTTTGAACTGAAAACACTGCTCACACATTCTCAAGAGCTATATAACAATCTACAGACTGTGAATGAATCTGCATTAGGTACATTATGATATTTTGTAAGGCAATGCTTTTCAAAATGTGTATCAGAATCACTTGAGGTGCTTATCCAAAATGCAAACTCCTGGGCCACTGCCCCAATCTGTGGAAGAAGAATGACCTCAAAATTCTTTTGAGTCCATACTCAAGTTGTTGTTACCCTAGTATACCCTAGTGTTGGAAAAATGTCGCCCTCTACTTTGAAGTCCCCCAAAATGCTCCTGTCACACTCCGGTGGGGGTTTGTTCTCTGATAAACAGAAACTGAGTTGGACTCTAGTAGGCCTATTTATTACGTTACAAATAATAGTTAAGTATTGTCTAGTTAAATTACAATGGAGTGACTGGGCGTGGAGATTCTTTCAGCCTGTAGGCTTGGTGACTTGTCCAAGTATGAAGATGTTCTCGGAGGTCTAAATGCTATTAGGCGAAAATGGATAAAGAATATTGTAAGTGAGCTTGGTTATTTGCTGGCGTCAGGAAGACCTTGTGTAAAGGTCTGGGCAGTGCTGGGTCCCCATTGCTGACATTGCCTTTTGCAACTGCCCTGTGCTTCCAAGGCCTGGCAGTTGCCACCTGTCCCAAAGCCCAGGGATACTCTCTCTCTTTATTTACGTCGTGTGCGTTCAGAAGATTATTGCAAGTCTTTGAGTCATGCTATTTCATTTAGATATTGTAGCACATCTTTTTTCTGACTTACTGTGTTGGTTTTATAGTTCTCAGGAGGCAATATTTTGGCCTAATTTCCTTCTTCAGCGTTCTGCAAACCCCAGATTTATCAACAATAATGAAATATCTTCCCCTTATGCATTATTAAAAAACTGGTTTTTTTCTAAAACCCAATAACCTACCCTCTTCTGATTTTCTGAGTGCATCAGCATTATAATTTTCCTGAATTTAAAATATTTTTATTCACTTACTGCTGCTGATTATCCTCTCAGCACAGAGAGACTTTGTGAAACCAAGATAGAATTTAGAATTAGAATACCTGGGCTTTGGTCCCGCTTCTTGTCACTTTTTAACTTTCATCTTGGTTACAACATTAACACCTCAGCATTTTCCTGAGATGGCAAATAATAAAATGTCAGCCCACCTCATGGGATAGTTATAAGGACAACCGATCATGTTTTTTTAGATCTATAACGTGCCATACCAAGGCACAGTTGGCCCTTGAACAACACAGGTTTAAACTGCACGGGTCCACTTATGTGTGGATTTTTTTCAATAGTAAATACTATAGTACTACACAATCCACGGTTGGCTGAATCTGTGAATACAGAGAAACCATGTATACAGAGGGCTGACTATACATTATATTAGGAGTTTCAACTGTGCTGAGGTCAGTGACCCTAATCCCCCTGAGTTGTTCAGGGGTCAACTGTATATTATTGATGTCTTTTTCCTCAGACTACTTCTGCAGTAAACCATCAGTGTAGACAGTTTGGTCTAATCGGCACCAAAAGGAGAGGTCTAGGAATAATGACTAGTTATATTATTAACAAACGTTTTAAAGTTCTGACTATGGATATTCTGTCTCCTTTTGCCGTGCAGCTGCCAACTACTACAAACCCCCACCATTATAAATGTTACATGAAATATATGGGTTCACCTGAAAAGTTCATTGGTATCTGTACTTCTATAAAAAGTATTTTTTGAGTGTTTAAATTTACTTTCTTCTTGTCAGGTTATCAACACTGGCCAAAGCATGGCTCCAAATATTAGTGTGGAAATAATGATACCGAATTCTTTTATTCCCCAAACTGATAAACTGTTCAACATTTTGGATGTCCAGGTAAAAATGTGTTCCTTCCTTTATTCTAAGTAATATTGCTAAAATGGAGAGTTCTGTTACTTCAGTCACACTTAGTCTAAACTATGAATGCACCAGGCATTTATTGTGTACACTTTGAATATTGCATTAGAATGGCAGGATTACAGTGGAACCTCTACATGTGACTTAACACAAGAACAGAACTATGCTCTACCATCTTTGGTAGATTTTCTTTGTGATAGGGACCTGTGGAAGTAATTTAATTGGTGGAATTCTCCATAAAGCTTGAGACCACTGTTGAAAAAGCAATACTTCAGCCTTTTATTAATATTCAAATAACTACTTAAGAATCAATATTCTTGTGTTGATGATTCTATCAGAATTGTTTTTACGTTCCCAGTTTTAAGACAATCGACAAAGAAACCTACTCAGTAGATTTGATATATAATCCTTAAAAATCTTACTTGAATCCCAGATCTAGACGGTAGGGCATGCTTTTAGAACACTTTGTTGTATGTCTAAAGCCAAAGAAATGTTCAATATAATGCTAATGTTCAAATGTCCATTTTTCATATTGCCCTAATTTCTGTAAGGTTAAGGCCATTTGATCAATTTGGGACCTATATCCAACCCTTTAAAATTTTTCTGGGTTTTTGTTGCATTTTTTGCCACAGAGATTTAATCTCTCCCATATCAAAAAATATTTTCACACAATTTTAGAAGTACTTGATATATTTCAGGAAAGGTAAGCTTTAAGAGGTAAGTTTTAAAGCCATGTAGCTGTTGTTCTTTCCAATATTGGATAAGATTTTTCTTTCTTTCTTTGTAGACTACTGTTGGAGAATGCCATTTTAAGAATTACCAAAGAAAGTGTGCATTAGAGCAGAAAAAAGGCACAATGGAGACCCTGAAAGATGTATTCAAATTTTTATCAAAGACTGATAAGAGGCTACTGGTAAGTTTCAATTTTTCAGGTTGTAGTTTTTGCTTTCCAACCTACAGAACTGAAACACTTAAACCCATGAACCAAGGGGTTTTGAACTGTCAGTTGAGTATCGGAGAGAAGCCAGTTCAGGTAATGTTCTTGTGTGTGAGGAACAGGCATGATTGGAGAGTTGAGAGACACCCAGGGTTAAATATATACAATATACTTTCATTATTTATGCAACAAGTGCCCAACTTATGCCAACCAGACGTTGCGTGAGACCCTTTGCGGGTCAAGATGCTGTCCTCAGCTGAACGGCCTTTGTGGCATGAAATTAATTTTCAGTATTTTCATTTTAGTGAATGTATGGGGAAAAAAACCCAAGAAAGCCCTTAAAATGATCCAAGTTTTACAATGAACATAGAACATGTAACTTAGCAAGACTCTGATTAGGTGTCTTACTTTTTCTATCCCAGAAGATTAAGTTCATAAGAATAATGAAAACATGTGATCTAGTTCGAATACTTTGTTTTTGTTAATTTACTAAACATTTGTGTTTTGTTTAAAACAAGATAATTTTTAAGTGCCACTAATGAAAGCATATCTTTAATTCCATGTTTATATCAAGATAAATTTTTGCAGAATGCCACTAAGGGGAGCAGATCTTGAATTCCACGTATATTTAGCCATCTAAATATTTAGCCATCTAAATATTTTAGCCATCTTTTTAAAAGATGTTGAAATTTTAACATAGCTCTTTTGTATTCTTTTCAAGTACTGCATGAAAGCTGATCCACATTGTTTAACTTTCTCATGCAATTTTGGGAAAATGGACAGTGGAAAAGAAGCCAGTGTTCACATTCAGTTGGAGGGTCGGCCATCCATTTTAGAAATGGTAAGTCTATGATACAGTGACAACTTTGTGGATAAGATTTCATATAGAATCTACAAACGCGACCATCTTATACAGGTAGGATGGTATGTAAGGAGGCGTTCAACAAATTAAGACGGTATGAATGAATGTAAAATCTGGAGTGAAACTCCAAAACTGTTCCATTTATCACTACAAAATACATTGTCTAAATGACATGGCTTTAGTAATTAAACAGATTACTAAGACTGTAAAATAGACTATATAATTAAGAGCTTTTAGAAAGCATGTCCAACTATTTATGAACCTTGATCAAATTAGAGAAGTTAGCTGCTTTAACATTTCATATATCTTTTCCAAATTACTTTATGCTTAAAAACCTACTATTGTGTATCGTATAGATTTATATATTTGCTAAAAATTGACTTCCAGAAAATCAAACTAAAACATCAGAATTTATCAACAACAGTAAAACACAAACACGCTTTTAAGAAGATGAACTTTGAAAGGTTGAATTAAAAATTAACTAAATACATGTTGGACTTCTTCCTAAGAAGCAGTATGCATATTTATGAGAAGCACTTTGAGATCATTGGTTTTATCTGGAGTTCTGTTCTTCAGTTTCCTTATCAGATTAGTATGGGTAATATCTCTTTTTCAGGGTTGCCGCAGATTAGGTGATTTTCATAAAGCACTTAGTGCACAACACAGAATAAGCCAAAGGAAATGAGAGCTATTATGTTTTGTTAAGAGGAGTAGTTGAAATTACCACAAGGTGGTCAAGAGGAACACGCACCAGACAGGGAAATAAGAGCTGTCTGTTCTAGTTGCAAGTTATTTAAACTTTTGCGGCCTCCCTTCGTACTCTTTTTGAGGTCCAGGTTTCTCAACGGTGGGCACTAGTAGCATTTTGGACCAAATGCTTCTTCGTTGTCAGGGGCTGTCCTGTGCATTGTAGGATATTCATCAGCATAGCTGGCTTCTCCCCACTAAACGGCAGTACACCCCCTCCCGAGTCCTGCCAGCCAGAAATGGCTCCAGACATAGCTGACTCTCCTCGAGGGTACAGAATCATCCCTGTTAAAAAAAACTGCTCCAGATAAAGTACATAATTTATTTTTAGCCCTAAAATTCTACGTTCTCTCCAAAATGTTAAATAACCTTTAACACAGTAGTTTTAACTTTTGTTGATCATAGTCTCCTCTTTAAGAATTTGACAAAAGAATGTATTCTCATCTACCCTAATGAACGCACATATGAAAAATAAAAAATATCTCGATTTTGAATACAACTTCAAAGATCCTTAGAGTCTATGGAGCCTGTCCACAGATGCCCAAGCTCTGGATTCTGGGTGATAAAGCCCTCTGTTAGACAGTAAAGCTCTGAGTTCAGCCACTGATTTTATTTTTGAATGTTATAAATATTTGTACCAGATTTTTTCATTACGATATTTGGTACACTAATCTGTATTTGATCAGAGCAGAAAGATGACAACACTATTAAGAAAAACAAGCCCAAATAAAATTAATTGGAGGAAATGTTTATCAGACAAAGAAAGTCATCTTTGGGAATAAAAATTCAATAGCTAAGGTAAAAATATACTGGTAATTATCAAATAGTATTTAAATATTAAATATTATAAGCATTTAAATCAAGTTCTCTGCAGAGCAGCCATGTTTAATAAAAGGATTTCAACACAATGATGCCATATAAATTAATACCAAGGACATGCCTTTGGAACCAAAGGGAGCATTGCATTGCAATTAACTACAAATGGTGAAACCGGAGAAGATAACTTGTGAAACCCTTTAGAATAGAAGTAGTTTCTCGTGATTCTTACCTGCTCTGTGTTTTCGTGAAACAAAACGATGTATCAGGCTACAGTGATCTTTTTTTTTTATTTGTTAAACAGGATGAGACTAGAGCCCTGAAGTTTGAAATAAGAGCAACAGCTTTTCCAGAGCCAAATCCAAAAGTTATTGAACTAAACAAGGATGAGAATGTTGCACATGTAAGATGATTACCTTTTTAACCAAAACAAACATAAACATTGTGGGAAAAAATATTGCTAGTGTTTGGTCAGGAAAATCATGGCGAGCCTAATATACTTCACAGGGGATTGGTATTTTCTACAACTGCCAGGAAGGCATGACATAGCTCTTTCAGGAGGTGATTTTGGTAGGATGGATTGGAGGAAGAACCACAGATATGGCCCATTACACACCCTGTTTCTGCTAAACAATTACCAATGTTTCCTATGGTTTGTGTTAGACCAGCAAGAGAATGGGATGGGTTATTCTGAATACTATTGGGGATCGTGGAGGGGCTTCAGATGAAATAGAGGCAAGGTTTTAAAGTGGTGTTTCTTTATTTTGGTTAATTTATGTAGGTTCTACTCGAAGGACTACATCATCAAAGACCCAAACGCCATTTCACTATAGCGATTATTTTAAGTAGCTTGCTACTTGGACTTATTTTACTTTTATTGATTTCGTATGTTATGTGGAAGGTAAGCCTTTAATAATTACCATTGTTAAACCACTCAAAATGCCATTCTTGATCTTCTCCAAGCCAACTTGTGACTCCCACGTTACTAGATTTCAGCATTTTTAATGTTAATTCTTATACTGATTGATTGCATATTTCTCTTAACTTTAGTACCACTGTCTTTCTAGAAAATAAAGATAACTTCAACAAATGTTCAAACTATAACAAAAGTTTTGAAGGATGTTCTTTCTAACTAAGCATTGGGCAAAACACTGCACGTTTTATGTTGAATTTCAATTTTGGAGAAACACTGCACGTTTTATGTTGAATTTCAATTTTGGAGAGTGTGCGTGCATCACTGAGAAATCCTGCAGTAACAACAAAACACTGCTCTTAATGCTCGTTAACCCAATATTTCCCAAACTAATTTTTACTGACTACACTTGGCATTGACTGTTATTATACTCATATCAAATATCTAATGTTCATGACTAATGCTATTTTCAGGCTGGCTTCTTCAAAAGACAGTACAAGTCTATCCTACAACAAGAAAACAGAAGAGACAGTTGGAGTTACATTAACAGTAAAAGCAATAAAGATGATTGAAGACTTCTTTCAAATTGAGAGAATAACAGACTCAGGTTACAGTATACTAAAACAAATTTAGACATTGTTTACAGGAAACCGTGAATTTTGCCTCAGACTTCTTCTTTTTAGTCATGACCTTGTGACATGGTATGTCTTAATGCAGATGAAAAATCCAAGCAATGATTATTCTAAGAGAAAATAACTCCAAAAGTAATATTTTAATATATCCAAAAAGATAATCTTTCAGCTCTGAAATGGATAGAAAAACACTAAAGCATCAGCTTATCCAAGATAAGTAATCCCTGGACAATACCTTGGAATGAGTGCATCTGAATCAAAATTATGTTGAGGAAGTAAACAACTCGACTGGAGAAAACTTGGACTTTGAGGTATCTTTCCTTTAAAAGAAATACTGTTTACCATATGTGCTGGCTTTGGTAAAATTAATTCCACCAAATAGGTAAGGACTCATTTCTAATAGATCTTTTGAGACTTGTTTGGAATATGTTCTCTAGAAATATTTAGCAGAATTTTTGAAAGGCTGTTCCCAAATTTTCTAATGAATAGAAGAGGAACATTATCATTTTAAAGCATATTTTATCTTTAAAGACATTGATTTGTAATATAACCTTTGATCAACAACCATTTATTCAGCGGTCTATGAATACTATGGCCTGATGAGCAAACTTCAGACTGAAGTTATACACTGGTTTGAGCTTAAGGGGATAATTTCTGGATAATTATTGTTTATACAGCTATGGATTTTTTCTTTCTGTACATATATATATATATATATATATACACATAAGTTTTTATGAGAAAATATATGTTTATACAGGTATAAATCCAGTAAGCCCTTCTATAACACAATTTTATCAAGGGAAAGGTACTGAAGAGTAAATTGTAAAAATCCATCTTTAATCAAATTTTTTGTTTATAAAAACAACAGTACTTAGAATTCTAATTTATATTCTAAAACAGAGCAAATGTTGTACTTAAGCTGATATATGTAAAATATGAAAACTGTACCTCACTAATTTTTAAAAATCAAAGCTCTGCAAAGAACATATTGGGGACCAGTATATCATACAAATTAGATACTGTTTAAACTGTTGACTATCAAATGCAGCAAATAAATTCTTGTTTGGATGTTACTCCTTTCTCCTCAAATGTAAGTATGAAATCAAATGTAAGTATGAAACGTGTTTTCACCAGTACTATAAGAGCATTCTCTTCTTCAGGGAAATAGAGAAGCAAATTTAACTGTAAAATTGAAAAATATAGATTTAGCTTAGCTTGTATCAGGTAAAAATGTGACATCAAAATTTCCATGTTTGTTTTAGTGATGACTGAAGTATTTTTTGTTGGTGTTATCTTAGACTTTTTATAATGAAGTTAAAATACCTCTTCACTTGCAAATACAATCACTTTTTGTAATATTTATTCATGCATATGAACTAAATGCTGATATATAATTTCCTCTGATTTGTCCCTACATCTGTCTTGATATGAAGGTTGTGGCCAAATTTTCGAAATCTGTTACGGGAAGTGATAGGTTAGAGGGCAGTCTTTACCACTATGGAAGAGGATCTCTTCATAGAGGTCCCTGCCCACAGCTGTCTTCCTCAGCCCACTTAATTCCTGTAAGTTATCTGTTCACAAATTGGTGGCTGGAGACTGAAAAATGCACATAAACTTGTGAAGACATTTGAGCACGAAACCTCCTGAACTCGGGGGTGTACCACCAATAGAAATTAATTCAATTTTAAAGAACCCTTTGAACAAAAGATACTATGTTTTTTTATGATTAAAAAACAAGTAGTTCTTTCAAGAAAATGTCTAGGCTCATTGGTGGAAAATCAAATCCAAATTTAGAATTGCTTTCTCAAGGATGATCCCTGAGGAAATTTAAATTTTGTTCCTTCCTACTAGAAATGACACCATTTCAGGTAGGATTCTAACCAGTTAGATATTTTGAATAGTTTATGTGTATTATGGATTTCAAAACCCTACCACTTTGAGTTTTCAACTTTCAGAGACTATTCACCAAAGTGGTACTATAACTTTTTAAAAAATCCAGCTTTTTTCTTTTTGGCAAGTAGTCTAGGTATTAGAGAGCTTTTGAGAAAATAGTACTATTTTCTGGTTATATCATTTCCTAGCTGTGTAATTTAATACCGCTGGATTACGTACCTCATCAAGAAATCAGGACAGTCTTTCTTACATGAACTCTGTGGTCTGTTGGCATCAGGCTATAGGAAATTTAACATCAGAATTGATGGACTCAAATCCAGGAATCCAAATTAGTTCATTTTGGAATTAATCTAGGTTAAATATTGATATATCATGTTTAAATGTCAAGTATATGAAATAGTTACTTTCCATTCCAATAAATACTTTCCAAAAACCAGAATTTAAATCGTTTGTATATATCTCATGTCTTAAAGCCTAGAAGCTAATTTTTTAGTAATAGCAATTTTAATTTCTTTTAAAAATAGTTTTCTCCTTACTAAAATATCTGTTTAAAACATGACAATATCCCTTCATATTAAAATTCTAATTTTCACATTCCTCTTATAAACAACTACATGTTACTTTGGAATCATTCGTTTCTTCCATGCTTTTTCCATAAAGATTGATAAGTCTTGGGTGTACTCTGTAAAGAATATAAGCATATGTATGATTATTTCATCAACCTATCATGCTGTTACTTTTCACACATAACCCCTATCGAATGTGGTGCATAATACCAAACAGAAATCTAATGATAGCCAACGAGCATACATTCATGGCAGAGCTGCCATTCATGGCAGAGCTGCCATCTAGGAAAAAATGCAGGGCCTAATAAATCAGCAGCAGTAATTCCTATAAAGCCCAGTCACCCATGCATGTAGAAAGCTCACACCTAGCAGGCTACTCAGGGAGCCCTGCACACTTCTTCTACCCACTGAGTCATAATGCTTATCAACAATAAGTTTGCATGTTCCCAAGCCTGTTTATAACCCATTGCTCTTGTTAATATGTAAAATTGTTCTTACGTAAAGTATGCTTTGCAAAGACGATAAAAGCAAACTGCCGAACACAAAGTGTTACAGTATTTGTTGTGGGTAAAAGGAAATTTTAAACGACTGGGGGATTAAATTGTAACCATCTGTTATTCAGATGGCATCACAAGGTTTGAGATCTTAATCCATTTTTAAAAATTCAAAATGGAAATTGTAGACGTACATTATGCGTATAGTTTGTGAAGAATGGTAATTCAGAATGCCAACGTAGAGACTCATAACCAAAGAAAATGCTTTGGCTCTACATAACAATTAGTGAATAACTACAAAGTTACACTTCTTTATTTATTAAAATTGTACATGTGTCTTTTTATGCTTCCCTGACTTACGAATTTAAAACAAAATTAGCCCAACTGCCTGTTTTGATAGTTATAAGGCGGCAACTTCCATTTATATGTCTGTCAGACACAAAACTGATAGTACAAGATGGTGAAATAATTAGACTTACCTAACATGGACCTCTGATGCAACTTCCATTAAATCACCATCTACATTCCAAGGGAAACTGCTTCCTGTAGCAGTTTCATGTGGTCCATCTTCTTCCTCTGGATTGTGTCCACTGCTGTTACTCCTTGGGTGAACTTTTACTTCTTCAACAGTGTAAGTCTCAACAAATGGAAAATTAAACTAAAAAAAAAAAAAAAAACCAAAAAATAAATGCAAATAATCTTGGTACTTGCTTTATCCCTAACTGTAATGCAAACTAGGAAAGTTCACTGTGCTCTCATTTGCAAGTAAATATCAGTGTGCATGCTGATGTTTTCATAGCTTTGAAACTCTAATTAGTTCCAATTTCTTTGGAAGAAGGAGCCCCTTTTCTGAAGCTTTCCTAGCTCATTTAGATCTAGCAGCTGGCAAACTTGTTTTATGACAAATAGTATATGTCTATGAAATTGTATACAATAATTTCCAATAAAAACTAAATCTTTAATATTGGTCTATTGTTATTGTTATAATCCACTGACTTGATTATTGTCAACTAGTTTAACTGATGTAGAGCAAACTCTAGAATAAGTTTCTGAATTACGAAGAACTAAACTTACGAAGGTAAAAAGAGAAAGTCCATCCCATGTGATTTTGACAGGTATTTGCCTGTCTCATCCTCACTTTAAAGACGGACACAAGTTGCATGATAATTATGGTTGCTTACTGACCACTCTAGCATGGTACAAAGTCAGCTTCATATTTCAGTCTTTCTTGGTCATGCTACTCAAAGCAACCTACAGATTTAATGTGATACTTATCAAACTACCCATGACATTCTTCACAGAAGTAGAACAAATAATCCCAAAATTCATATGGAACCATAAAAGACCCAGAATTGCCAAAGCAACCCTGAGGAAAAAGAACAAAGCAGGAGGCATAACCCTCCCAGACTTCAGACAATACTACAAAGCTACTACAAATACTACTACTAATCAAAACAGTGTGGTACCGGCACAAAAACAGACACATAGATCAATGGAACAGAATAGAGAGCCCAGAAATAAGCCCACACACCTATGGACAATTTAATCTTTGACAAAGGAGGGAAGAATATACAATGGGGAAAAGACAGTCTTTTCAGCAAGTGGTGTTGGGAAAATTGGACAGCCACATGAAAATCAATGAAGTTAGAACATTCCCTCACATCATAGACAAAAACAAACTCAAAATGGCTTAAAGATTTACATATAAGACATGACACTATAAAACTCCTAGAAGAGAATATAGGCAAAACATTCTCTGACATAAATCATACCAATGTTTTCTTAGATCAGTCTCCCAAGGCAATAGAAATAAAATCAAAATTAAACAAATGGGGCCTAATCACACTTATAAGCTTTTGCACAGCAAAGGAAACCATAATCAAAATTAAAAAGACAACCTAAGGAATGGAAGAAAATATTTCCAAATGATATGACTGACAAGGGCTTAATTTCAAAAATATACAAACAGCTCATACAATTTAATAACAACAATAACAACAAAAATAATCGAAAAGTGGGCAGAATATCTAAATAGACACTTCTCCAGAGAAGACATACAGATGGCCCATCGGCACATGAAAAGATGCTCATCATTCCTAATCATCAGAGAAATGCAAATCAAAACTACAATGAGGTGCCACCTCACACTGGTCAGAATGGCCCTCATTAAAAAGCCTACAAATAACAAATACTGGAGAGGGTGTGGAGAAAAGGGAACCCTCCTACACTGTTGGTGGGAATGTAAATTGGTGCAGCCACTGTGGAAAACAGTATGAAGGTTCCTCAAAAAACTAAACATAGAGTTGCCATATGTTCCAGCAATCCCATTCCTGGGCATATACCCAGACAAAACCTTAATTCGAAAAGATACATGCACCCAGTGTTCAAAACAGCACTATTTATAGTAGCCAAGACATGGAAACAACCTAAATGCCCATCAACAGATGAATGGATAAAGAAGATGTGGTACATATATACAATGGACTATTACTCAGCCATAAAAAAGAATGAAATAATGCCACTTGCAGCAACATGGATGAACCTAGACATTATCATACTAAGTGAAGTAAGCCAGACAGAGAAAGACAAATACCATATGCTATCACTTATATGTGGAATCTAAAATACAACACAAATGAACTTACCTACGAAACAGAAACAGACTCACAGAGAACAGACTTGTGGTTCCCAAGGTGCGGGCAGGGGAGGGAAGGATTGGGAGTTTGGGATTAGCAGATGCCACCTATTATATATAGGATGGATAAACAACAAGGTCCTACTGTGTAGCATAGGGAACTATATTCAATATCCTGCAATAAACCATAATGGAAAAAAATATGAAAAATATTATATATATGTATAACTGAATCACTTTGCTGTAAGCAGAAATTAACACATTGTAAATCAACTATACTCCAGTAAAAAATTTTTTAAAAATTTAAAATTTTCTTACTTGCCTAAGGAAACTATAGTGAAAAAATATATATTCTCTGAAATAAGATAGCCAAGTAACTTTTTAGTAGAAATGCACAACTACTCATTTATTTCAGTTTTCAGTAAATGGCACGAGGTTTATCACAAATATATTATCTACATGTTTTTTTCCCTTCTTTCACATATAAACCTCGATGAAGCACAGAATTTTAAAAGTTGCCAGAAAACTATTTTCCCCAATACCCTTATTTTGCAATATGTGGAAACATCAATGTCCAGCAGATCTTATAGTTTATACTGAATAATGCATGGGTTACATGGTGGATAATACTGGGTTACATGATGGCAACAGTTGTTCTATTTGAAGTACAGGGTTAGCAGGCCCCAAGCAACTCTCTGTTGGAAAAAGCACGGCTCTCTCTAAAACTGCCTAATAGTCACTGCATTAGACTTCCCATTTCAGGTGTAAGGTTTGGGGCCACGCTTCACACTGCACTTGTAAAATGTTCTACATTTTTCATTCATTGTGAAAATAATGTGTTTTAGTTGTTTTTTTAAACATTTTTTAAAATTTTATTTATTTGGTTGTGCCGGGTCTTAGTTGCGGCAGGCAGGCTCCTTAGCTGTGGCATGTGAATTCTCAGTTGCGGCACGCATGTGGGACCTAGTTCCCTGACCAGGGATCGAACCCGGCCCCCCTGCTTTGGGAGCATGGAGTCTTAACCACTGCGCCACCAGGGAAGTCCCAAAATAATGTGTTTTAAATGAGTCAGTGATCACTGGCCATTATGGGTTAAATTGTGTCCCCCGTAAAGATATCTAGAAGTCCTAACTCTTAGTACATGTGACTGTCACCTTATTTGGAAATAGGGTCTTTGCAAATGTAATCAAGTTAAGATGAGGTCATTTGGGTGGCCCTAATCCAATATGACTGATGTCCTGGTTAAGAGAGGAGAATGCCATGTGAAGATAGACACTCAGGGAGAATGTCATGTGATGAAGAGGTCAGAGACTTGAGCCATGCAGCTAAAGCCAAGGAGCGTCAGGAACTGATGGCCATCACCAGTAAGTCTATTGTCTTACATCATCAGTTTTCATGTGCACACTTCACAAAATGAAGCTCCATTCATCCATGCATGCACGTTTATTACCTAGGAAGCCACAGACATTGTTAGATGGGACTTAGGGAAGCCAAGAGCGTGATATCACGTGTGAGGGTGTGTTTGGGGCATGAGGAAGGGAAGTTAACAATTACAGTTGTGATAGATATATAAGTGCCATGATGGTATAAGCACAGAGAAATGAGAAGAGGCAAACAGGCTCAGGATATTGGGTGAATTGCCCTCTTGAGCTGAGTCTTAACACAGAAGAATTAGCCTGGAGGTGAAGAGAAGCTCTGGAGAGAGGAAACCACGTTTGCAAGAATACAGAGAGATGCCATGATCAAGCATAGTGTGATACTGATGGCAACACTGCTATTTTGGCAATTTTTTTTCAGAGTATGTTAATGCCTATATTTGATTTTAAAACATAGACACATATGGTGTTATGGGCTGAATTGTGTCCCCCCTCTCCCCAATTTATATGTTGAAGTCCTAACTCCCTGTACCTCAGAATGTAACCATATTTGGAGATTAGGTCTTTAAAAGGTGATTAAGTTAAATGAGTCTTTTAGGGTAGGCCCAAATCCAATATGACTGGTGTCCTTATAAAAGGAGGAAATTGGGACACACAGACAGACCCCAGGAACGTGCATGCACAGAGAAAAGATCAAGTGAGGACACAGCCAGAAGGCAGCCATCTGTAAGCCAAGGAGACAGGTCTTGGGAGAAACCAAACCTACCCAGTCTGTGGTATTTGTTATGGCAGCCCGAGAAAACGAATTCAATGACCAAAGCACGAGAAATCTGGTGGAGGATGGCAAGAAGCGAGGCTGTGACACAGGCAAGGGCTAGAATACAAGGGGCCTTGTATTCCACACTGAGGAAATTTGATGTCATCCTGATGACAATAACACATTGAAGAATTAGGCAGGAGATAAATCAGATATGTATTTTAGAAAAATCCCTCTAGAATGCAGTGTGGAAGACCAGAGAAAAGAAAGATCAGAAGGAGGCTATTGGAAGCAAGAAGGGATTAAGGTTTGAATTAATTGGTGGACTGGTTGTGAGGAATGAGAGAGAGGGATCCAGAGTAACTCCAGGATGGGTAGAGAGTGGTGCCATTGCCCTTTGTAGGGAAACACAGAAGGAGCACCATCAAGGAAGAGGGCGATAAGGTAAGTAGTGGACGTGCTGGACTCAAGATGCCTGTGAGTTTTATAACCTTCTCAGCACACAGGAAGGCACAGTGGTCCTGCAAATCAGAAAGGAAGAGAGAACCCTTGGTAGTGTGCAAAGTTCAGATAGTGGTTCAAGCAATGGGAAGCAGTGAGATCACCCAGGAAAAAGTATCATGAGAAGAAGGTTACAAACAAATCCCTGGGGAATAACAAGGGTTTTTAAACCCCCTAAACAAAAATGAGGGTCAAAGCAAACGAAGGAATGTTTTCAATATGAACAGAGGAAACAAAGGCCAGCTACAGGATGGAGTTGAAAAGACCTGAAGAGGAATTTTTACCTCTATCTATTTCACACAGAGATGGGAAACGCAAGATGCGTCACCTACAAATGATGGTTTTCAGTACATTCTACAATTGTTCAGATACGCAAACATTCAGTTCAACCTGGAAAGATGGTTCAGAGACCTAGACTGTTGCTCTCCTTAGGCTGAAGTGCCGCATTTCCCTTCCTGGATACCAGAACTGCTACTAATTGAGAGTGGATTATATAATCTTACATTTATCTGGTCTTTATAATATTACATAATTTATATAAGTTTATATTTTTGAACATGTCACCATGAAGGAAAGAGACTACACATACACATGTATATGTGTATATGTATGTCTGTGATTTTTTAACAAATGTATCAGATTAACATTGCTTGAAAGCAGTCACCTTGGGAATCAATCCAATTATTCTTACTATATACTATTATGCAAAACAGTTTAGAATTTCTTTGCAAAAAACTACAGAGCAGTAGCATGGACTTGAATTTTTGGAAAGAGCTGAGCCAATCAGTTAAGCCTAATGAACCACACACACACACACACACACACACACACACACACACACAGGCAATAGTTTTTTTGTATCAAAAGCAAGATATGACTGGTTGAGTACCTGAGAAAAATGGTTATGTCTTGCATAACATGGTCTTCTTTTGAAAAACTTCACTTTCCTATAGATACAGAATTACATTCACTACTATCTTTGTCTTTATTTTTTATAGTAAGCATCTATTACTTTTACAGTCAGAAGAAAGCTACTTTCGTAATGAAAAAAGGATGTCTACAAAAATTACCTAAGACATTTGCCCCTTAGGCAATTCCAAAAGAGAACTTCTGTAAGTAATCTGTGCAATCGTGCCTCCCTAAAATAAATATACAGCTTCTCAGGGTAAGTACCTTGGGGTTATTACTCCTTTAAGTTCTCATATTTATTTAATAGAAAAAGAATAGGAAAAGTTTATACCAACATAATGGCACTCATTATCTCTTGGAATATAGAATTTTGAGAGCTTTTTATATATATTGTTATCTTGTTTCTATTTTCTGACTTACAGAAAAACCAATGAACATGTATTGCTTTGGATTAAGAAAAATAATAAAATTGCAAACAAAATTAGCAACATCTGAAAAGGCATACATTCCTTTAAAAATCAATAAATCACTATTTTCCCAAACACATAAAGTTATCAGTTAGTCTTATAACCTACATTATATCAGCTTTTTTCCACTTTGTCTCCTTAGAGATTTATATTTAAAGAAAATAGGACTGTATATAATTTTATGACATAATTTCCTAAACATTTCATTCAACTGGTTGCTCAATAAACATTGATCAAATAATGTAGTAGGCAGAGGAGAACTGAAACTTCATGAAGCCTGCCTGAGAAAGTTTAAAATTATAAAGAAGCAAAAATGAGAGCCTTGCAGTGGCTACCTATGTAAGAAAGATTCAGCTGCTGGTCACCGGCTGGATTTACTCTCCTTCCCCCATCTGTTCTCCCCCAGCTACATCCAGGCACAATTTTATACCTGTAAGAAGGTATGAGACTGTAGGGTTTTACATGCATACTATGTACTTCATGATTCATAATTTCAGACATTCACATATTTCTGGATCGGTTTCCTAATAACCGGCTCAAAATGTCTGCCAAAACAATATGGCTTATAACAGTTACTGCTTCTCTTTAAAACAAATCCCTTAAGAATGGAAATACAGTTTTATCTATCTCTACAAATACCACCACACATCCTAAGTTTAGAATAAAATAAATAACATCTATATAAAAGTAGTGTATTTTAAAATATATTTCTGCAAATCTATTTCAATCAATGTAAGTAGGCTGATCTTAAACAACAGGAAAATCCAAAGGTCATAACTTTAGAGGGAGTCTGCTGCCATAAAATCAAGAAGGCTAAAAATCTCAGATTTCACTACTCTTCATTCTGAAGAACAGCTGAGTATGTCATTTTATCCTTAATTTACTTCACATATCAGTATAACACTACATTTTCTATTTTCTCTTTGCACACACACACATAAATGTGTATAACCACCAACCCACAATTCAAAAAAGGCCAATCCATATTAATACTGGTGGATACTTTTCAGAATTTGAAGAAAGAACAAATTGAAAAAAAAAAAAAAGGTTAATGCATTCAGAAGAAAATAAAGCTTTCTTACAAGGCAGGACTTGGTGTCAACTCTCGCAGCATCTCTCTCCCCATGATTAATTGCTTTGCACACAGGTAATCTAAATGGTTTACTGTACCTGGTTTTTAACACTTGCATATCTTTTCAGGTGTTTTATAAATTCTGGTCGAGAAGTGTTTCGTGAAATTATAAGAGCCATGCTTCCGTTATTTAATCTGAAATTAAATATTTGTATTTGACATTAAAATATTTATTAAGAGAGTACATCAGAAACTACTCTGTATCATTCCTCCTAACAAATAATGTTTACTAGAAGTTGTAGGCAAGCTAGATAAATCACCATCACATTAAATTTACCTAAAATTATTAAATCATATCTTGCTGTGCTGTCTTTTAAATGAAACAGTCTTTCAAATTAGTTTTATTAAACAACTGACTGATTTCCTTCTCACCAAGCACTGACACCAAGCACTTCTTAAAAAATGAATCATCATGCATCCTATTCACATATCAAGACAT
This sequence comes from Monodon monoceros, assembly GCF_005190385.1. Lineage (NCBI taxonomy): Eukaryota > Metazoa > Chordata > Mammalia > Artiodactyla > Monodontidae > Monodon > Monodon monoceros. Next base: position 51,679,781 of record NW_021703772.1, on the reverse strand, counting down.
AATTTGAAATCCAATGTACTTACTTAGGGATTCTAAGTGTGAAACCATGTATTTTTTTAAAGATGTGTTGTACGATAGTTAATAAATACAAATGGTCTAACAACTAGTTCAACACTTTTTAAAATCTAAAGTGTGATTTAAATATTTATTTATGGGCAGGTCTAAGTGACATAGGAAACCAAATAAATCAGAGGCTCTTGGATGGATGAACTGGAGTGAACAAATGCTACCACACATGTTCAGTTAAATGACTGAACATTTTAATCTTGCATAACTCTTCAGTTCAATATAAGAGGCTGCAAATTTAGAGGTGTGATTTAGTGCCAAAAAGCCACTCACAGATGCATCTAGCTTTAGAAGGCAGTTTGCAGAAATATGCGCAAATGACTTCTAGGCTCAGTTTCAGTGCAAATATAAAGTTATTCCAAGAATAACAATGATGACATAAAAAAGAGCTCTTTAAATCTTATGGAAGCTCAGGTTAGAGCTGTAAGGGACCTTGGAGATTACCCAGTCATTTACTCAGTTTATGTAGAAGGAAAAGAAGCCCCGAAGTTTAAGTGATTGGTTCAAAGACAGAGAAAAACAAAATAATCACTGGAACCAGAGCGCTTAATCCAGGGTCCACCATTCCTTTTACGCATTACGTCACCTCTTCCCAACTGGAAATAAATAGTACCAAAACATCAAAAAATCTAGAAACAATAAATGCTGGAGAGGGTGTGGAGAAAAGGGAACACTCTTACACTGCTGGTGGGAATGTGAATTGGTACAGCCACTATGGAGAACAGTATGGAGGTTCCTTTAAAAACTACAAATAGAACTACCATACGACCCAGCAATCCCACTACTGGGCATATACCCTGAGAAAACCATAATTCAAAAAGAGTCATGTACCAAAATGTTCACTGCAGCTCTATTTACAATAGCCAGGACATGGAAGCAACCTAAGTGTCCATCGACAGATGAATGGATAAAGAAGATGTGGCACATATATACAATGGAATATTACTCAGCCATAAAAAGAAACGACATTGAGTTATTTGTAGTGAGGTGGATGGACCTAGAGTCTGTCATACAGAGTGAAGTAATTCAGAAAGAGAAAGACAAATACCGTATGGTAACACATATATATGGAATCTAAGAAAAAAAAATGTCATGAAGAGCCTAGGGGTAAGACCGGAATAAAGATGCAGACCTACTAGAGAATGGACTTGAGGATACGGGGAGTGGGAAGGGTAAGCTGTGACAAAGTGAGAGAGTGGCATGGACATATATACACTACCAAACGTAAAATAGATAGCTAGTGGGAAGCAGCCGCATAACACAGGGAGATCAGCTCTGTGCTTTGTGACCACCTAGAGGGGTGGGATAGGGAGGGTGGGAGGGAGGGAGACGCAAGAGGGAAGAGATATGGGAACATATGTATATGTATAACTGATTCACTTTGTTATAAAGCAGAAACTAACACACCATTGTAAAGCAATTATACTCCAATAAAGACGTAAAAAAAAAAAATAGTACCAAAACATTAGTGTTTTGTGCATTCTTGATTCTTTTTTAATTACTTAGCTTTTACTGGTAAACATGAAAAGCATTTCACGTGTCTACGTTTCAATACTTATTAGTAATTGAAGCACAAGCTATGTGCCTGGCACTGTTCTAAATATCTTCTATACATTAATGCATATAATCTTAGAAAAATTCGAATATAAAAAAATTAGTTCCTATCAGCAACTCACACTGAGGTATTTTGAAGTAAATTATACTTTCCTGTGAAAAAATAAATAAAGGTGGAAGTTGAAACTCCTTTGCAATTTCGCTGAATCATCCAGAAGCTAAATTTTTGAATACTTGGTCAGCTGAGGCTCTGATGTAAAGGCCTTTAAAAAAATGGCATGTTAGCTTACAATCCACAGAAGACATCTCTAATAATCATCCTCCTCTGAAAAATTCATCAATGCAGATGGAACCTGGAGAGTAAGCAGTGGAATTCCAGGCCAGCTGGAAAATGACTGGAGCAGCTTGGACGGAGGCATGAATCTACTGCTCCCAGGAGAGCAGGACTACTTCCCACGAAGGTCCTCGAGCAAACACGAGAGTCAGAGATGGCGTAGGGTTAGAGCAGCATTGTGTCGAGTCCTGGAGAATGCAGCTCTAGTCAGCCAGCCAGATCTTCACTTCAGATCTTCACTTTTCATGGGGGAAACTACACTAGGGAGATGCACAGCTATCTAGGGTTTCTGAGGGTATGGGGAGGAAACAATCAGCCTCAATTTCTAAACCACACAAGCTCCAGCACTAGAGATAATTAATGAGACTCTGACATCTGATTTTTAAAATAGCTTCTCGGGCTTCCCCGGTGGCACAGTGGTTGAGAGTCTGCCTGCCGATGCAGGGGACACAGGTTTGTGCCCCGGTCCGGGAAGATCCCACATGCCGCAGAGCGGCTGGGCCCGTGAGCCATGGCCACTGAGCCTGCGCGTCCGGAGCCTGTGCTCCTCAACGGGAGAGGCCACAACAGTGAGAGGCCACGTACCGCAAAAAAAAAAAAAAAAGTTCCTCTTCTTCTCTAACTTTGGATATTTCCCTCTTTCTTACCTTCCTAACAATTGCCAAGGAAAACATTTTAAATCAATCCCTTTACCAACTGTTAATCCTTCAGATTAAATATTTTGCAGGGAAGTTGAAACTAATCATTAAAATGATGTTATGAATTGCCAAAGTACATACATAAGTCATTCTTTTATTCCACTTTTGGGGAAAATCTAGCGGTGACGACATTACGCAACATTCATCACCTTTCTTCTATGCTCTACAGAAACGCAAGAGAAATATATTTTCAGACCAACGATGGACAACTACAAGAAAAGGATGTGCAAGAGATGGAACAGCTATAGCTTGTGGATAAAATGATATATAAAATGTCTCATGAAAATGTAGGCAGTAGATTCCGATGTACCACAATTCACACTAAATATAACTAAAATGTTTCCTTTGACTAAAAGTATGATACACACATACATGCTATTCCTGCTAAGGTTGTATACGTCTGCACTAAAATCGAAAGGCAGAGGTGTGCATAAGGAATACCAGAATTAAACATAATATTCTCAATGACTGGTAAATAAATAAAGTAGACATAAAATAATAAGATCATGTCAATAAAACCCAAGGAATATTACTTTAGCCTCAGTGATATTAAAAAATCAGAGTAAATTATCATTTTTCCAGTATAACAGTTACTCTCAGCCTACTCTGAAGACAAATCCCTTAAAATCAACTCAGAAATGACCTCTTGATAATATTCTAGTTAGCCAAGAGTTAGCAGGGTATTCTGAAAGATAAATGTGGTTTATAGAAAAGTTTCAATGGGGCTTCCCTGGTGGCACAGTGGTTAAGAATCCGCCTATCAATGCAGGGGACACAGGTTCGAGCCCTAGCCCGGGAAGATCCCACATGCTGCAGAGCAACTAAGCCCGTGCACCACAACTACTGAGACTGCATTCTAGAGCCCACGAGCCACAACTGCTGAAGCCTGCGTACAAGAGAAGCCACCACAATGAGAAGCCCGCCCACCCCAACGAAGAGTAGCCCCCACTCACCGCAACTAGAGAAAGCCCGCGCGCAGCAACAAAGACCCAACTCAGCCAAAAATAAATAAATGAATGAATGAAAAGTATCAATGATTCAATAAAAACGCTTACTAACCTGGTATTAGGTGCCAAGCCTCTAGGTGCCACTGAACACAGGCATGGAATTGCCATAATGCTGACATTCAAGAACTGACCCTGGATCATTTGCCACTGATCATTACAGTCTAAAGGTAATGGAAGGGATTGGTTACTTTCCCCCACCAGATCAAAATGTCAATAGAGCCCTGCTCAGTTCTCAAGGAGGTAACTTCATACTCACCAGATTTCAGAGATCCCTGTGCCCTCCTAAAAGTAAGAAAACAAGACAAAGAAACATCACATCACACACAAAAAAATAGCATCTATTACACATGAGATGATTAGAGAACCCAACATTATATATATTAGATTCAGCAGTAAGTAAAAATATGTGAACAATTCTGTCACTGCATTAGTTGTTGATTCATTGATTCATCAGTAACAATGATTTTCAAAATTTCTTTTAAGACTAGAGCACTTCCTTTGTGTGGCTTTGAGTAATATTTTTATTCCACATTAGAAATTCTCATGAGGGCAGAAACTATGGATTTTGTTTGTTTGTAGGCGTATTTTATCCAAGGTGTCTGGCATACAGCAGGTACTTTAATAAACAGCTATTGAATGGACGGATGGATGGATGGATGGATGGAGTGAATAGTTGTTTCTGAAGACAGATGCCAAACTACATGGCCTAATAGAATCTGTAGGACCCCATGATTCTATATTCTTCACTAATTCGATAGAAGAACAACCAAAGATCACAAGTCTAATAAACTGTTTATATCAAACAGTTTTATGCTTCAAAGAAAGATATAGACTCCTGTATTACTTTGAGCTGTTCACTTACCTTTCTTCTAAATCCTGAGGGTCGTTAAATGGTAAAAATGATATTTCACATTCCTCCGGCCTAAAATATAATGAAATTTGTTATTAGCACTCATTGACTCTGGGATATGAAATTTGGGGGTTAAGAAAAAAAGACTTACTTAAGTTTTGCCAGTGCCTTAATGACAGCAAAATCCATACGTTGGTTAGGGGACATCCATCGATGTTTTTCTGCCAGAGCCAAAGCTCTTCCACCAAAGCCAAACATAGCTGAGAACCCAAAGCGAAGAAACTTGCCAGTGGTGCTGAAGGTGCAGACATCGACTGGTTGTATGTGCCCTTGAATGTTATATTGAGTATTAGTCAGTCAGCAAGTAAGTAGAGCCAGGTGTCAAAATGGCAAACATAGGAGGACATATTTATTTACTCAGAGAAGAAGAAAATGTCAGGCTACTTTATACCATAATATCCTATTTTCTCTTCCACTCTCACTACCTACAATTACTGCAATTGCCATTTATAACTTTTTTTTTTTTTTTGCGGTACGCGGGCCTCTCACTGTTGTGGCCTCTCCCGTTGAGGAGCACAGGCTCCGGACGCACAGGCTCAGCGGCCATGGCTCACGGGCCCAGTCGCTCCGCGGCATGTGGGATCTTCCCGGACCTGGGCACGAACCCGTGTCCCCTGCATCGGCAGGCGGACTCTCAACCACTGTGCCACCAGGGAAGCCCCATTTATAACTTTTTCAGGTACCAAGGGGAGAGACACAAAGTGGTAAATGTTGCAGCTTACTGCTATTTTAAACAAAACATGGCTAAGGAAGTGAAGTTGAAGTACATGTGCAGAGCAAACTCAGATTTAACAGATTTGCATTTATTAGAGCTTACATGCTTTACATCAGTTGAGATAATAAAAGGTCTAGTGGAAGTACACTGGCTAAACATTTTTTTCTTGTGCTTTTTTTTCTTTTAATAACTAGTCCTAGAGTTTTGGTAGTCAAACAACAGTACCTGATATATTTCATCAGTATGCATGGATTTTCCTGACCTGGTTCTAAAATTGTGATCTTGAACATTATTCTATTATTTTCTATCAAGATTATAGTAAAACTTCACTTACTACTCTTTAGAGCACCTGTATTCTGAAAAGATCAGCAGTCAAAATAGTGAAGCTTTGCCTAACTGACTTTTGGTTTTTAGTCAAACATTTCTCTGCTTTGAGAGATAAAGAATCTGTCTTAGACAAGCCTGAAGGATATAAAATAGCCTTCCTTATATAAATAGAAACTTCCTTATAAAACATAAACTTCTTTGGAAGAATTCTTACCCATTATAATGTGCAAAGTTGCAGTTACCACGTGAGAAATTCCATGAAGAGAATGTGCCAATACATTAGTAGATCCTGCCAAATCAAATTTAAAACATGTATGATCAGTAATAGCAAACATTTTAAATTAACCATTTGCTCCTACTTTATAGAGATGTCACTATGTAATGTTCAAATGAAAAATTAAGTGGAAGTGTATAAGTTTTTGTGCACATCATAGATGCACACTGAATGGCTACTCAATTATTACTTAATCTTTAAATAACTTAAAAATTAGGAAACAAGTTATAGTATCTACTTGCTCACAGCTTCTTCCATCATGAATGTCTGTTTTCTACCTGAAAAAGTGCTAGTTACATCAAAGTCTGCTCCATTCAACTTTAATAAACAGGCTTCTTTACCAAAATGCACACCAACAGCAGAAGGATGGCTCTGGAAAGCAGACAAATGCATAAACACAAAAAAAGCCAAATAATAACTAAGAAAAAAGTATAAAATCACTATAAAGTACAAAAGATATGCTTTAAATACATTTTAAAGCTCTCAACCAAATGGAGATCCCTTCTATAATCTGAAAAATGGTACCCCAGATGAAGAAAACTCTTCATCCCATGGTATTTGCCATAGTTTGAGAATCTGTATTGAGACATTATAGGTTTCTGTTTTCCATAATCACTAAGATAATTTAAGATCCACATGAATTTTTCCCACCAGCCTACAGAGAGAAAGAGCTTTCTCAAGTCAGGCCCCTGTAACATTTGTGTGTGTCTGAGATCTTGGGGTAAAGGCCTGGTTTCGAAGAGGAAAATACCAGCTAGCCACTGCCATTCCCAGGAGGTAAAAAGCATTTAAAATTAAGAAGCTACATTTTTCTTGACTTAAGTCCAGTAACAGCCAAGAACTGTGAAAGCATGGATGTACTGTGTACAAAGGCTAGCTAATCAGGAACTTTCCTGTATGGTCATATGTAATCCCTTCGGTTTGTGTCACTTTGAACAGATGTATTATGCTTGGGCTGCTCAGCTGGAGAAGCTGAGTCAATGAAGCTTCACAAGCAGGACTGTCATTAAAACAATAGTCATCGTGAGGTACCTATCTAAGCATTCATGATTTCCAGACCTCTAGTGAAACCAATGCAAAGAAATGTCCCCCTTAACCAACTGGTAAACTGGTTTTAACTGATTCATCAAACAGTAGTTTATGTTCTGACCCTTGTTACTCAGAATATGTCCCACAGCCCAGCAGCGATGGCTACACCTTCATGTTTATTACACTGTTGATTCTCAGGCCCCACTCCAGACCTAAGGAGGCATAGTCTGCATTTTATAAGATCCTCAGGTTATGTATATGGAGAGGCCCTCCTCCAGAACGTATGGTTCAAGGATCAGCAGCATCAACATTACTTGGGAGCTTGTTAAAAAGGGAAATTTCTGGGGCTTCCCTGGTGGCGCAGTGGTTGAGAGCCCGCCTGCCGATGCAGGGGACACGGGTTCGTGCCCCGGTCTGGGAAGATCCCACATGCCGCAGAGTGGCTGGGCCCGTGAGCCATGGCCGCTGAGCCTGCACGTCCGGAGCCTGTGCTCCGCAACGGGAGAGGCCACAACAGTGAGAGGCCCACGTACCGCAAAAAAAAAAAAAAAAGGAAATATCTGGGTTCCACCTCCAACCAATGGAAAGGGAGTAGCTGGGAGTGGGGTCCCCGTGCCCATGTCTTAGCAAGTTCTCCAGGTGATTTGTGTGCACCCTAAGGTCTGAGAAAAAGAGATTCAGAAACCTGTTCCTCAGTGGATCTTTACCAGGAGTCAATTACCTAGGTTTTTCCAATTATTCTTTGACCCTCTACAGCCTGTCCTTTGGCTAATACTAATTAACTTGGAATGGGTGGGGGGAAAAAGCAAAAACAAATCAATTTTGCTTCCCAATCGGATTTATGGTAAAGGTTTTGGAGGAGGCCACATAATTAGAGTGAGATATTTAAGATTATCGATGGATTACAGTACTCCATGAAACACATTTCCTCCATTACCATGGTTAATTAAGAGTAGACCATAAAAGCATTCCTCTAGAAAGACTATTAAAAAACAAAATGTAATGTTGTCATGTGCAATAGAGAATGACACATATCATGACTCAAGAAAATAAAGACCATTTATTCCCTGTGAGTTTGAAGTATGCTAAGTATGCCAAAGTACAAATCCTCTTAGAATGCTAGACATTGCTTTTTTATTTCTATGTCTTCTCAGGCTTTGCAACTTTGCCACTTTTCTTTAATTCCACTGAACTTGGCAGTGATGACAGACATGACCAGAAATCAGAAAATCATCTCAGTCATCTTCTACTCTGCTTGACCTGTACCTTAATCCTTAAGAACGTTTTTAACACTCTGAATGTAAAAGGAAAGTTCATGAAGAAAGTAGATGTAAAATTATAAAACTATAGATTGCTCCATATTTTTGTTTGAATAATCTAAAAGAGTACAATTTCCAGAAACAAAATGGGATCCAACCAAAAAGATATCTACATGCCAAAAGAACATGCTGCTCACATAAATAAAAACTATGTAATTTTAGCATTCTCACAAAAGCTATAAATGTTCTACCTCAAGGTAAACATTTTAATTAGCCTGAAAAGTTATTTTTCTTAACACTACCAGCAACTCTGCTCACCACCGCCACCCCAAACCTGCTAAAATGTGCCACATCCAATGAGTAAGGACAGAAGTAGCAGCTCATGTAAAGCATGACTGATAGAAGAACCAGGCAGAAACTACAGAGGCAAAAAGAAAAAAAAATTGTCCTTGGAAGTGCAACCACTTCTGCAGAACAATTAACTTAATTAACCAGACATCATGAATATTCATAAGGCCATTAATGTCTCCCACATCCAAACAGATAAATGTGATGTAATGACTTCCTAGTCAAGCATATCTAAAATTCTCATGAAAACTGCACCTACACTTTGGTTCTTTGCCTGAAATATCATAGAAATTAACAGTCCCTTGGCAATATTTTATTCTCCTCAAATTAATTGGAAAGCATGAATTTATTTATGTGAATGCTATAGAAATATATGGTTCCCAGTCATCAGTATGTGGATTGAGCCTTGTTTTACAACAACTGGATTGCTTTTTTATTTTTATGTCCTCTCTGGCTTTTTTCCCTATCCTCCCCCTCATCCCCTTAATCGGAATCTCTCTGTATAGTTCCTTAGCACCAGTTCCCATAGCAACAAACACCGTTGCTAATGGCCAGCAGTTCAAATACAGGCTTCCCCACATCTGATCCATCTGAGTCTGACCATAATTCAGCGGCTTAGTCTGTTGGCTCAGTGGAGTAATTTACTAAACACTCTCCCTCTGGGTGTCTCTCTCCAGGAGGCAAATGGCTTCAAAGGCAGACTCTCTTCTGCGTTAGCTTAGAAACTTCCTGCCTAGCTCTTGTTCCCATTCATTATCAAAGCCCTGACCAGACTTAGAGTCCTCATATTAAATACATCCTGCACATGACTTCCTCCTCCTATTAGATGGAATCCACAAGCTAGAACTCTATACAACCACTAAAGTTTTGGCAACAGGCTGTATCTTCTAAACAAAAAGTATTCCAATGGCATTTCTACATATCCACTGTATCTAAAAAATGCTTTCAAAATCAGAAATATGCTTAAAAAGTATAATGATCATAAAACTCAATGCTGTTCCTTTATAACATCTGAGTTACATATTAAAAATTAAGCATAACCACCAGTATTTCTAGCTAGCTATTCACTTTATGTCAAATGAAGATCCATGGGGACACCCATCTTTCCACTTTTGATGCAGAGCAGTGAATGAGTGACTTCAGGGGTGTAAGTACTAAGGAAGAGAAACAGTGACCTAAGCACATCCACTCTGTACAGAAGGAAATGTTGGGAAATTTCCACCATTACAGACGGCACTTCTAAAGTGACACAGAAAGGTCAAAGTGCAGCCCAAACGCATCGTTTTGAGTTGATGCATTTTGTTCTCTTCTACCTAAGGGGGTCTTTCTCACAGATTTTTAACAGGTTTTTACAATCATCAGGATGTATCCCAATATCCCTCTCCTTTTAAATTCTTATTTTTATGAAAGACTTTTTTCTCTAGAAGGGCATTGGTGTGTCTTTTGCTCTTTGTCAATTAACAATACTAAATATACTGAAATTCATACTAAATGACTCTGGTCATCAAATGGATAGAATGTTGCTTTTTTTTCAACCATGTGTAACCATGTGTCTTCTATTTTCATAGGAAAGAATACAGTCGACCCTTGAACACAGGTTTGAACTGAGTGGGTCCACTTAGACATGGATATTTTTCAGTTGTAATTACTACAGTACTTCAAGGTCCCCCGATGGTTGAATTCGAGGATGCAGAGGAAAGGAGGGCCAACTGTAAATTGTTCAAGGGTCAACTGTAATTGTTTCCGCTTTTCTTGTAGAGATAATAACATGTGATGTTCTAAAGTGAAAAAAAAAGTCACTTTCCTTCACTACTGTTTGTTTCAATAATAATTTGAGAGGAGGGACTCATATAATAAACCTGCAAAAGATACTTTTGTCTTCTCTGGATCCCAGTGTTGCTCTGGCTGCTCTCCCTGGCTCTGACCTCCACTTCCTTTTCCTCCCTTCCCCTAATCAGGAATCTTCCTAGAACAGGCTCCCAGCAGGTTGCTCCCCTTGCTCTAAACCTCCCATTGTTCCCTACTGATCATCAACTGCAATTCAGACCCCCTCCTGTGGCATCCAGGAGCCACCATGATGTGGACCTGTTTTGACACCAGTACTACGAAAAACAAATGGCCTGTTTTCTATTCCTCAACATTCCTGGATTTTGCCTTGCCATTTATTATTTTTGTAGCCAAGAAAACAACTCATTCCCATCTTTCAGGCCAGAAAAAAAATTGTCCTACCTATTTTTAGGTGCAATTCAAGTGGTACTTGCTCTATAATGTCTTCTTTCCATTTATTCACTTAGACTTTATTGAGTGTTCACTGTATCACATTCTGTTCTAGCTGCTGGAGATACAGCAGTCAGGATGAATCCTTTTGGCATATTCAAGCTTATCTGTTTACACTTCAACTATGGGAATTGAGTTACCACATTTTACCCCCCCAAGAAATTATAAACAGCTTGACTGGAATGGCCCTGTTTCAAAATTTCACATCTGGGACTGTGTGATCATTAGACCTTTATATGGGAAGGTAGAATAACAGTCCCATTTATTGTTTGCTTAACTATGTATTAAACCCTGCACGTATACTATCTAATTTAATACTATAATAACCTTGTAATAAAGTGAGTGTCATGTGTGTTATCTCTCTTTTATGAATTAGAAAAATAAGGCTCAAAGAAATTAAATAACTTGGCCAGAGTCTCACATGTGCTAGTGGAGATGCCAAGCGTGGGTCTTTCAAACTCAAAGTCTGTGCGTTTAACTCTGTGTGACACTGCCTAGGTTAGGAAGTAAACCAGGGGAAGATAGGTGAGGGGTTCCATTTGGCAAATCCATGGCCCCTCCCTTGCCTGCTGGTATCACACCAAGTGGAAGCTGGGCTCGGACAGGAGTCAGGAGGCTGTCTGTTTCCACCCCGGCGTTCTTCTGGGCACTAAGAAGCAAAGCATGGGCTACTTCACTGGCAGATCCATCTCCACCAACACAGACCACACTAGAAAAGAAGAAATTAAGTCAAAGAATGAACAACATCAAAACAATTGGTGATAATTCGTGAAATTTTGACTTTAAAATATTGGGTTGGCCAAAAAGTTTTCGTAACATCTTATGGAAAAACCCGAACGAACTTTTTGGCCAACCCAATATTAATTTTATATATTCTGTGCGTGTGATTATTCACACCTTCAAACACTTCAATATGTGTCAATGGATAAGAAGACATTAGCACTGCTCTGATAAAGTTTACTTCACAAATATCATACCTAGATGATACCCCATAGGCAAAATATTTTTAAATGGGTTAAGAGGCATTAAACACTTGAACATGTTAATTCACATCTGACCTGAATTTTGCTCTGTTAATATCCCAAAGCATATTATCCTCATCTTGTTTATGTTAATAATAGTCGTTGCAATTCATTTAACTAACACAAGCCAAAGTCATAAAATCCTGCTAATTTTCAATATAGCTCTGAAAAGACAGACAGCAATAAAAATCATGTAAAATATGAGGCTTTAATTTAAGGAACTGCTAATTATCATTAGTATGTAAACGTTAATTGCAAACCTGAACTAGTTTTCATCTCCTGGACATTACTGCGATATGGCACTTTTAAAATTAGTGTTACTACCCTTTGACCCTAGTCAGTACTACTAATATTTTTTTTAAAACCTCACCATATGTACACTACAGGAGTGATGGGGTGGGAATCCATGAAATTCATACAAGATATCAGAAGTTTTGTCATAATCATTCGTGTTTAAAAGATGCAAAATAGGGGCTTCCCTGGTGGCGCAATGGTTGAGAGTCCGCCTGCCGATGCAGGGGACACGGGTTCGTGCCCCGGTCTGGGAAGATCCCACATGCCGCGGAGTGGCTGGGCCCGTGAGCCATGGCCGCTGAGTCTGCGCGTCCGGAGCCTGTGCTCCGCAACGGGAGAGGCCACAACAGTGAGAGGCCCGCGTACCGCAAAAAAAAATAAAAAATAAAAGATGCAAAATAATCTTAAGTATCAAAATCACATCAATTTACCCAAAAGGAAAAGATTTTGTGTTATTGAGAGCAGGTGTCACACCCCAAGGCCTCCAAGGCCCAGCAGGAGCAGAAGAGTCTGCTCAGTCTAAAGAACAGGCAGCTTCTCAGCACCAGCCCACTCCCATCATCCAGGAGGTAGGCTTTAGAGGACCACATCTTCTGATTTTTCTAGGGAAGCCACAGGTCCTGATTTTGGGGACAGTCTCCTAATTTACAAACACTCACAACTAGCATTCAATATATTTAAAAATTGTATGTGCCAAACGAAACAGCCTGTGGGCCATAATCAGCAGGGGGTCCTGGTTCCCTAAGTTTAGGAAGCTCCCGAAGTTGGTGAATCCAGAGGCTGAGAATACTTTTTGCATCAACTCCTTCTACCTCTCAGCCTTCCAGCCCCGGCACCTAGGTGGGGTTCAGCACTAGGGCTGCACATAGCCTGGGCGATCCAGGTCCATCCTAATTAGAAGAAACTCCAGGATATGAGATACGGCCCAGGTCATTTTTGGCCATCAGTGTGGTCACTGATTCAGAGAAAAGTGATTATACCTGCCGAGGACCAACTTCACATCAGGTAATACATTGGCTCTTTACTGTTAAATTCCCAGAATTCTGTAAAGTAAGCATTAGCCTCATCCTTATATATGGGGAAGCCAAGGTTTCATTTGAACCTTATCTGTATGATTTCAAAGACCTCTATGAGCAGATTTCCAAACGTTCTGTGAACTTAATTATAACTTTCAGTTCCATGCCTGTCTACCAACCGAGGTGTATGTGGCCTAAAAGGGACCCGTAAAGTCTTCCGACACAGCATCTAACTTAGTACAAAGAACTTGCCTCTTCCATATAGTATGTCAACACTTGAACCCTGGAATTGGGCATCCAGTTACAGCACATGTTAACTCATTGCTAGAGTTAGTAGAAATGGCCTTTCTATGAACATGCTCTGCTACAAAAACCTTTGCAATTTTGTCATAACACATTCTGTGTTAAATATTTTGAAACTATAACAAGTGATAATTATAACAATAAAGTAACATTTAGTGAACAATTACTATGTACCAGACACTGTTGTCAGCACTCTCCATGTATTAACTTTTTAAATTTGAACAATAACTGTATGCAACAGATACTTTTACTCCCAATTTACAGATTAGGAAACTAAGACATAAAAAGATTAAGCAACTTTTCCAAGGTCATACTATAGTAAGCTATGGAGTGAGATTTTGAACCAAGACAATTTGGCCTTAGAAACTACACTACTATTTGATATATTAGACTCTTTTCTTATATATAAAACCTAATGAAAATAGCCTTATGAGAGTTTTATTATTTTGGAAATCAGTTTACCAGTAGAATCACTGTGGAATTAAATAAGTGAGAAAGGAATATATTTATTTATCTTGACAACTACTAGATCACTGAGATCATCTCAAGATACAGTTACTCAACCTAGGGAATATGCTTAATACAAACATATCGCAAGAGTCTAGATATTACAAGAAAAGGCAAAAAATAAACTTTTTATAATGAGTTAATTTAACCACACTTAAGAGCTACCCTAAAACATAAACCTTTACAAGTGGTACACCTTGTTTTCAGGATAAGCAAACTCTTTCTTGCCATGACCCAAAGTAGAGCTTTTCTGTCTAGAAAAGTACAACTGGGGGCTAATATCTTACTTCTCTTTTTTAAAAAGTGACAGGAAAATTTTTAAATTGCTGTTTGTGTATTTGTCTATCAACCCATATCATTATTGAAATGTTTATTATTGCATTTTTGACTTAAAATTTTTTTTGAAAAGAGATACTTTTTTTTAACCTTATTTAGTAATACAGATATGGTGGTGATAAAATGTTAGTGCAAGCCAAATAATGTCTAGATTCTCGTGAAATTAAAAGAAGGAAAAAACTATAATTCAACAAATTAAAATTTAAAAATGCTGTGAAATAAAACAGGAAAATATTAGTATATGTATAATTGCATAAGAGCTACAGATTAGCTTAACAATTTTCACATTCATAAATCCAACTGTTACCGCTTCAAGTCTATGCACCCAATGTTACACTTTTCTTTGCCTTTACAAAACTTCCTATTCATGCCCAGTGTAAAGAGGGGTCAATATGGAAACGGACGCTCCTGCAAGCTCTAGCAGTGAATCTGAGAGCATTTGCTAGAACACACTGGAGCTGCACACAAGCTGTCATGAGAACTGATACACTGTTCCTGTTGGCATTAGGAATATGTCACAATATGTCTTCATAGAAACATATGCAACTCATTAAAAAAAACTCCAAAAACTTAACAAATAATCTTCTTAAACATTATTTACTAATCATTTTGCTTTACTGAAAAATATACATAGAATTTCTCTTGGATCTTAAAACTCTCTGTCTGGTCTGTGTCTAAAAAGCTTTAGATGATTTCCTAGTCACTCCCTACCAACAGCTCCACTAGAGTCAGGCAGAGATGCTTCAGGCTCAAGTTGAGCTCCTCTTTCATCAAAATACCATAGAATCCTGGGGTTACCTTATCCTGACCTTGAGTCTTTTGTATCAATTTCTCAAAAAGTCCTCCTATAGCCACTCTTTGAACAGATTCAGGAACAGGGAACTCATGAATGTAGTGTCTTCCACTTTCAAACAACTCTACTTGTTAGAGAATTGTTCTTTGGAAGTGCCTACAGAAACTGTCTCCATTGTTCTCCTCATATGTATACTTCTCTATGTAATTCTAAGTAGAGTGACTTAAAATTACTATTTTATTAAGATAGTTATCCCAACCACCACTTCGTCTCCTAACTAGAAAGACTGGGCTCAAATAAATAAATAAATAAGCTACTTAAAGGATCTTAGAAATATTAGACAACTTGCAATAGAAATTTTAAATTATTATAAGTTCTAATTAATTCAGCATGCTGTAGAGCAGCGGTCCCAACCTTTCTGGCACCAGGGACCTGTTCTGTGGAAGACAATTTTTCCACGGACGGTGGGCGGTGGAGGTGGGATGGGTTCAGGCGGTAATGCAAACGATGGCAGGGATGGGAAGCGGCAGAGGAAGCTGCACTCCCTTTGCCCACTGCTCACCTCTTGCCGTATGGCCCAGTTCCTAACAGGCCACAGACCGGACCGGTCCTCAGCCCGGGGGGTGGGGACCCCTGCTATAGAGTTTAGAAACAGTGAACTCACTGGAACTCAATTGACATAATGGTTAGGCCAAACTACTTGGTTTAAAAAAATGTAGTTAATAACTAAAGGATCTATATATCTTGCACTGCCACACTGCAGAATAACAGCACCTGCCATGTGGAATAAACAAGAATTAAGTATGTTCAGGTAAAGAGAAAAACATTACTTGTTGTGCTTAAGCTATAGTCTTTCATCATTCTGCAAAGTTCTTCTTGATCCTTGCATAGTTAATTACCAATGGAACTTCGTTATAGATGCCACATTTATCAGAACATTTCATAACATGGACAGGCAAGACCAGGTCTAATACCTACAAATACCTGTTATTCTTATTATTTATATAATCACGTTTCGAAGCAAGGACTTATTTGCAATGCAACATCTCTTATATACTCACAAGCTGTGCTTCAGGACTATGCAGCATATTAAGGTAGGTAGCTGGTAGGCATGATTCCCCCAGTTACTTTTCCTAAATTGTCTACTTGCAAGATAATTTCCTAAATGTAGCCTATTAATCAATCTGTCTAGCTCTAAGTATAAAGCTCTGAAGTAATCTCCTACCTCATATTCTTCATGCTCAGTATGTATACAACACTGCCATCTAGATCTGCTCCCCTCAATTAAGTTCAAATGCTCGAGAGGGTGTGGAGAAAAGGGAACCCTCTTGCACTGTTGGTGGGAATATAAATTGATACAGCCACTACGGAGAACAGTACGGAGGTTCCTTAAAAAACTAAAAATAGAACTACCATATGACCCAGCAATCCCACTACTGGGCATATACCCAGAGAAAACCATAATTCAAGAAGACACATGCATCCCAATGTTCATTGCAGCACTATTTACAATAGCCGGGTCATGGAAGCAACCTAAATGCCCATGGACAGACGAATGGATAAGGAAGATGTGGTACATACACACAATGGAATATTACTCAGCCATAAAAAGGAACAAAATTGGGTCATTTGTAGATACATGGATGGATCTAAAGACTGTCATACAGAGTGAAGTAAGCCAGAAAGAGAAAAACAAATATCGTATATTAAAGCATATATGTGGAACCTAGAAAAATGGTACAGATGAACTGGTTTGCAAACAAACGTATGGACACCAAGGGGGGAAAGTGGCGGGGCGTGGTGGGGGTGGTGTGATGAATTGGGCAATTGGGATTGACATGTATACACTGATGTGTATAAAATGGATGACTAATAAGAACCTGCTGTGTAAAAAAATAAAATTCAAAAATTCCAAAACAATAAATTCCTTTTTGAAAAATTATGTTTTATTTACCAAACTTTCTTCTTCATCCAATAATACTTTTCTCACTAACAAATATTAAGCATTTCTGAAAAACAACCCTACTAATTCTGATTGCAGCACTTTCCTCTCTAACACATTCTAATAATTTTTTGGGAAGAGCAAAACCTTTCATTTCAGTTGAAAAACCCAAATGCCCTTCCTGATATTGTGAGTGTATTGTTGCCCCCCTGCCCACTACCATGTTACACAAATAATTCACATACCTGCCACCTTTTAAAACTCTGAAATATCCACCCTTGCAAAAAAAAATCTTCCCTAAAATAATATGCTTTTAGTCTTGTACATCAGTCCAGCACTTTAGCAAATTGATTCACCTAAATTTTTAAAATGTCAATTAAAGTATATGTCACTTGCTTTGTTTCTAATGTTCGCATGCCAGTGAACAATTTCTACACACACCAGCAATGTATTGCAAACAACAGTTCCTAATGCCTACTGTGAATAACATACTTATTTGGTAGCTACTAAATTATAGAAGATAAGTAAAATTAGCATATTTTTTCATCCTGAAAAATATATATTTGTTTTTACAGAATATTTACACTCAGTCAATCATATCCAAATTAACCAGTGGGTAGCTATTAATACTATCAATAAATTTGCAAAAAAGGATCATAGTATAGTTATATCACACAATCAATATAATATGTTCCATCAATGCTTTTCTATATACTCACAGGGTTAAAGCCAAGAATTAAGGACTACAGAGGCAAATGTATACACATTAGGTAAGAATAAGGTGATACGCTGTGATTTCTCAGTACTTATATTTATAACCCTCCTTTTGCTTTCCTATGCCCGATCCTGCAAGGTGGATGACTATGCCATAGTACATTATCAGCACTGTTATTACACAGATACAAATGAACTACAGCCTAATTACATACATCGCAAACATTTAAAAATTGTAAGTCTCAAATATGTGGCTAAAAACTAATGAAAACATTTAATAACATAAGCCATATGACATTAATAGATTAATAATACAACCTACCCATCAAATCCCTGTAGTTCACATTCTTTTAGCAGTGACATGGCATGCCCTTCATATTCTGTTACTATATGAAAAAAAAACACACAGAAAAAGATGAAAGTTTTAAACAAATGATCTACACTTTTAAACTTGGTTTGGCAAAATAATATGCTAAACATACGGTCAGGTCGTAAAACAACATTTATTCTTGAATATTTATATTTTAATCATGGGAAAGAGGATTAAGTGTTACTTGCCTGTTATGTTTTACAGCTTTATGTAAAAGAGGGTCATATATTTGTTCCAACTACATAAGTCATTTGGGGATATCCCATTAGATAATTTATCTTGGTGCCTGTCTGTTTAGTGTTCCCTAAATAAGACACATTTCCTTTAAATCAGAAGCCTAGGAGCAGCAGTATTTTGAAAATAAGGCATATTAGCTGGCACCAAATAGTCAATGTTAAATCACTTTGGCAACCTTACATGAATAAATTAGTTGAAAGGTTAGTGTAAGATTTACATACTAGAAGAATGTGTGTCTGGAACTGCTAGACTAAAAAGAGGAGGAGTTGGATGTGAAAATGTGAAGCAAAGCCAACACCAAGGATAACAGACCCAACGCCAAGAAGGGTGGCACACAGGCCCACCAGAGCCCAGATTCTCTGAGGAAATGAATCTGTCACTCCCTATTGCTGCCTCTACAGTCATGATGCCCTATGCAGTGTTGCAAATGCCAGAGAAGACAGGATAAACTGGCACACTGCAGATGGCACCAAGCATCCCAACCACATTTAGCATTTTCTAGGGCAGCTTTGCCAGAAGAGACAGCCCAGCTGTACCCACCCATCAAAGGTTTCTGCTGACTGACATGACACTGCAGATGGATGTTTTTGTGTAAGAATGTGCATCATTATATGCAAGATTACATTAATCTTTCATGCCTGTCTGTCCCTGGTGCCAGCATGGTTCAAGCTTTTCCTACAATGCTTTTAGATATTGTTAAAAATTATCAGTCTTGGTGTCTAAAAGAATCATTCTGTATCCAGCAGCATTACATTGTAATTCTCCCACAGCTTATTCAAATGCCGTTAACATTCACATGAATAAAACCTCTCTCTATTAAATTCTATTAAGAAGAAAGCTACAAGAAAATGAAATATTTAATATTAATAAATTTAGGTTATCGTAAATGATTGTGTGATCATTCATCTATAACTTCAGCAAGTAGTTGCAACCTTAAAAAGCAAAATAATAAAATGCCTTACAAACACACATTAAAAATAATTAAGGATATTAGGAAGAAATATTTATGCTGAGAATCAGTTTATCAAGTCTCGCTTTTATTCCAAAGCTTACTTTGGTAAAGCTTTTCGAATCCAAAACAAAATTAGCCTTAAAATTATCTTGTAGCTGAATGCCATTTTTACTTAGGAGAAATTTTGAAATAATAGTCTATTTCTTCCTTTCATCTTGCAGGTGAAATGTGACTATACACTGATGCAAATTATCCAAGAACAGTAATTTTTTTAAGTGATATTGTAAAAGTTAAATAAGATGAGCCCAGGGTCAGAAAGGAGGTAAAATTATCTGGTGACTAGGCACTCCCATGGGCCCTGAGCTGGCAGAGATCAAGGCTACATTCAGAGAAGTGTCTTTGACCACGATAATGATAATCAGCATGATAAGGTCTAGCAACTTTGTTACTACCAAGATTGACTGAAGGAGGTGGAATTGCCTGTCTTGAACAAGAGAGATCACGGGCAGACATGAAATCTGTTTTCAAATACCTGAAGGCTCATGGAAAACACGTATTTCATTTATTTTGTGTCACTACTGAAGATAACGTCAACACTGAAAGTCACAAGGTGGCAAACGTCAGCTCACAAGTTCTTGCAGTTTATGTCTTGCACAAAGGCATTTGGCAAAGGGTCAGGTAGGTTTGCAATCCAGCCAGTACTCCTATTCAGCATGCGAGGTGACCTTGGGCTACATCAGCCCAGAAGAAAGAGCACCTTTTTGTAAGTTAGCACAAAGGAGGTGCTCTTTTCTAATATGACCCTGAACTCCAGTTGAGAATATCCATCAGTATTGTCCAGTAACAGCACACACTGACTCCATCACAGGGTGCCCAGGCCGAGGCTGGGTGTTCTTCCACCAAGAGTGTCACGTGACTGCACTCCACCGCATGAGGGAAAATGAACTAGATGGCCTCCAAAGTTCTTTCCAGTTTAATTTCTCTGCTGCCTTGACTCTTTCACTTTATCGTTCTATGAATTATCGTATGAATCTATGATGTCCAAAATTCCTCTCACACCTTTAATAGTGTAATTCCGAAAGTCTGCTCTGAGAGGAAGAGAAAGAAATGGTATCATATGCCATTTGATTCACATATCAAGTTACTAGGAATAAATAACTCTTTTTTTTAGGTTCTTCCAGTTCTTCTGACACCCTGTCCCCCAACCTCTGGAAATCTGTTCTCTGTATCTACACGTTCTGGTTTCTTTGGGGGAATTTTCAAAAAATATTCCACATATAAGTGAGATCATATGACATTTGTCTTTCTCTGACTCATTTCACATAGCATAATGTCCTCAAGGTCCATTTATGCTGTCCCAAATGGCAGGATTTCCTTCCTTTTCATAGCTGAAGAGTATTCTGTGGTATGGCATGCAAATATATATATATATATGTATACACACACACACACACACACACACACACACACCCCACATCTTCTGTATCCATTCATCAACTGATGGACACTTAGGTTGATTCCATGTCTTGGCTGTTATAAATAACGCTGCAATCAATATGGGGCACAGATATCTGTTTTGAGTTAGTGTTTTTGTTTCCTTTGGATAAATACCCAGAAGTGTAGAATTGCTGGATCATATGGTAGTTCTATTTTTAATTTTTTGAGGGGCCTCCATAGTGGCTGCACCAATTTACATTCCCACCAACAATGCATGAGGGTTCCCTTTTCTCCACATTCTCACCGACACTTGTTATTTCTGGCCTTTTTGAAAATACCCATTCTTTTTTTTTGGCTGTACGCGGGCCTATCACTGTTGTGGCCTCTCCCGTTGCGGAGCACAGGCTCCGGACGCACAGGCTCAGCGGCCATGACTCATGGGCCCAGCCGCTCCGCGGCATGTGGGATCTTCCCGGACCGGGGCACGAACCCGTGTCCCCTGCATTGGCAGGCGGACTCTCAACCACCGTGCCACCAGGGAAGCCCTTAAAATACCCATTCTGACAGGTGTGAGGTGATACCTCATTGTGATTTGATTTGCATTTCCCTGGTGATTAGTGATGCTGAGTGCCTTTTTATGTACCAGTTGGCTACAGGCATATCTTATTTGGAAAAATGTCTACTCAGGTTATCTGTGCACATTTTAACCAGATTCTTTCGTGGGGGGTTTGCTATTCATTTTTTTTTAATGTATAGAAAAATTATAATGTATTCATCTAGCTATAATTTTTACATCATGCCTCATTTATACAGCACTATCTCTTAATGAATTCATCATCATACAGAATTTGTTACATAATTCATGTTCCATTTGGACTTGGCAGTGCACAGGAGATATGTTAAAACAATGGTCACACTGGACATGCAGAAAATATGTACTCTTTCTGCTTTACTCTTTCATAGAAAATACTTTTTCAAAGTTTGAGTTGAATCTTACTGTTACATAATTTATGAAACTGAAATCAACTGCATTATGACCATGTTTTTATAGTACTTTATAGTATACAAGGTAGTTTTAAATATACTACCTTATTCAAACTATAAAACTATACTGTGAGATAAGCAGGAAGATTCTAAAACTTTTCAGATACCCAAATGTTTATTCAGTCCTTCACATGAAACAGGAGACATTTTTAATATAAATATTTAGCCAATATACATATCAAAATGGTTTTATAAGCAAAAGATGCAATTTTATAATTTTGCCTGTAGGAGGAGTGTTAGGCAGCTAATAATTAGCCATGCTGCAAAAATATGTAAATAAATTCTATATTTACATTTATGTAATATTCTAATTTTAACTTAAACTAAACATAATAAGCAAAAACATCTAAAATTCAGGGGAAAAAAGTCCTAGAACATAACATTTTTCTCTCCAATACACTTGTTTTAAGAAGGAAAGCACATTCCTATCATCTCCTCTACCTTAGTTCAGGCCTCATAGGCTGGTTTCCCTTCCTCCAATCTCCCCCTCTTCTCTTCCAATATTTATTCTGATGACATAATCATCTTTGCCAAACTAGATTACAACACTATGATAAAAAATGTACACCACCTCCGAATCAATGCGTGATGAATAAACTCCTGAGTGTAGCATAAAGATTCATCCTTAATCTGGACTCAGACTTCCTCCTGTGCGCTTTGTCGGGAGCCTTCCCAACTTCAGTTCAGTTGGCCTCAGCCTTTAGGAGAAGGGGGTCCCACCCTCATCCCATGGGAAGGGTCTTGATGCTTAAGACAGTAAGTGCTCCAGGTGGGGTATATGTACTACATCAGGACAGTCAAACTGATAGGAAAAAATTTTTAATCCTTGTTCAGGATTAAAACATGTTGAATCTCTTGCATATACACACCTCTCCCCATCTCACTAGATTTGAATAAAGAAGAACTGAACTCATTGGCACCATTTTACGATGATAGAAAGGACCATATTTAAGATAAAGCCAACGTTATGGAAGAACTAACAAAACACTGGGTACAGCACACACAGCCACACCCACTTGTATGTGCTGCTAGCGTGCCTGCCTTCTCTCACTTTTCTTTTCTGCTATATATATATAGTAAATATGTATATTTACTATAACAGTAAACCATTATTTACCTTCTCTGACTTTCTAAAACTGTCCATTTCAAATTCTTTTCTTGGGTCTTCTGATCAAAACAAATAAGACCCCTGAGACACCATAATTCCTTTATGTATATCCCAATTATATCTACTTTAAATATCTATTTTAATCCCTAATAAATTAACGGTCACTCAAGAGCAGGTAGTAGAACTTATCCATCTTGCATGGTGCATGGTGTTTAACACAAAGCATTCAACAAGAGTTTCTTGAACTGAATGATATGTAGTAATATCCATGTAAAACTGTTTTGGATACTAAATCAATGAAAAAACAATTAAATATTATTGCGTTCACCAATAAGTTTATTCAACTTTTAATTGGTTCATCCTAATATGAACTTCAAACTTTTCCTTCTTCCAATCCTTGAAAATCTTCAGGGAAAGCAACAATAGATCTGAATCGTTTCTTTTTCTTATAAATCACCTCCAAGTAAGACAAAAGCCACAAAGATGAAAGATTAACTCCTTCACTACAATTTTATTTTAATTCAGAAACTCCTCTTGAGTTTTTCATGGTAGTTTCTCTCCAACCTTCATTGTAGTAGATGCCTTTTGGGGTGGATGACCTTCTCCAAAAGATTATTGTTGCTGCTTTTTTTGTTTAAAGGAATTTCCTTCTACCCCATCCATCAAGTCATGAGATGTAGGTTTATAAACCTTATTTACGTTGTGAGACCCATCTCCCCTGGTGACAGCAGAGCAAAGCCAGGTCACTCTGAATCCCTTCCCTAGGAACTTATGACTGGGACTGGGAGATTCCAAGTACATTCTGGCCTTGTATCCTGAGTAGGCTTATTATGCAATATTCTTCATCAATTAAAATTTACTACAAATTTACACTGTGTGTTAATGAAGCTACACAGAAGTAAAACCAGAAGAACTGAGGGTGTGATTCACGATAACGTCAACCCTCCTCACCCCACCCCCGTGGGAAACATAAGAGTCTCAAGGAGACAAAGGAATCTGGTCACCAAATTTTAAAAGCTGAAAAGAATTTTACTAATCTTCTTTATATGAACTTTAGCATTAGCAAATTTCTGTCTTCCTGGGCACAAACCTAAGCACCCTTCTTATTTTAGACAATGAATTTAAGCTTCTGGCTTCTCTAAATTCATCTAAAATCAGCAGTTAAGTGCTTAGTTTTGACCTAACCAGCAGGGGTCAGAGTCAGAACAAAAACCACCTAATGAAGGATTCCATGGAAAGACATCAAACATTTAAGTGAACAAAAATCAATTGCTGCTGAACTGCAGAGATAATGTTTAAATAGCCAACATCTCAATGAAGGTATCAAACCGTGTGCAGCCCCCTTAAAAATGACACCTAATAATTTTTAAAGTCTGAAAAAAGGTTTAAAGAGAAAATACTGATATTCTAATAAAAATAACACAATTAAAAGAAAACAAAATAATTGAATTACAGTCCTGGAGCTGGCTGCAGTAAGTTATCGAAGCACAAAAACAAGCTTTAGATATTACAAGTAGCTTCCTAAATTGGACTCAAGAGCAAACTCAAGGTTATTTTGCTTCCTCAAGTATGATTTTTTTTAGAGGTGAAATTATATTCTGAAAATACTTACCTGTTACATCCGTCTTTATTCCCGCAATCTTCAACAGTGGTTCAACCTTCTCATAATAGATCTGAGTAGCTTCTTTTTTGTGGCTTTGAGGGTTAAGGACTATTTTTAATGACTTCGGTCTGTCTGAAAAACCTAAGAGGAAAATATAAAGACAAAAATTATAGTCTCTGTCGGCATTGTTTTTTCTTTCCCTTTAAAACCATACACTAAGGCCAGTTAGAATGTTATACACCTATTTAATTACTGTTGGCTATTTTTATTTGAAATTCTTCCAAGAGTTTTCCTGAATATGGCATTATTTTAAAACATTTCACAGTTCCTAGCAGTGAAATAAGAATATCCCTCTTAAAGTAAGTCATGAGTTATAACAAAGCATTTAATTTACGAAGGAAGGTGTGAATGAAAGTGACTTCATGAATATTAGGCAATGATTAAGTATATTTACCAAATCACCGATAATATATCCGAGGTACCTTTAGCATTTGTTTCTGGGGGAAAAAGCAATGGACTATAACAGATTAGAAAGTCCATTGCCTCTCCTTGGATGAATACGCTCATTGTTGGAACTGGGCATTCCGGTAACCCCAGGGCTACCCAGGGCTGACCTGCTGATGAGCCCAGAGTGGAGTGGAGGATGCAAGGCCAGGTCAGGGCCAGCACCCAGAGCAATGCACGCTGGAAGCTAAAAAGAGGGTTTAGGTCGGAGTTCAAGCCTGAAAAGGGGCCAAGGGAGAAAGAACTCTTCCCTGGGGAACTGGGAAAGCAACGCCTCTCAGCGGGGGTTCGGGAATATAGTGCTGCCTCACAGTTGGGGCTGAGATTTGATACTACAATTTTCTGGGCTTGCAAGATGCTTAGCACTTAGAGCCCAGTTGGAGCAGGTGCAAAGCAAATTTTCCGTTGTTAGGAAGGGGCAGGAGAGGACAGAGGAGCCAGAAGAAAGCTGACGACTATTTCTTTCACGGTAAGCTCTTCTCACAGGGCCATGCTTCAAAGTTAGAAAAGCAGTTACTAGCATCCATTTTTAATGAAACCGTTACCAAAGCCAAAAGAAAAATGTCCATTACACCCACGTCAGTTTTTGTGCCTCAAGTAGAGACAATATTTTATTTCTTACCATATTTGAAATAATAAAAATTTTTCAACAACACATATTGTTTGAATTCAGGGAGTGTCTTGGCTGAGGACCAGACAGGACGATGCTGAACTCCTTACCTCTTCTGTACTTGGCCCTGGGATCCCATTTTGGTGAGAGACTTCTGCCAGTCTCCTAATCACCCAGTCTTGCAACCTCAATTCCTTGTTTTTCTTTCAATTCCTACATTCAAATGAGTGCCCAGGTTCGTGAGGTGATAACTATTTGCTTCCATGCCTCTGTCCTTCCTGGCTGTCTCACTGTGGCTCGGCATTCTCCAGGACCACTCATGGGTACCTTGCAGCCCCCCCTTCCACCATATCCTTAGACATCACAGCTCCCAGCAGCCCTGCACTGGTCCAAAGCACCAAGGTTCATCACTGCCTGTGGGGCAAGCCCGACCCCTGAAAATGACATCCAGAGCCTCCCCCAACCAACTCCAACCTATCCTCTCTCCTCTCTCTCACACATATTCAAGAAATACTTGTTGAGCATTTGCACTGAGTACTGGGAAGAGGTGGAAAGTGATTAACATGTGTTCATGCTTTACAGGGGGAAGACGAACCCACAAATAGAACCAGTACAAGACAGAACAGATTTGTTAACACGAAGGCACAAAGTGCCCTGGGAGTGGATGAGAGGAGGGTGGTTAATTCTTATTAGGGATCCGGAAAAGGCTTCCCAGAGAAGGGAGCACTTGAGCGGGGCTTTGGGCTCATGCTGTTTTCACTACTTGTAATTCCCTCCTGCCTCACACTTCATCCTCCCCTTAGCGAAACAGCAGGGGTAGAGTCAGGGAGGAAATACCAAGCAGTGAGACCAGCACAGAAGATGCTCGAAGCAAACTAAGTGCAGAGGGTTTTCTGTTCCATTTCCACTTCCCCTTCACGATCCAGACCCACTGTATTACTTGCTGAATACCAGCTGTTAGGCCTTCCTCTGTTCAGACAGTTCACCGTTTCCACTCTGCCTCATCTCCAATCCTGTAAAAATCTGACCACTTTTTCAAAGCTCACCTCAAATACCACTTCCTCACTGAAGCCCTTCCTGACCAGCAGAATTCACCTCTCTGGCTTCTTGCTCCCGTGTTACTCTCTGTACCTCTATTATCAATTTTTTATATCATTTATACAGAAAACTCTGATAAAGGACTCAATGTCTCAGGACTCCCACTGGCCAAACCTGGGACAACACAAAATGGAATAAAGACAGTAACATATCATACATACTACAGTGACTTTTTAAAAAACCCAATTCCGGGACACTAAATACACATATAAATAAAGGAGGAAAAGGAAAAACTTCATCTTAGAGTAACAATTAATAAATACGGGAAAATTACAGAGTTAGAAAATCACTATTTTCAACCATCATAATAATGATGGATTTAGGCAAGAATCAGCAATGGATGCTAAAACCATCGGTGACAGTCAGTTGGGGAACAAAATACTTACTTATTCTTAAACTCTGTCCTTCCCTATTACTTTATTTACAGAAAGTAAAAAGGAATATTTACAGTAGGGAAGTAGGGCAGACACATCCTCAGTCAAGTGATCAAAGTTAACAACACTCTGAGTGTTGTTAACTCAAACTGACACAAACTGAGTGATACAAACTGACACATGTGCCTCATGTACAAGATACACAGCACTAAGGACACACAACTTCTGTGGGAGTCCTGCCCCAAGTGCATACATAATGTGGACCTAACAAGATGAAACACTCAGACAAACCCAAGTTGACGGGCATTCTCAAATCACCTGCCTTAAACTTTTCAAAAATGTCAAGGCCATGAAAGACAAAGAAACACTGAGGAAGTGTTCCAGATTAAAGGAGACTAAAGAGTGACAACTAAATGCAGTATGTGACTCTGGATCAGGTCAAAACAAAACTGCCATGAAGGGGGCTTCCCTGGTGGCGCAGTGGTTGAGAGTCCGCCTGCCGATGCAGGGGACACGGGTTCGTGCCCCGGTCCGCGAAGATCCCATGTGCCGCGGAGCGGCTGGGCCCGGGAGCCATGGCCGCTGAGCCTGCGCGTCCGAAGCCTGTGCTCCTCAACGGGAGAGGCCCGCGTACCACAAAAAAAAAAAAAACCTGCCACGAAGGACAGTATTTGTGTCCTTTAACCAGAAAGGACGAAGCAGATTAATCTAGGGCTCACTTTTATTAAAACACGAAAAGGACCAGAAATTTGTTCTAAACCCCAGAGTCCAGACAAAAGATCTGTTTAGGTTTCCCTTACCTGGTAAATTTGTTGGAATACCCTCATTTCTCCAGCAGGGACAGACCCAGTAAGGAAGGTGTCTAGCCACCAAATTGCAGTCCCCAAATGCTGTCATACAAACCAACTTTTATTTCCCCCTTTTCTTATATCATGACTGTGGAGGAACAGACGTTTGTGGAGATGAGAAACAGTCATTTGGGGTTAGTGAGGATAAGCACATTGCAGTCAAAGGCTTGTAGACCTTAAACATATGTATAAAAGTGCACGCTATACGTCCCACCCAATCTTTGTGACACAATCTTCTTAAAATGGCAGGAAAGGGGCTAAAATTATTTTTAAAGACTTTCTAAAAGGATTTAAGCAAAATAATTTTATTCTTAAGCCTCAGTTAACAACAACAGCAATGAAAACTAAATTAATCAGAAAGTCCCATTCCTTAGACATTCTGGTCAATCAAGGGGTTTTTAAATACAAGTCAACAAAGCCAATTTTTTTTTCTTTACCAGAGCACGTATTCATTTCCTCATTTCTCTTTTTCTTTTAGATGCATCTAATATGATGACTATGAAGACAGAGTCTAAGTACATATGAATTAGGTAGCAATTTGAAATCAATTTAGAGATCAGGATGGAGATCTCTACCAAATAAAGTCGGATTTTTTAAATGTTCTTAATTAAGTGGAATAAAGAGACATAATTAACAAATCTCCATCCTTCTCTCCTTGCATGCTCCCTCCTCAAGCCTCCTCCTATTCCATTCAGTTTCTTGAACTCCTTTGTTCCCTCTACCACAGGGTCCTTGCACCTGCTCTCCCCACTAGCTGCCCACCTACACCAGCTGCCACCATAGCCACTTTGCCCAATTAACCCCCTCTTCTCTTTGTCTTGATCTCACATCAGTCATTGTTTCTAGGGAAAGCCTACCATGGCTTCCTCGGCTTTGTGACTTCAGCTAGGTCATTTCCCCCTTATCATTTGTTCTCACAAGTCCATATACTTCCCAATCTTGATTCTTACACTGCTGTTATTTTATATCTATTTATTAATTATTCTTCCATATTAGACTGGAAACTCTCTGGGTTTTCCTCCACATTCTATTTCCTTAGTGCAGGACACATAATAGATGATCAAATACTTGATGAGTGAATAAAAGGGCAGTGTTAGCTTTAGGTCATCTAGATAACAATAACAGCCATTCATTTATTCACAAATAACTACATGCCTGTTATTTGCCAGGCAGGGCTCTAGAAGCTGAGGTTCTATCAGTGAACAAGAAAAGCCTCTGTCCTCATGAAGCTTCCATTCCAATGGTAGGAGACAGAAATAAACAAGAGAATTCAGAGCATGCTAAGTGGTAAAAAGTTCTAAGGATAAAAGTGAAGCTCAGGACCTAATGAAACTTAAAAGTTTTTGCACAGCAAAGGAAACCATAAACAAGACGAAAAGACAACCCTCAGAATGGGAGAAAATATTTGCAAATGAAGCAACTGACAAAGGATTAATCTCCAAAATTTACAAGCAGCTCATGCAGCTCAATATCAAAAAAAAAAAAACAAACAACCCAATCCAAAAATGGGCAGAAGACCTAAACAGACATTTCTCCAAAGAAGATATACAGATTGCCAACAAACACATGAAAGAATGCTCAACATCATTAATCATTAGAGAAATGCAAATCAAAACTACAATGAGATATCATCTCACACAAGTCAGAATAGCCATCATCAAAAAATCTAGAAACAATAAATGCTGGAGAGGGTGTGGAGAAAAGGGAACCCTCTTGCACTGTTGGTGGGAATGTAAATTGATACAGCCACTATGGAGAACAGTATGGAGGTTCCTTAAAAAACTAAAACTAGAACTAGCATATGACCAACAATACCATTACTGGGCATATACCCTGAGAAAATCATAAATCAAAAAGAGACATGCACCACAATGTTCACTGCAGCAGTATTTACAATAGCCAGGACATGGAAGCAACAGAAATGTCCACCGACAGATGAATGGATAAAGAAGATGTGGCACATATATACAATGGAATATTACTCAGCCATAAAAAGAAACGACATTGAGTTATTTGTAGTGAGGTGGATGGACCTAGAGTCTGTCATACAGAGTGAAGTAATTCAGAAAGAGAAAAACAAATACCGTATGCTAATACATATATATGGAATCTAAAAAAAAAAAAAGTCATGAAGAACCTAGGGGCAGGACAGGAATAAAGACGCAGACCTACTAGAGAATGGACTTGAGGACACGGCGAGGGTGAAGGGTAAGCTGGGACAAAGTGAAAGAGTGGCATGGACATATATACACCACCAAATGTAAAACAGATAGCTAGTGGGAAGCTTCTGCATAGCACAGGGAGATCAGCTCTGTGCTTTGTGACCACCTAGAGGGGTGGGATAGGGAGGGTGGGAGAGAGGGAGATGCAAGAGATATGGGGATATATGTATAGCTGATTCACTTTGTTATAAAGCAGAAACTAACACACCATATAGTTTATGGTGTATACAAAGCGATTATACTCCAATAAAGATGTTAAAAAAAAAAAAGTGAAGCTCAGTTGTGGGAGAGAAGGAGGGCAAAGGTAGAAGAAATGACTTGCTGGCCAGGGAAGGTCAGATCACCCAGAGCTCTGTAGGCATTTACAAAGATTTTAGCTTTGGTTCTGAGTGAGAGAAGAAGCATGGAGAATTTTGAGCAGTGTTTACAGCAACATAGCCTTAGGTGTTAAAAGGATCACTTCAGCTGCCATATGGAAAGTAGACACAGTTATAAGGACTAACAAAGTAAAGAACACTGGCAATATTCTAACACTGTGTGCTTAGACACAGTGGTTGAAGTGGACATTATAAGAAAAGTCAGATTCTAGATATATCTCCTCATTGAAGTATAATTGACATACACATTATACTAGTTTTGGGTGTACAATATAATGATTCAACATTTGTATCCATTGGGAAATAATCGCCACAATAATTCTAGTTACCATCTGTCACCACAGAGTTACAAAAAAATTTTTTTCTTGTGATGAGAACTTCTAAGATTTACTTTCTTAGCAACTTTCAAATGTATTTTAGATATATTTTGAAGGGAGAATGGATAAGATTTGTTTCCTATTTTGATATGGTATATGAAAGAGAACAAAGAGTAGTCACATGTGTGGCTGAAAAAGGGGAAAGTAAGGACATAAGAGGGCTAAGGACTAGTGAAAAGCGGCAAAAACAGTAAATTGTGGTCTCAGTGGGGCTGAAGGATTATAGGGGTTGGGAGAGTTGATCTGGTGAGCTAGGAAGACAGAAGGCAGTAGCCACATGGGGGGTAGGATGATTAAAATTGAGACAGAGAGTTATTGCTAGTGACAATAACAAGATCTGATGAACTTCCACATTCATCAGAATCACAAAAAGGAGCTTCTTAAAACAGAGATTTCTGGGTCCCAGCCCCAGAGTTCTGGACTCAGTAGTCTGCGGTGGGGTCTGAGAATTTATATTTATAACTAATTCCCAGGTGACGCTGATGATGTTGGTCCAGGGGGCCACACTTTGAGAACTACTGTACCAGAAATATGATTATGGGAGAAAATGGGGAAAGTGAAATACCTGTCAAGATCTCTGAAGGAGAAGAGGTAAAAACTGAGAGAAATGTACAAAAAAAACACACAAAATTATGACGGCAGTAGTATTGGAGGGAGTGACAGTGAGGCAGGAGCTAAAGTCTTCAAGGACTGGCAGAAGGATGCAGCAGGCTGTACAGGACTGCAAGTAATGCTAGCAGGTGGTGTCTGATGGGCTGAGCTTGAATGCTGAGGATTTTTAAGAGAGTACGCTGAGAAAATGGTCCCCAAATATCAGTGAGGTGCAAGAAGACTTCAAGACATCAACAGCACCTCCAGCACCAGTTGTATGAAAGGAGAGGACTGCAGGGGACGCTATAAACTCCCGGAAGAGCTGTGTCTCTCTACTAAAGCAAAAGGGGGATATTTGGAAAAGTGGTTGACAATATAGATTTTGCTAATGATGAATCGTTCGTTCCACAGGGCAAAAATAAAATGGTGTCTGGAGTTGAGGAGAGTAGGGGATGGTGTCAGGTTAGGCGGTACGCAGAGAGGGCCTTAGAGGGATGAGAGTCTAGGTGATGAAGGGCCTCAGGCGGCAATACAGTGTGTGTAAAGAGATAAAAGTTGTGTGCAGCAGTTGGGATTGGAGAGTGGGGCAGTGATGAGTGGAGTCTTACCACTCAAAGTCTTACCACTCAAGCACAAAAAGCTCTATGGATTCCGTCTTCTCTGGTCAATATCCAAGTTAGGGAAGAAGCAAAGTTGCCCGGAACTACAGTTGTTCCAAAGCCCCTTTCCGTCTGGTAACCATCCAGTGTTGGAGTCTGAACCCAGGTCTGTCTATGGCACTTGGTTACACTCTTCACCAAGTGACCACAATGCAAATGTCTCTATATCTGAGAACCATATACACAATTATTTTCTGTACAAATTAAAATACGCACATTGTACAGAATTCAAAAATCTTATTATTCAGCTCATTCCCTGGTATCTAGTTCCCTTCCTGAGGGGCAACCACTGGCATCATGTCAAGAATCTATTTTCTGCATATACAAAAATGTAGGTATACGTTCTGTGACTTTTTACATAGATGGTAGCATCCCAACCCACTATTCTGTGCCTTGTTTTTCCTTTTACAGTATTTTGGAGATAATTCCATATCATTACATAGAGTGCTATCTTACTTTGTTTAAAGCTGCCTAGTTTTCTTTGTATGGATAAACCTCAATTTAATTAACTAGTTCCCTGGGGATGGGTATTTAGGTTGTTTCCAATCTTCCTTTACTGCAAATACAGCTGCAATGAGCGTCTATTTACATAAAACTGCAGGACAAACTTCTAGAAGTAGAAACACTGGGTCAAAGGGTATGTACAATTTAGAGTGCATATTCCCAAATCACTTGCCATAGAAATTTAGACTTGTGACTGAAAAAAAAAAGTAAATGCTAGAGTAAAAGTAATTGATCTTAAATCTTGGCTCCTCCATTTGCCAACTGTGTGACTTTGGGTTATTGTTTAACTTCTCTGTTCTTCAGTTTCCTCATCTGTAAAATGGGGATAATAAGAGTGCCTCTCACAAATTGTGATGATTAAATACGTGTAAAGTACTTAGAAAAGTGCATGGCACATAGTAAGTACTCAGTTTACCTATTATTTTTACTACCAATTTACAAGGGTGTTTTCTTACACCCTTGTAAACCTTGTAAATTTTCAAAATTTTGATCTTTGACAATCTGAGGGGTGAAAAACCACATATCACTCTAATTTCAATTTACATTTCTCTTATTATGAGAGAGGCTGAGAAACTTTGCAAATGTTTAAGAGCTACTTATATTTTTCCATGAACTGTCCGTTTATATCATTAGCCAATTCTTTCTTTGTACTGTTTGTCATGTTAATTGTAGCAGTGCTCCATACAGTATCAACCTTTTACTTGTGTGAGTTACAAATAATTTTCCCTGCGTGTCATTTAGTGCTTTTAATTTTATTTATGCTGTTTTCTCTATGTCAAACGTTTTCATTTTTATGTGCCTATGGTTGAATTTATCACTTCTTTTATGGTTTCTGGGTTTTGTGTCATATTTAAAAGCTCCCTTTGTGACAAAAAAAATCCCCTATATTTTTCTAATAATTTTATGGTCTCAATTTCATATTTTATTTAATACTATCTGAAATTTATTTTGATAGATGATACAAAATTGGGAGTTGACTTTATTTTTTTCCAGGTGGCTATCTATCTGTCCCAACATAACTCATGGCATAATCAGTCTTTCTCCTACAGATTTCAAATGCCACCTTTAGATATACTAAATTTCTGGATGTATTTGAATCTCTTCTTGAGTGTCTAGTCTGAGATCTATTGATTTATTCATATGCCAGTATCATAATGTCTTAAATATTATAGTTTCATAACATGACTTAGTAGCTGATAGAGTTCCTTACTACTTTTAAGAATTTCCATGTCTATTTTTACACATGATCTTTAAAATCAGTTTGTCTAGTGTGAAAAAATTCTCCTGGTATTTTATTCGGATTACGTTAAATATATATTATCTTAAGGGCTGTTAACACTTTTATGAGATTCAGTCTTTCTTTACAGAAACATGGTATGCTTTTCCATTTTAAGTCTCCTGTGTCCCTAAGTACCATGGTAAACATTTTTCAGATAAATGCTGAATAAGTCTAGGTTTTTCACCTTTTTTTGCTGCTACTGTCAATATGTTTCTAACTCCATCTCCTAACTGACTCTTGACGCCATATATCAAAACCATTAGATTTCTACACCTAGCACTGAATTTTCTCATTGCTCATCATAGATTTTCCCTTATTCTCTTGGATTTTCCTGTCTAATAGTTATTTCATCTTCAAATAATGGTAATTTCACTTTCCTCTTTCCAACTGTCACACAAATTCATGTTCTTCTCTAGTCTACTTGCATTGGTGGGTTTCACCAGAAGAATGTGACCAACAGTGCCG
Source organism: Monodon monoceros (assembly GCF_005190385.1). NCBI lineage: Eukaryota > Metazoa > Chordata > Mammalia > Artiodactyla > Monodontidae > Monodon > Monodon monoceros. Next base: position 51,645,397 of record NW_021703772.1, on the reverse strand, counting down.
ATGAAGGATACTGTTGTCAGTTTCAAAATTTAATGGGACTCCCTCACGTGTTTCTCCTATTATAGGCTTTAAAATGAGATATATATTTATCATGTTGATAACACAGCCATCTATTCTTATTTTATTAAGGGTTGTTTGACACTCATAAGTAAAATCAATCTATACTTTTCCTTCTTCGGACTTCATTGTCAGATGTTGGTATTCATTTCATGCAAGCTCTAGAAAAAAAATCTGGGAGTTTTCCATATTTTCCTATGCTCCAGAATAATTTAAATAGTATTGAAGTTTTCCTGTTCCTTAAAGGTATGGTGCATATCCCTGTGAAAATATCAGAGTTGGTGCTTTTTTTAGGAGTAACAAAAAATTTCTGCTTCTTTGGTGATAACTGGTCTTTAACATTATCTATGTCTTCTGGAGTCAGTTTGGCCATTTTTATTTTCCTAGACGATGTGTTCATTTATTTCATCCTGCTCCTAAGAGGCAGCCCAGGTTGCCTTCTGGGTTCTAAATATCATCCTCCTATTGAGGAGTAGTAGCAACACTGTTTCCCCCCGATAATCAGAACTGATCACCTTTGCCAGCAGAGCAACTTCATTATTATTTTTGCACTTGCTGGTTCAGTGATATGGTTCAATAATGTGGCCAGGTAGTTTTCAATGTCCAATTCAACTGAACCACTGTCATGTTCCCATATGAAAGTATTCTTTTAAACTAAAAGCTCTAAATCAGCAGAGTTCAAAGTTGTAGAGGCCGGAAGCAAAAATATTACGAGTGGGTCACAAAAGGTGGAGATAAGAAATGTCACTTCTATCTTAACTCATTCATTAGTCCATAGACCCATGTATTCTGTTTATGGAACTAAAAACTACTTTAATATCACAAGATTTGGTCTCCCAGGTGGAAGACAATATTATAAAATAGGAAAAATGGTAAGACTAGTGAATCCCATACTTGTCAGCCAACTGTTTCACTAGTTTTGATGTGAATGAGTTCCTTGATCAAAAGCAGTATTGTATAGGATGCAAATTCACTGAACACGGCATTTAGTAGGGCCACCAATGGTAGTGTTGGCAGAAACATGGTGGACAGGAAATGCAAATCCATACCAGAAGTAAGCATCCATAGCAATGAGGCCAAGCCACTGACCTTTCACAAAGGAGAGGATTCAATGTATCAACCTGCCACCAAGTGGTGGACTGGTTGCCCTGGGATATGGGGTGTATCCAGGGCTCAAGGCTGATCTGCTTGCAGGCAGAGTACTCAGCAACGGTGGTAGTCAAATCAGCCTTGGTGAGCAGAAGTGCTTATTGCTAAATCCCTGTATTTTTCTCCTTCCTGCTTTAAGGCCACTTTGTTTATATGTTCAGTGTGCAAGCCCTGGGTTTGCTCTGAAAAGATGCTGACAAACATCTATAGAATGGAGCATCTTACATACCTGGTTATTTCCTGGTTATTTCTAGAGAATAAATTTTCTTTGGTGAGCATTTACATAAAACACAAATCTCATATTCTGTTCTTATTCTGTGAAAGTCATCCATATACTTTTGCTTTATACAGCTTTGCCACCAACCCTCCAAATTTTTACTTCCAACTATTTGGCCAAGCTCTTCGCCACTGTTCATGCATTGAGATACATCAATCCCTGTGGCCATCACTCCTTAACAACTAGTATCAACTGTTTGAAGTTCTGACTACCAGAAGGATCTCCCTTCCCTACTATCTTTTAGGAACACCTTGTGTGGAGCTGTAATGCTTCAGGAGCTCACTTCTATTATACCATACAGAGCTGTCTCTGAACTAGGCCCCATTTAGTTCCCTTAGGCAACTGGTCAGAGAAAATGTCTCATGAGGCCATATATGTGGGGTGAGGGGGAAGAAAGCAATCAGCAACAGTTGTAGGCCACCAGCACATTCAATGCCCTAGAACCTTCTCTTCTAGCCCGTTAATAATATTATCTGTATAAAACAGCTTTCTATTTAAAATAGCTAGAGTATTTTATGTTTTATATCAATTGAACTTTGATCAATACAAATGTTTAACAGACATCTCAAATTTAACATATTCAAAACTGAAATTCTGCTTTTCCCCACTAAACCTGGTCTGTCTACCCACCATCTTCCACTTCTCACTAAACGACAACTTCATCCTTCCACTCACTCCAGTCAGAAACTTCACTTTACTTTGAACAACTACTTAAGCATTTATCCTGCCTTTCTAATATGCACTATACTCCTAGCTAACCAAACAGTACCAGTTACAGAAGCAACATCATTTTTTAAAAAAAGAATAGCACTCATTTAGGAAGAATGGTTGAATTTGAAAATCTCCATGATCTACCCCTAGTTAAATAATCAGTTCAGGCAAGGATAATCAATGCATGTTAAAACCGTTAGATGAAATATTTACTGAGAACTAGACATTCCCTTGGTCCCTGAGTACCACCCAACAAATTATCTGCTAGTTTCAAATAGAGACATTACAATGGAGGGATCAAGCTTTTTCACCTCCTTGATTCAGGGATCAGTCTTAGCCTTGGGGAAGTCATCTTGGCCTCATTAACAGTAGGGAAGTCAGACATCCATTATGTACCACCTGAGATGATAAAAAATGAGTACACATACCACTTATGAAGTATCCTTGCCCAAAATTTATAACATAAATCTAGTTAAGTCTTTAGATTGAAAATCCAGTTTATAGTAAATACAGAGAATAGAAGAACAAGTTAAATGATTCCCCCAGGAAGCAATCAGATAGGGGCATAGCAGTACTGCTCAAAGTCTGTGGTCTCCACAATGACACCCCAGTATCACGCAGCAGCTCATTAGAAAGGCCCACACCAGATCCACTGAATCAAAATTTCTGGGAGTAAGGACCAATAATCTATTTAAATGGGCTAAATGTTTCTTATGAACACTAAAATGTCTACAGGACAAATAATCCAGTCTCTTCCATAAATCAGTGTCCGAGAGGATATAAAAGATGAGGAAGAGCATGTTGTAGTGTTGTCATTTAAATGCATTTAATTGACTGGACACTGATGGTTACAAATCAGCTATAAAAGACATTCTGGAAAATGGGGGAAATTTCAATGTGGACCAGGTATTAGATCATAATAAACAACTACTGTTCATTCATTTTATAGGATAATGATATTTTGTTATTTGTAAAATTTCTGTTTTTAGAGATGCATACTGAAATATTTCTGGGAAAAATATAATGATGTTTATAATTTACTTTAAAACACATTGACAGAATAAAATGTTTGAAGTCACTATGGAAGAATGTTAAGAACTATAGAATCTAGGTAACAGAAATACAGAAAATCTAAAAACATTATAATGGGCACCTTGATGTTTGATAATTTTTCATAATAGAGTAAAAAATATCTTGGTGTCATCCTTGAATTTTTTTTTCAATATCCCCCGTATCCACTAAGTCAGTAAATCCAGCCATTTCTATCTTCAAAAACAAATGCAAAGACCAACCACTTCATACCATGTCTCCCGCTCCTACCCTGATTTAAGCCACCATCTCTTGCCCGGATTATACTAATTTCACTTAACTGGTCTCCTGCTGCACCCACTCACCCACTCGCAAAATCTACTCTCTACTTGGCAGCCAGAATATCCATTTTGAAAGTAAGTCAGACCATGTCGCTCCTCTGCTTAAAACTCCCCAATGAGCCCCCATTCTTCTCAGAATAAAAGTAAAAAATCATACAAATCTTGCAAGATCCTTCATGGCTACTCCCAGCCACCTCTGTGACGTCATTTCCAATTATTTGGCTCCCTGTTGACTTTACTCTGCACGTTGACTCTACTCTGCACAAGCTTTCTTGCTCAAGCTTTTGCACTTACTGTTCCCTCTGCTTGGAACATTTCCATATCCATATGGCTCCCTGTTACTTTCAGCTCTTTTCTAACACTTCACAGCCCATGAAGTCTCTTCCTTGACCACCTGTGTACATTTCACATCATAAATATATTTGACATTTTTTTCAATTCCCTCTTCTTATGAATTAAATACTTGTGTCCCGCCCCCAAATTTATATGTTGACATCCTAGTCCCCCAATGTGAGGTATTAGGAGTTTGGGCCTTTGGGAGGTAATTAGGTGATGAGGGTTGAGCCCTTATGAATGGGATTAGTGCTTTTATAAAGGAGACCCCAGAGGGCTCTAGCTTTCTTTCTGCCATGTGAAGACACAAGAAGAGGGCTCTCAGCAGAACCTGACCATGCTGGCACCCTGAGCTCAGACTTCAAGCCTCCAGGACTGTGAGAAGTAAATTTCTGTTATTTATAAGCCACCCTTTCTATGGTACTTTGTTATACCACCCCAAACAGACTAAGACACTCCACTACCACCAGAACATAAGCTACTTGAGGTCAAAGACTTTGTGGTTCTGCTCTCTGCTATATTACTAGCCCCCAGAATAGTATGTGGCACACAATAGAAGCCATATGTGTGTGTGTGTGTATTCTTTTTAAAAATAAACCAAAAATTAAAGAAAAAATAAATTATAAGACTGTAATTCCAATTGCATTAAAGAAAACAAGAGATCAACATTTAAGCAAAAAGCCTTCCTTTTAAAATTGCTATGATATAAAATAAGTCCAGAAACATAACCACTTACATTAATTCTTAAAGTAAAACAAAAAGACTAAGGCAAATACTTCACGAAGAACCAAAGATTTATCAACAGTAGGTTTTGCAATAGACATTTATATCCTTTGAAAGAAACATTTAGCATGAAAAATCAAACAACCTCTTATTGCTGCCAAGTTAAGCTTTTAAAAAATAATTCAATCACTAACTCATATTTACTTCCTATATATACAAACTTATGACCAGTAGAAGAATTTTTTAAGAGCTGGGGAAATCTTTTCTAAATTAAATTTACAGCAACAATGAAAATAAATACTAACCCTTTTGCTCAGAATTTAAAATAAATCAGTTTGCCCTCCAAAAAAAAAATCAGTTATTAAAAAATCAGAAAGTGGGCCAGAAAGAAACTGCCTTTACTGCACATGGTACTAGTTGGTTTTGAAAAACAACCTCAGTTGTCCCATCTTAGGCTTGGACTGGGAGTGCTGTCCTTCAGCCCCATCAGGGCACTTGTGTGCCATCATCTCACATGAAAAAGGACAACGCAAAGAAGCAGATAGCCAACAGGATGGCACCAGTGTGTAAAGATGACATACAAATGGCCAACAAACACATGAAAAGATGCTCAACATCACTAATTATGAGAGAAATTCAAATTCAAACTACAATGAGATATCACCTCACACCAGTCAGAATGGCCGTCATCAAAAGTCTACAAATGATAACAGCTGGAGAGGGCACGGAGAAAAGGGAACTCTCCTACATGTGTGGTGGAATGTAAATTGATACAGACACTATCAATTTGCATTGAGGAAAACAGTATGAAGGTTCCTTAAAAAAACTAAAAATAGAACTACCATATGATCCAGCAATCCCACTCCCGGCCATATATCGGGAGAAAACCACAATTCAAAAAAAACACATGCACCCCAATGTTCAAAGCAGCATTATTTACAATAGCCAGGACATGGAAGCAACCTAAATGTCTCAACAGAGGAATGGATAAAGAAGATGTGGTACATATATACAATGGAATATTACTCAGCCATAAAAATAAATGAAATTGGGTCATTTGTAGAGACGTGGATGGACCTAGAGAGTGTCATACAGAGTAAAGTAAGTCAGAAAGAGAAAAGCAAATATCGTATAAAAATGCATAAATGTGGAATCTAGAAAAATGGTATAGATGATCTATACCAAGACGAAATTCACCAGGTGAGTCTGCCAAATAATCTGATAAACCTATCTTCCACAAAAAGAACTGTAACAGTTAAGAAAAGAATTTGTAGACTTTGAAAACTAGGTTAGGAAGGTAAAAAAGAGGAGGAAGTTCTCTAAGTTTTATGAAATTTATTTATTTATTGATAAAGAAAAAGGAGACATTTTAATTTCATCTGTGGGAAAATAGACATGCATCCTAGATCTCTTGCCCAAACAATAAACATTCTCTTGTATTATAGAAATATAGTTCACTGTAAAGATTTATGTAAATTACTAGCTACAAAGAACTCTACGGAAGACATTTTTAGAATGAGATGATGTGAAGCATCAGGCAGTCACAACCTTGCTCTTCTCTCGTCCAATTATGACAAACTGTTTAATATGAAAGCTGTATAGAGACACATAAATCCCCTGAACTCTTTGAAAAAATGAATCTGAAAGTGATTATTATCATTCATTCATAATTTTGCAATAGTATAAGCATCCCCCCAAAAGATAATCCAAGACTAAACTATAGATATGATTCAACATTAATATGCATCTGACTTGGTTCTCAGTCTTTTGGTAGCCTCTCAATTCAGACTCTAGAGTATAGACCTTTTTAGCACACCAGTTTGCAGTGAACAAGCAATGTAAAACAGAATGGCCAACTGTTCCTCCGTTAGTAACAAATGTGCTAATATGTACTAGTTTAAACTTGATCTATCAGTGAGTCAATGAACCATGAAGGGTGGGGGTTAATCAGGGTGTTCTCCAAACAAAGGCTCATGAGAGCAGTGGGGACGCCACTCCCAGACTCACATCTGTGCTGTTTTGAGTGCAGCATGATGGAAATGGCATGGTGTTCATCAAAATTAAGAGCCCAGAACCTTGTCATAGTCTTGCATATAGTCACAACCATTTTACACAGAAAAGCAACCAAATTGTTGCAAATCAAAAATCCATACACAGGAAATAAAGACCTCAGTTAGCCACAATTCTCAGGAACTATTAATATTAAACTATACCCAGTTAATGTGTAACAGTGATGGTAAAAACCTTTCACACATAAGATTTGACAACTTCCCAGCAGCACTCAGAGTTGGAAGTATTTTATATTACATGATATATATTTAAGTGCATCAATTTCACTTTATTATTAGCAAAAGCTAATTGATGCGCATCTTTACACATACCAATGAAAACAATCTAAATGCTATATAATCTACTTAAAGTAACAAACAAGCTCAATAACTTCTGAATGCACATGCAGCCCACCAATGTGACATATCTCCATTTCTAAGAGCTGAAATGGACTGAGCAGCAATTAGTAGAAAGAATCACCTGCTGCCAGGAATAATCACCTCAATACTTCAGTATTTAAACAGTAAGGGCGTTAAGACTATGTAGACAGAGGCAGAACAAACAGAAAGAAGAGAAAAAGAAAGAAAATTTAACAAAATACATCATCCATTTACTTTTACCAGATTTTTATAATAATCTTGATAAAATAAATTTTTATTTATTTTGTTCACTATATCACTTTCCCCAATACAAAACCCAGACTGAAAAGAAATACATGTTACTGGCTTCAGGAAAGTTTTTTATTCCCTTGCTCTGCTTAGAAGTTGACCACAGAATTAGTTAAAATAATTAGCATTTAAATATGACTAACTTTATGAAAATCCGATTTGATGAAATAATTGTACATTTAACCCTTCTCAAGCCATGAAATTATGAAAATATTAGAGAATTTAATAAACTTTTTAATTTTTTCATTGAATTATAACTGACATACAATTTTATTACTTTCATGTGTACAACATAGATATGCGACATTTGTATATACTGTAAAATATTCACTGCAATAAGTCTAGTTATCATATTCAACATACAGAGTTATAAAGTATCACTGAATGTATTCTCCATGCTGTACATTATATCCTAATGACTTATTTATTTTATACCTGAAAGTTTGTACTTCCTGCTCCCCTATACTCATTTCACCTTACCCCTTATACCCTTCCCCTCTGGCAATCATCAATCTGTTCTCCGTACCTATGAGTCTGGGTTTTGCTTTATCTGATTTTTTAGATTCCACATATAAGTAAATCACATAGTATTTGTCTTACTAGGACTTATTTCGCTTAGCGTAATACCCTCAATATCCATCCATGTTTTCTCAAATGGCTAAATTTCATTCTGTTTTTATGACTGAGTAGTATTCTGTTGTATATATGTACCACATCTTCTTTAACCATTCATTCATCAGTGGACACAAGATCTTTCCAAATCTTAACTATTGTAAATAATGCCATAATAAACACAGGGGGGCATATACATTTTCAAATTACTGTTTTTGTTTTCTTTGGATAGATATCCAAAAGTGGAATTGCCGGATCACATCACAGTTCCATTCTCAATTTTTGAGGTACCTTCATATTGTTTTCCATAGTGGTTGCAACATTTATATTCCCACTAACAGTGCATGAGGGTTCCCTTTTCTCCACATCCTTGCCAACATTTTTTGTCTTTTTGATAATAGCGATTCTGATGGGTGTGAGGTGATTATCTCATTGTGGTTTTGATTTGCATTTTCCTGATTATTAATGATGCTGAGCATCTTTTCATATGTCTGTTGGCCATCTGTATGTTTTCTTTTTAAAAAAAAGTCTATTCAGATACTCTGCCCATTTTTTAATGAGAGTGTTTGTTTTTTTGTTATAGTGTGAGTTCCTTATAAATATATTTTGGATATTAACCCTTTATTGGATATATGATTTGCAAATATCTTCTCCTATTCAGTAGGCTGCCTTTGTATTTGTTGACGGTTTCCTTCACTGTGCAGAAACTTTTTAGTTTAATGTAGTCCCATTTGCTATCTTTGTTTTTCTTGCCCTTGCCTTTGTATTCAGATCAAAAATATATATATATCGTTAGGACCAATGTCCATGAGCTCACTGCATAGGTTTTCTTCTAGGATATTTATAGTTTCACGTCTTACATCCAAATCTTTATTCCATTTTGAGTAAATATTTGTATATGGTATAAACAGTGGTCCAGTTTCATTGTTTTGCATGTAGCTGTCCAGATTTCCAAACACCATTTATTAAAGAGACTGTCCTTTCCCCATTGCATATTCTTGCCTCCTTTGTCATAAATTAATTGACCATATAATGCATAGGTTTATTTCTGGGCTCTCTATTCTGTTCCATTGATCTATGTGTCTGTTTTTATGCCAACAACAGACTGTTTTAATTACTATAGCTTTGTAGTATACCCTTCTAACCTGCAAAGTTTATGCTGAAAAATTTGCCGATAGCCTTATGGGGTTTCCCTTGTATGTTACCAGTTGTTTTCTTCTTGCTACTTTTAAGATTCTCTCTTAACTTTTGATATTTTACTTATAATGTGTCTTACTGTGGATCTCTTTAGGTTCATCTTATTTGTAACTCTTCAGGCTTCCTGGACCTTGATGTCTGTTTTCTTCCTTAGATTAGGAATGTTTTCAGCCATATTTCTTCAAATAAGTTTTCTGCTCCTTTCTCTCTTCTCCTTCTAGGACCCCTATAATGCAAATGTTATTCTACTTGATGTTGGCCCAAAGGGGGCATGTATATATATATATGTGTGTGTGTGTGTGTGTGTGTGTGTATACATGCTCTTTCTGGGTGAGTTCCATTGCTTTGTCTTCCAGCTTGCTGATCTTTTCTTATGCTTCATCCAGTCTGCTGTTGAACCTCTGTATTTTTTCAGTTCAGATATTGTATTCTTTAATTTGTCATTTCTATTTGGTACTTTCTTGTGGTATTTTCTTATGTTTTCTACCTCTTTATTGAAGTTCTCACTGTGTTCATCTATGCTTTTCTTGAGTTCAGCAAGTATCTTTACAACCATTACTTTGAATTCCTTATCAGGTAGATTCCTGATATCTCCATTTCATTAAGATCTCTTTCTGAGGTTTTATCTTATTCTTTCATTTCCTCATTTTTGCCTGACTCCTCTCTGTGTTTGTTTCTATGCATTAGGCAAAACAGCTACTTCTCCCAGTCTTGAAGGAGTGGCTTTTTGTAGGATAAAATCCCTGGGGCCCAGAAGTACAACTGCACCCCCACCGGCCACCAGAGACAGATGCTCAAGGGGCATCCCCTGTGTGGGTTGCATGAGCTCAACAAATGTGGTGGAGAGAGTCCTGGCAGATTCCTGCCTCTCCAGTAGATGCTTTAAGATTAGTATTCACATGTGGTTTATGCACTTTTCAGACTGATGCTTTTGCATTGGAGTCCCTGAGTCTGCATGCAAGCCCTTCAAGAACAGGTTCTCCATTCCCTACAGCTCTGTGGTTCTCCTGGACATATTCCCCATTGTTTTCTAAGGCCAGATGTTTTGGTGGCCCATCTCTCCAGTGCTGTGCCCCTGATGTGGGGCACAAACTGCTTGCTCCTCGGGGAAAAGTTCCATAGTTTTGAGATCCCTCCCAAATGTGGGTTGCTGTACCTGGGTTGGGATTTTGGCAAGACTGTTTCTGCCTCTTCTGTCTCAATGTAGCCCTTTTACCCTTTGTTGTGGAGCTGCTATTCATCTAGCTTTCAGGGTTTTGTCAGAGAAAATTATTCCATATGTAGTTGTAGATTTTTTTTGTCCAGAAGAAGAGGCAAGTTCAAGATCTTCTTACGCCACCATCTTGAACTGCCTTCTCATGAACATTTTTTAATTCAATGATTTTATAAGTTAGAAGGCTTTTACAAAGTATCACCTCTGGATCACATATAAGTAAATAGGTATGACTTTTAAGAGAGTTTTTAGTTATCTGCAGGGCTCCAAAAAAAATCACACAGTCTTCAACACAGTCCTTGACTTACAATGGTTCGACTTATTATTTTTGTCTTTATGATGGTGTGACAGTGATATACATTCAAGAGAAACTGTACTTTGAGTTTTGAATTTTTATCTTTTCCCAGGCTACCGATACGTGGTAAAATATGCTCTCATGGGCTTCCCTGGTGGCACAGTGGTTGAGAGTCCGCCTGCCTATGCAGGGGACACGGGTTCGTGCCCCGGTCCGGGAAGATCCCACATGCCGCGGAGTGGCTGGGCCCGTGAACCATGGCTGCTGAGCCTGTGCGTCCGGAGCCTGTGCTCCGCAATGGGAGAGGCCACAACAGTGAGAGGCCCGCGAACCGCAAAAAAAAAAAAAAAAAAAAAAAAAAAAATGCTCTCATGATGCTGGGCAGTAGCATGTCTCAGTCAGCCACATTGTTCACTAGGGTGAACAATGACACACTTACAACCATTCTGTTTTTTACCTTCTGTACAATATTAAATGAATTACGTGAATTATTCAACACTTTAACACCTTGTGTTAGATAATTTTGCCCGACTCTAGGCTAGTGTAAGTGTTCTGAGCATGTTTAAGGTAGGCTAGGCTAAGCTATGATGTTTAGTAGGATAGATGTATTAAATGCATTTTTGACTTAAAGATATTTTCAACTTGTGATGGATTTAGGACACACCCCCATCATAAATCCAGGAAGATCTGTATTCCAAGAACATATGTTCCACTGTAAAATGAAGGTTCCTGAAAAAGTTTATGTGCTATAATATATGTTGCCAAAGAAAAACCTGAGCTGAACGGTAGTGGAAGTGGTAAAAACAGATTTTATTAAGAACTATTGCAATAGGAGGAAAGAGACCTCAGTACAGAACAAGTCTTATTTCATTATACAGCATGAGAAACTGGGAGTTTACATCCAAGGAGCAAGATAGGGGTCAGTGGATAGAAAATTACTAAGAGGAAATATCAGAGGTAATGGGTATTCTGGCTAAACCGACCTAACAGGATTCTTTGTTGAAGACAGGCCAGGATGATCAGATATTACCAGGATGATGGCAGAGAATAAGAAACCTGATCAGTTACTGTGGGTGATCAGATATGGAGGGTGGGGGGTCCTAGATTAACTGACTTAGCAGGGTCTTGCTAAGAGTGGAATTTACGAGGAAGTGCACAGATGGGCCTAGGAAAAGGTTCAGGAACCTGATGCTTACATAAAATTAGCCCTGCATTATAAATGATAAACATAATGTGTTTCCAAAAGCTTAACATTTCAGTATAAGAAAACTGAGAAAGAATTCTGAGGGATACTCTCCATCAAAATGATACTGCTTTGGGACTACCATTTTGGAACACTATAGCAGCTGCCTGAAACCGAATTTTGCTGCGCGAGTTCTGGCTCAAGATGTCAGTTCTTCCTAAGTTTATTTATAAATGTAATGTGCTCTCAATAAAAATATCAAATTTTTTCTAGATCTAGATAAGTTGATACTAAAATATATATATAAAATTAACTTTCAAACATAGGTAGGAAACACTGAAAAACAAAAAAAAGATCTAAGAGAGAAACTAGTCCCACCAAATCCTGAAACATACTATTTACAAAGCCTTTTTATATAAACCACTGGCATATGAATAGACAGACCAACCAATGAAATAGAATAGAAAGCCCAGAAATAGACCTGAGTTCATATGGGAATTTAGTGTATGATAAAGGTGTTAACGCAAAACTCTGGGACAAAAATAGACTTTTTAGTAAATGGTATTGGTACAACTGAATAACTATTTAGAAAAAAGGTCCATTTTATACCACACAAAAATTAACCCCAAATAGATTAGAGATCTAAAATTAAACTATGCAAGTACTAGAAGAAAACATTGATGATTTTCTCTATAACATGTGTATAAAGAAAGGCTTCCTACTATGATTCAAATACCATATGCAATAAAGAAAAAGAATGGCAAATTTAGCTACATAAAAATTTTAAAATAAAAACTTTGAATCACAAAATCACTAGAAGAAAAAGTCAGGAGAAAAATATTTGCAACATATATAACAGCAAAGGGCTAATGCCCCTAATATATAAAGAACATTTACAAATTGAGGGGAAAAAAGACCAAAAGTGTGATAGAAAAATGGGCAAATAATACTAACACAATTCACAAGATATTAAAATGGACATTAGACATATGAAAAGGTACTCAACTTTACTCATAATTTTAAAAAATGCAAATCAAGACTCTATTGACACAACACATCTCACCTATCACACTGGAAAATTTCCAAAGCATGAAAGTACAGCTTGTTGGTGAGGCTGTATGGAAACAGACACTTTCATACATTGCTGGTAAACATGAAAAATGGCACAAATCCTATGGGAGGGAACTTGGCAATATCTAACAAATATACAAATCTACCATTTAATCCAGAAATTTACTCAAGATACAATATGTACAAAACTATTTATTGCAGCATTATTTGTGATTACAAATATTAGAAATAATCAAAATGCATAAGTATGCAAAAGCATTGAAAAAAATATAGTACACACCACACAACAGAGTTTTATACAGATTTAAAAAAAATAATGAAGGTCTCTATGAGGCAACATGGACTGATTTTCAGCATATGTAGTTAAGGTGAAAAAAGTAAAGTGCAGAAGACTTCATATTGTATGTTACTTTTTGTGTAACAAAGAAAATTTAAAAACATACATACAGGTCCAGAGACAAGAAGGTGGAGCAGAAGGATGTGAACTCACCTCTTCTTACGCAAACACCAAAATCACAACTAACTGCTGAACAACCATCGACAAAAAAACTCTGGAACCAGCTGCTGCTTCCAGGATGCTCCTCGGCTGGCCATGCCAGCCCAAGGGCTGGTAAGGTCCCCAGGTCTGGCCCACCACACCCGCCCATGGGAGCTGCTGCCACCACCACTCAGGGCCAGCTGTCAGCCCTCAGCCCTGTGGAGTTCCAGGCTCCCTTGTCAGCTGCACTGCCCCACCCTGTCCTGCCCCAATCTGCAGCACCTGGCTGGCATGCACTCTACCTCCCCTGGCTGAGCCCCCCACTGCCGCAGGACCAGAGTGGATGTACAAGGTACTAGGACTAGATGGTGGACTAGAAGGACATGAGTTTACCTATTCCTATGAAAACACCAAAATTGTAACTAATTGCTGAAAAACCATCGACAGAAAAATTCAGGAACCTACTAAAAAAGATATCCTACACCCAAAGACAAAGAAGAAGCCACAACAAGACAGTAGAAGGGGCACAATCGCGATAAAATCAAATCCCATACCTGCTGGGTGGCAACCCACAAGCTGGAAAATAATTATATCACAGAGGCTCAACCACAGTAGTGAAAGTTCTGAGACCTATGTCAGGTTCCCCAGCCTGGGGGTCTGGCAAAGGAGGAGGAGACCCCAAAGAACCTGTCTTTGAAGGCCACGGAGGTTTGACTGCAGGAATTCCACAGGACTGGGGGAAACAGAAACTCATAATTTTGAAGGGTGCAGACAAGATCTCGTGAGCACCAGGAACCAGGGAGAAAAGCAGTGACCTCATAAGAGCCTGGGCTAGACATACCTGCTGATATCGGAGGGTCTCCTGCAGAGGCAGTGGGTGGCTGTGGCTCTCTGGGGGTACAAACACATTGGTGGCAGTAGTTCAGGGGATTACTGATTGGAATGAGCCCTCCTGGAGGCCACCATTTTCTCACCAAGACCTAGCTCCACACAACATCCTGTAAGCCTCCAGTGCTGGGATGCCTCAGGCCAAACAACCAACAGGGTGAGAACACAGCCCCACCCGTCAGCACACAGACTGCTTGAAGTCTTCCTGAGCACACAACTTCCCGTTAAACACATGCCCTGGAAAAGTCCTGCCCACCAGAGGGACAAGACTTCACTCACCAGTGGGTAGGAACCAGTTGCTCTCACCAGGAAGCCTGCACAGCCTCTTAGACAGACTCATCCACCAGGGGGCAGGCAGCAGAAGCAAGATGAACTACAGCCCTGGAGTCTGCACAGCAGAAACCACAATCACAGAAAGTTAGGCAAAAATGAGACAGCAGAGGAATATGGCCCAGATGAAGGAACAAGATAAAACCCCAGAACAACAACTAAGTGAAGTGGAGATGGGCAATCTACCTGAAAAAGAATTCACAGTAATGATACTAAAGATGATCCAAGATCTCAGAAAAACAATGGAGGCACAGATTGACAAGATACAAGAAATCTTTAACAAAGACCTAGAAGAACTAGAGAACAAACAAACAGAGATGAACAAGATGACAAGTGAAATGAAAAATGCACTAGAAGGAATCAATAGCATGTTAACTGAGGCAGAAGAATGGATAAGTGAGCTGGAAGACAGAATGGTAGAAATCACTGCCACAGAACAAAGAAAAAAGAATGAAAATAAATGAAGACAGTCTAAGAGACCTCTGGAACAACATTAAACATACCAAAGTGTGCATTACAGAGGTCCCAGAAGGAGAAGGGAGAGAGAAAAGATGTGAGAAAACATTTGAAAACATAATAGACGAAAACTTCCATAACATGGGAAAATAAACAGTCACCCAAGTGCAGGAAGGGCAGAGAGTCCCAGGCAGGATAAACCCAAGGAGGAACACACCGAGACACATAGTAATCAAATTGACAAAAATTAAAGACAAAGAAAAAATATTAAGAGCAACAAGGGAAAAGCAACAAATAACATACAAGGGAACTCACATAGATTATCAGCTGATTTCTAAGCAGAAAATCTGCAGGCCAGAAGGAAGTGCCATGATACATTTAAAGTGATGAAAGGGAAGGACCTACAATGAAGAACACTCTACCCAATAGGGCTCTCATTCTGATTCGATGAAGTAATCTAAAGCTTTAGAGACAAGCAAAAGCTAAGAGAATCCAGCACCACCAGACCAGCTTTGCAACAAATGCTAAAGAAAATTTTCTAGGTGGAAAAGAAAAAGCCACAATTAAAAATTAGGAAATTGTGAATGGAAAAGCTCAAAGGTAAAGGCAAAAATACAGTAAAGGTAGGAAATCAACCACACACAAATATGATTATCACAACTAGCAATCAGGAGAAGAGGAGAGTACAAATGCAGAATATTAGAAATGCATTTGAAATTAAAATAACATCAACTTAAAACAACCTTGTCTCTATATACACTGCTGAATCAAAATCTCACTGTAACCACAAATTGAATATCTACAACAGAAATACACTCACAAAAGAAAAACGAATCCAAACACAACACTAAGGTTAGGCATCACATGACAAGAGAAGAGAACAAAAGAGGAAGGGAAGAAAAAAGACCTACAAAAACAAATGCAGAGCAGAAGCAAGAAGAACTACAATCCTGCAGACTGTGGAACACAAACCACATTCACAGATGGATAGACAAGACGAAAAGGCAGAGGGCTACGTACCAGGTGAAGGAACAAGATAAAACCCCAGAAAAACAACTAAATGAGGTGGAGATGGCAACCTTCCAGAAAAAGAATTCAGAATAATGATAGTGAAGATGATCCAGGACCTTGGAAAAAGAATGGAGGCAAAGATCGAGAAGATGCAAGAAATGATTAACAAAGACCTAGAAGAATTAAATAACAAACAAACAGGGATGAACAATAAAATAACTGTAATGAAAACTACACTACAACGAATCATTAGCAGAATAACTGAGGCAGAAGAACGGATAAGTGACCTGGAAGACAGAATGGTGGAATTCACTGCTGCAGAACAGAATAAAGAAAAAGAATGAAAAGAAATGAAGACAGCCTAAGAGACCTCTGGAAGAACATTAAACACAACAACATTCGCATTATAGGGATCCGAGAAGAAGAGAGAGAGAAAGGAACAGAGAAAGTATTTGAAGAGATTATAGTCGAAAACTTCCCTAACATGGGAAAGGAAATAGCCACCCAAGCCCAGGAAGCACAGAGAATCCCATACAAGATAAACCCAAAGAGAAACACGCCAAGACACATAGTAATAAAATTGGCAAAAATTAAAGACAAAGAAAAATTATTGAAAGCAGCAAGGGAAAAACAACAACATACAAGGGAACTCCCGTAAGGTCAACAGCTGATTTCTCAGCAGAAACTCTACAAGGCAGAAGGGAGTGGCATGATATACTTAAAGTGATGAAAGGGAAGAACCAAACAAATGGGACCTAATGAAACTTCAAAGCTTTGGCACAGCAAAGGAAACCATAAACAAGACGAAAAGACACCCCTCTAAATGGGAGAAAATATTTGCAAGTGAATCAACGGACAAAGGATTAATCTCCAAAATATATAAACAGCTCATGCAGCTCAATATTAAAAAAAACAAACAATCCAATCCAAAAATGGGCTGAAGACCTAAATAGACATTTCTCCAAAGAAGACATACAGATGGCCAAGAAGCACATGAAAAGCTGCTCAACATAGCTAATTGTTAGAGAAATGCAAATCAAAACTACAATGAGGTATCACCTCACACCAGTTAGAATGGGCATCATCAGAAAACCTACAAAAAACAAATGCTGTAGAGGGTGTGGAGAAAAGGGAACCCTCCTGCACTGTTGGTGGGGATGTCAATTGATACAGCCACTATGGAGAACAGTATGGAGTTTCCTTGAAAAACTAAAAATAGAATTACCATATGATCCAGCAATCCTACTACTGGTCATATACCCAGAGAAAACCATAGTTCAAAAAAACACATGCACTCCAATGTTCATTGCAGCATGCAGCACTATTTACAATAGCCAGGTCACAGAAGCCACCTAAATGCCTATCAACAGATGAATGGATAAAGAGGATGTGGTACATATATACAATGGAATATTACTCAGCCAGGAAAAGGAACGAAATTGGGTCATTTGTTGAGACGTGGATGGACTTAGGGACTGTCATACAGAGTGAAGTAAGTCAGAAAGAGAAAAACAAATATCGTATATTAAAGCATATATGTGGAACCTAGAAAAATGGCACAAATGAACCGGTTTGCAGGGCAGAAATTGAGGCACAGATGTAGAGAACAAACGTATGGACACCACGGGGGGATAGCCATGCGGGGGTGGGTGTGGGTTTGGTGGTGTGATGAACTGGACAACTGGGATTGACATGTATACACTGATGTGTATAAAATTGATGACCAGTAAGAACCTGCTCTATAAAAAAATAAAGTTAAATTATTAAAAAAACAACAAAAAAAACAAATCCAAAACAAGTGAGAAAATGGCAACAGGAATATACATTTCAGTAATTACCTTAAACATAAATGGATTAAATGCTCCAACCAAAACACATAGACTGGCTGAATGCATACAACAACAAAACCTGTATATATGCTGTCTACAAGAGACCCAATTTAGATCTAAGGACACATACAGACTGAAAGTGAGGGGATGGAAAAAGTTATTCCATGCAAATGGAAATCAAAAGAAAGCTGGAGTAGCAATACTCGTATCAGACAAAATAGACTTTAAAATAAAGACCGTTACAAGAGACAAAGAATGACACTACATAATGATCAAGTGACTAATCCAAGAAGAAGATATAACAATTATATACCCAACACAGAAGCACCTCAATATATAAGGCAAATGCTAACAATAAAAGGAGAAATCGACAGTAACACAAAAATAATGGGGGTTCTCTAACACCTCACTTTCATCAATGGACAGATCATCCAGACAGAATATTAATACAGAAACACAGGTCTTCAATGATATATTAGACCAGTTGGACTTAATTAATATTTATAGAGCATCCCATCCAAAAGCAGCAGAATACACATTCTTCTCAAGTACATATGAAACATTCTCCAGGATTGATAACATGCTGGGCCACAAAGGGAGCATTTGGTAAATATAAGAAAATCGGAATCATATCAAAGCATCTTTTCCAACCACAAAGCTATGAGAATAGAAATCAACTACAAGAAAAACACTGTAAAAACCACAAACACGTAGAGGCTAAGCAATATGCTACTACACAACCAATGGGTCACTGAAGAAATCAAACAGGAAATCAAAAAATACCTAGAGAAAAAAGACTACGAAAACATGATGATCCAAAACCTATGGGACGCAGCAAAAGCAGTTCTAAGAGGGAAGTGCATAGCAATAAAATCTTACCTCAGGACACAAGAAAAATCTCAAACAACCTAACCTTACACCTAAAGCAACTAGAGAAAGAACAAACAAAACCCAAAAGTTAGCAGAAGGAAAGAAATCATAAAGATCAGAGCAGAAATAAATGAAATAGAGACTAAAAAAATAATAGAAAAGATCAACAAAACTAAAAGCTGGTTCTTTGAAAAGATAAACAAAATTGATAAACCTTGAGCTAGACTCTTCAAGAAAAAAAGGAAGAGGGCTTAAATCTATAAAATTATAAATGAAAAAGGAAAAGTTACAATGGACACCATAGAAATACAAAGGATCATAAGAGACTACTACAAGCAACTATATGCCAATAAAATGGACAAGATAGAAGAAATGGACAAACCCTTAGAAAGGTACAATCTCCCAAGACTGAACCAGGAAGAAATAGAAAATATGAACAGACCAATAACAAGAACTGAAATTGAAACTGTTATCAAAAACTCCCAACAAACAAAAGTCCAGGACCAGATGGCCTCACAGGTGAATTCTACCAAACATTTGCACAAGAGTTAACACCAATCCTTATGAAACTATTCCAAAAAACTGCAGAGGAAGGAACACTACCAAACTTATTCTACAAGGCCACCATCACCCTGATACCAAAACCAGAAATATATACCACAAAAAGGAAAATTACAGGCCGATATCACTGATAAATAGGCACAAAAATCCTCAACAAAATACTAGCAAACCAAATCCAACAATACACTAAAAGGATCATACACCATGATCAAGTGGGATTTGCCCCAGGGATGCAGGATTTCTTAATACCCACAAATCAAGCAGTGTGATACACCACATTAACAAATGGAAGAATTAAAAACCATATGATCATTTCAATAGATGCAGACAAAACTTTTGATGAAATTCAACATCCATTTATGATAAAAACTCTCCAGAAAGTGGGCATACAGGGAACATACCTCAACATAATAAAGGCCATATATGACAAACCTACAGCTAACATCATACTCAATGTTGAAAAGCTAAAAGCATTTCCTCTAAGATCAGGAACAAGACAAGAATGTCCACCTCCACCACTTTTTCAACATAATACTGGAAGTCCCAGCCACAGCAAACAGAGAAGAAAAATAAAAGGAATCCAAATTGGAAAAGAAGCAGTAAAACTGTCACTGTTTGTAGATGACAGGATACTATACATAGAATATCCTAAAGATGCTACCAGAAAACTACTAGACCTCATTAATGAATTTGGTAAAGTTGAGTTACAGGATACAAAATTAATACACAGAAATCTGTTGCATTCCTATACACTAACAACAAAAGACCAGAAAGAGAAATTAAAGAAACTATCCCATTTACCATCACATCAAAAAGAATAAAATACCTAGGAATAAACCCACCTGGGGAGGAAAAGACCTGTACTCTGAAAACTATAAGATGCTGATGAAAGAAACTCAAGATGACACAAACAGATGGAAAGGTAAACCATGTTCTTGGACTGGAAGAATCAATATTATCAAAATGACTGTACTACCCAAGGCAATCTACAGATTCAGTGCAATCCCTATCAAATTACCAATTTCATTTTTCACAGAACTAAAACAAAAAAAATTTTAATTTATATGGAAACGCAAAAGACCATGAATGTCCAAAGCAATCTTGAGAAAGAAAAGCAGAGCTGGAAGCATCAGGCTCCCTGACTTCAGACTATACTACAAAGCTATAGTCAACAAAACAGTATGGTACTGGCACAAAAACAGAAATATAGATCAATGGAATAGGATAGAGAGCCCAGAAATAAACCCATGCACATATGGTCAATTAATCTACAACAAAGGAGGCAAGGCTATATCTTGGAGAAAACAGAGTCTCTTCAATAAATGGTGATGGGAAAACTAGACATCTACTTGTAAAAGAATGAAATTAGAACATTCTTTAACACCATACACAAGAATACACTCAAAATGGATTAAAGACCTAAATGTAAGACCTGATACTATAAAACTCTTAGAGGAAAACATAGGAAAAACACTCTTTGACATAAATTGCAGCAAGGTCTTTTTTGATCTGACTCCTAGAGTAATGGAAATAAAAATGAAAATAAACAAAAGGGATCTAATTAAACTCCAAGGCTTTTGCACAGCAAAGGAAACCATAAACAAAATAAAAAGACAACCCAGTGAATGGATGAAAATATTTGCAAACGACATGACCAACAAGGGCTTAATCTCCAAAATCTATAAACAGCTCATGCAGCTCAATGTCAAAAAAACAAACAACCCAATCACAAAGTGGGCAGAAGACCTAAATAGACATTTCTCCAAAGAAGACATACAGATGGCCAAGAAGCACATGAAAAGCTTCTCAACATAGCTAATTGTTAGAGAAATGAAAATCAAAACTACAATGGGGTATCACCTCACACTAGTCAGAATGGCCATCATCAAAAAGTCTACAAACAATAAATGCTGGAGAGGGTGTGTGGAAAAGGGAACCCTCCTACACTGTTGGTGGGAATGTACATTGGTATAGCCACAATGGAGAAGAGTATGCAGGTTCTTAAAAAACTAAAAATAGTTTAGTGATGATCCAGCAATCCCACTCTTGGGCATATATCTGGAGAAAACCATGGTTTGAAAGGATACATGCACCCCAATGTTCATTGCAGTGCTGTCTACAATAGTCAAGGCATGGAAGCAACATAAATGTCCATCAACAGATCAATGGGTAAAGAAGATGTTGTACATATATACAATGCAATTTTACTCAGCCATTAAAATAATGAAATAATGCCATTTGCAGCAACATGGATGGGTATGGAGATTATTATCCTAAGTGAAGTAAGACAAAGAAAGACAAATACATGATAATGCTTATATGTGGAATCTAAAAAAAAAAATGGTAGAAATGAACTTATCTACAAAACAGAAACAGACTCACAGTCTTAGAGAAACAAACTTATGGTTACCAAAGGGGAAAGTTGTGGGGGGTGGGGAGGGATAAATTGGAAGTTTGGGATTGACATATACATACTACTATATTTAAAATAGATAACCAACAAGGACCTACTGTATAGCACAGTGAACTCTGCTCAATATTCTTTAATAAACTAAATGGTAAAAGAATTTGAAAAAGAATAGATGCATGCATATGTATAAGTGAATCACTTTGCTGTACACCTGAAACTAACACGACATTGTTAATCAACTATACTCCAATATAAAATAAAATTTTTTAAAAAACAAAAACAAAAAAATACATGTATCTGTCAATTTTGAAAAAAGAAATATAAGTAATACAAACCAGAAATCAAACCTATAAGATGGATGAGGAGGGGTTTTTTTTTCTTTTGGAAACAGGTTTATATTCTACACATTAAAATATATATATAATTAAATCAATAAAGGTGGAGGGGAAAAACCCAAACTGAATACAAACAGGAACAAACAAAGCCAACTGTATTTCAAATTAATAACATATCTATCATGAAGGGGGAAAAGCAAATCCATGTAACTTTTGAACAGAGTACTTGAAATATATACCTTCAATCTAGGGGTCAAAAAAGGAACTGCCAACAAATCCTGAACTCATTTTAGTAGGTTTCCTGTTCATAGTGGTGTGGTTGCAGCTATTCTGAAACTACTTTTTGTATATTATATGATGGAGCAATGGGAAAATGTGTTGCTGTCATTGGGAGTCAGAATTCTACCTACAGAAGAAGCAAGATGCAGATATAAAAAGGAGAGAACCAAGGAATTAGCCTATAGGATTGGCTTAAAGTTATCAATATAAAGTCCTGATTTCTGATCAATGTTTCCTAGCTCTGTCTACTGCAAGAACCTATATGTTATGATATCCTAAGAGCAATGTGTACATCTAGCACCCAGATTTTGGTTTCTCAATACCATTCCCCACCAAAAGGAACCACAACTCCTTGGAGAAGTGGGTCATTCCATGGCTGGAGCAAGGAAGTTATAGTTAAGCCTGGAATATCCTATTGTGCCAAGAAGTGAAGAAATGCTCCAAAACTGATGGAAGAAGTTTGAAAGAATTGTAAGGGGCTCCTCAACATGTCTTTACCTCTGTACCTCAAAGGAAACTCAATTTGTATGAAAGGAAATTCCTTATCTTTCTCCCTAAACCTGCTCCTTTATTTCAGTTCCAGGCACTCAAGTCCACCAACGCAAGAAATCAGAGTCATTTCTTTTTCTCCCTTTCACACACGTGAAGGATTCAGCTGATATCATGACAAAAACATTTACATTTTTTTCTCTTACCTCCTGGGCCTGATAGATCTAAAATCGCCAGATCAATTTCGAGCTTTACTTACAGATATACTAGTCAACAAGAAGAAATGTTAACAATTGCATAACATTAATATGAACAGAGCTTACTGCTTTAACTAAAGTCCAAATATTGTATGGTATTTTAGAACCAACCAGCCCTCAAACATATAGAACACAGATAACATATGTCAACTATAAACAACTATTGGATTGGCCAAAAGGTTCATTTGGTTTTTTCCGTAAGATGGCCCTAGTGGCACTTAGTTTTCTTTAACTTCATTTGAAACAATTTTGTTAGATTGTATGTGACAGCTGTCATATCATCATGCATTTTAGAATATTACTCATCAAAATGGGTGAATTTTTGTGTAGCCACTTTAATACTGAAGATGGAAGAAAAACAGCAACATTTTCAGCATATTATGCTTTATTATCTCAAGAAAGGTAAAAACGCAACTGAAACAAACAAAAAAAAGATTTGTGCAGTGTACAGAGAAGGTGCTGTGACTGACTGAACATGTCAAAAGTGGTTTGCGAAGTTCTCTGCTAAAGATTTCTTGTTGGACAATGCTGGTCTCAGGTAAACCAGCTGAAGTTGATAGCAATCAAATCGAAACAATAATTGAGAACAATCAACGTTATACCATGCGGGAGATAGCTGCCATACTAAAAATATCCAAATCAAGCACTGAAAATCATTTGCACCAGCCTGGTGATGTGAACCGCTTTGATGAGTTCCACATAAGTTAAGCGAAAAAAACCTTCTTGACTGTATTTCTGCATGTGATTCTCTACTTAAATGTAATGAAAACGTTCTGTTTTTAAAACAAATTGTGACGGGCGATGAAAAGTGGATACTGTACAACAATGTGGAACAGAAGAGATCGTGGGGCAAGGGAAATGAACCACCACCAACCACACCAAAGCCTCATCTTCATCCAAAGAAGGTGATGTGTATATGGTGAGATTGGAAGGGAGTCCTCTATTATGAGCTCCTTCTGGAAAAGCAAATGATTAATTCCAACAAGTACTGCTCCCAACTAGACCAACTGAAAGCAGCACTCGACAAAAAGTGTCCAGAATTAGTCAAGAGAAAATGCATAATCTTCCATCAGGATAACGCAAGATCGCATGTTTCTTTGATGACCAGGCAAAAACTGTTACAGCTTAGCTGGGAAATTCTGATTCATCTGCTGTATTCACAAGACATTGCACCTTTGGATTTCCATTTATTTTGGTCTTTACAAGATTCTCTTAAGGGAGAAATTTCAATTCCCTGGAAGACTGTAAAAGGCACCTGGAACAGTTCTTAGCTCAAAAAGATAAAAAGTTTTGGGAGGATGGAATTGTGAAGTTGCCTGAAAAATGGCAGAGGTAGTGGAACAAAAGGGTGAATACATTGTTCAAGAAAGTTCTAGGTGAAAATGAAAAGCGTCTTTTACTTTTACTTAAAAACTGAAAGAACTTTTTGGCCAGCCAATACTTTGTTGGCATCCACCAGTTTTTGAGTTTTTATATATTTAAGCCCAAATTACACATGCAGCCAGGAAAGGAGTTATTAGAATAGCAGATCTGACAAATATACCAAAAATAGCAGCTAATAGACATTACCAGGTTAAAATTAGATTCTCTATGAATCAACATTACAGACTACGGAATATGCCTTCTAACTTAGAGTGTTGAGGTAATATGGTGGGCTAAGAACATGAGCTGTGTAGCCATATTGCCCAAGTTTGAATCCCAGTTCCACAACTTTAGTTATGTGACCATGTGCAAATTCTTTACCCCTCTATCTCCTTTTCCCCAACTGAAAAATGACAGTAATGATAATAGTACCTGTCTCAGGAACGTTGGGAAAATTAACATCAATTGGTATACGTTAAACACTTGGTACACTCCCTGGCACACCAAGAAATCATGGTGATGATGGTGATAAAGATGAATTCTATTAGTATATATTCTATTAGGGAATTGACAGTTCCCCTCACTCTCCCCTCTGCAAAGATGATGCTTAAATGTAGTACTGAAGGGCTAAAGGGTTTGGAACTGTGAATTCTCAAGAAGTGCAACACTATTTACAATAGCCAAAACATGGAAGCACCTAAATGTCGATC
This sequence comes from Monodon monoceros, assembly GCF_005190385.1. NCBI lineage: Eukaryota > Metazoa > Chordata > Mammalia > Artiodactyla > Monodontidae > Monodon > Monodon monoceros. Next base: position 51,620,224 of record NW_021703772.1, on the reverse strand, counting down.
GACAGATGAATGGATAAAGAAGATGTGGTACATGTACACAATGGAATATTACTCAGCCACAAAAAAAATTTAATACCATTTGCAGTAACATGGATGAACCAAGAAATTATCATACTAAGTGAAGTAAGTCAGAGAAGACAAATATCATATGATATCACTTATATGTGGAATCTAAAAAAAATGATACAAATGAACTTATTTATAGGACAGAAATAGAAAACAAACTTATGGTTACCAAAGAGGAAGGTGGGGAAAGATAAACTAGGATCTTGAGAGTAACATATACACACTACTATATATAAAATAGATAACCAACAAGGTCCTACTGTATAGCACAGGAACTATACTCAGTATCTTGTGATAATCAATTATGGAAAAGAATCTTAAAAAATGAATATATATATCCATATATATAGATATATATGGATATATATATGGTGGGCCAAAAAGTGCCTTTGGTTTTTAAGTAAAAATAAAAGACACATTTTTCATTTTCAAGAACTTTCTTGAACAACGTATTCATCCTTTTGTACCACTACCTTCTGCCATTTTTCAGGTAACTTCACAATTCCATCTTCCCAAAACTTTTTATCTTTTTGAGCTAAGAACTGTTCCAGGTGCCTTTTACAGTCTTCCAGGGAATTGAAATTTTTTCCGTTAAGAGACTTCTGTAAAGACCGAAATAAATGGAAATCCGAAGGTGCACTGTCTAGTGAATACGGCAGATGAATCAGAATTTCCCAGCTAAGCTGTAACAGTTTTTGCCTGGTCATCAAAGAAACACGTGATCTTGCGTTATCCTGATGGAAGATTACGCATTTTCTCTTGACTAATTCTGGACACTTTTTGTCGAGTGCTGCTTTCAGTTGGTCTAGTTGGGAGCAGTACTTGTTGGAATTAATCATTTGCTTTTCCAGAAGGAGCTCATAATAGAGGACTCTCTTCCAATCTCACCACATACACATCACCTTCTTTGGATGAAGATGAGGCTTTGGTGTGGTTGGTGGTGGTTCATTTCACTTGCCCCACGATCTCTTCTGTTCCACATTGTTGTACAGTATCCACTTTTCATCGCCCGTCGCAATTTGTTTTAAAAACGGAATGTTTTCATTACATTTAAGTAAAGAATTGCATGCACAAATACAGTCAAGAAGGCTTTTTTCACTAAACTTATGTGGAACCCATGGACTTCCCTGGTGGCACACTGGTTAAGAATACGCCTGCCAATGCAGGGGACGCAGGTTCGATCCCTGGTCCGGGAAGATTCCACATGCTGTGGAGAAACTAAGCCCATGTACCACAACTACTGAGCCTGCATGCCACAACTACTGAAGCCCGCACACCTAGAGCCCTTGTTCTGAAACAAGAGAAGTCACTGCAATGAGAAGCCTGCGCACCACAACGAAGAGTAGACCCCACTCACTGCAACTAGAGAAGGCCTACGCACAGCAACAAAGACCCAACACAGCCAAAAATAAATTTAAAAAATAAAATTAAATAAATAAAAATAAAAAATAAACTTATGTGGAACCCAAACATCAAAGCAATTCACATAACCAAGCTGGTGCAAATGATTTTCAACACTTGATTTGGATATTTTGAGTATGTCAGCTATCTCCTGCATTGTATAACATTGATTGTTCTCAATTATCATTTCGATTTGATTGCTATCAACTTCAACTGGTCTACCTGACCGTGGAGCATCGTCCAGTGAGAAATCTCCAGCACGAAACTTCACAAACCACTTCTGACATGTTCGATTAGTCACAGAAAATTCTCCATACGCTGCACAAATCTTTTTTTGCATTTCAGTTGTATTTTTACCTTTCTTGAAATAATAAAGCATAATGTGCTGAAAATGTTGCTTTTTTTCTTCCATCTTTAATATTAAAATATTAAAATTTGCCTATTTTGATAAGTCCTTTTTAAAATTTATTTCTTTATTTTTAATTAATTAATTAATTTTGGGGGGGCTGTGTTGGGTCTTCGTTGCTGTGCGTCGGCTTTCTCTAGTTGCAGTGAGCAGGGGTACTCTTCACTGTGGTGCGCGGGCTTCTCATTGTCGTGGCTTCTCTTGTTGTGGAGCACAGGCTCTAGGCATGCAGGCTTCAGTAGTTGTGGCACGTGGGCTCAGTAGTTGTGGCTTGCAGGCTCTAGAGCTCAGGCTCAGTAGTTGTGGCACACGGGCTTAGTTGATCCGTCGCATGTGGGATCTTCCCGGGCCAGAGCTCGAACCCATGTCCCTTGCTTTGGCAGGCAGATTCTTAACCACAGAGCCACCAGGGAAGCCCTAATTTACTTTTTTAAAGTTTTTTTTTTTTGATGTGGAACATTTTTAAAGTCTTTATTGAATTTGTTACAATATTGCTTCTGCTCTATGTTTTTAGTTGCTTGGCCACGAGGCATGCGGGATCCTAGTTCCTTGACCAGGGATCGAACCCACACACCCTGCATTGGAAGGCGAAGTCCCAACCACTGGACCACCAGGGAAGTACCTTGATAAGTCCTTTTTTAAACGCACGTTGATATGACTGCAGTCACATACAATCTACCAAAATTGTTTTGAATGAAGTTAAAGACAACTAAGAGGTACTAGAGCTTGCAGAAACAAACAAATCTTTTGGCCCACTCAATATATATAACTGAATCACCTTGCTATACACCTGAAAGTAACACAACATTGTAAGTCAACTATATTGCAATAAAATTTTTTTAAAAATAAAAAAGTTTGAGAAGTGCAACACTAACTTGGAGAGCTATGTGATAATAAGAAAAGTTACCCTTTATTGAGTGCCTGCTGTTTGATACACATTACATATTTAAGTATCACAATAATCTTGCAAGATTGGTATCACTGACTTCATTTTACAAACAGAAAGCCAAAGGCTCAGAGAAGACATGAAGATAAGGTACACAGCTAAGTAAGTAGTAAAACTAGGAACCAAATCCAGATTATCCAAATAAAAACTCCACAGGTCTAAATAACTCATTCATAATCCAGCAATGATGGATTTTCCATTCAAGTAAAAGGAGGATAAAAAGAATTGAACCCAGCCATGCTACCCTAGGGTGATGATCCTTTCCACCCTTCTTGGTGGTTAGGACTAAGTCACCTTGTTTCTGACAGATTTAATGGTATCTGTGGTGAGCTGTTTAGGACGTTTCAAAACAATAATATGTGGTGTTTGAACTTGAAAGTCCTTTGATTCTTTATGTATTACAAAATGGAAATTTTTATTTTTGATAGGACATTCAGACAAATCAGAAGTTTCTAAAGAATAACACTTTCCTCTCCTTCTAGATAAAAAACCACTGGTAAAAGTTGGGCATGCATCCTGTAAGACTATTTTGAGCCTTCCAGTCTGGCAGGTCCAAACTTGGGGAATAGGAAAGGCTTGTCCTGGAAGATTTCAAAGGGACCCTGTCCTTTGCCAATATCAAGATTCAGTACAAGCTGGCTTTGCTGGATCACTGATTTCTTCGGTGTCTCATCTTCTAGAAATTCTTCAACCACATGGCCCATTGATGTTATCCTTTCCAGTGCTGCCACGGATTTTTTTTTAATGTAAAGTGTATTTATTTTAAAAAAATACAAAAACTACAAGTCTGTCTTTCTTTGTTTATGGCCTTTCCCTGTTCTCTTTTACCAAAGTGGGGTCTGTCCCTTTCCTTGTAGCTCTAGTCAGGCAATAAAGACGCCTTCCAAGAGAGCTGCCACAGATTTTTTTTTCAATATACTTGATAATAATATATTTAGTTCCAAATACATAACATAGTCTGTTATACTCTGCCTTTTAAGAAACTAATACCACTCTTTAAAAATAGATAGATAGATAGATAGATAGATAGATGATAGATAAAGTTTTCAAACCTTTCTGTTGGGAGGCAGCGTGGCTTAGGAAAAATCAGGTGGATTTTTGAGTTAGAAAAGCCTGGGCTTGAACCTCATTCCACCACTATTTTTTAACTGCATGACCCAGGAGTCAATCCATCTCTCAGAGTTCTATTTCCATAGTTATTTGTGAAGATTAAAAAAAAAAAAATCTTGACCACAATAAAAGTGTTGTGGTTAAGATTCAGTGAGTTGGGGCTTCCCTGGTGGCGCTGTGGTTAAGAATCCACCTGCCAATGCAGGAGACAGAGGTTCAAGCCCTGGTCCAGGAAGATCCCACATGCCGCAGAGCAGCTAAGCCCGTGCTCCACAACTACTGTGGCTGCACTCTAGAGCCCGCAAGCCACAACTACTGAGTCTGTGTGCCACAACTACTCAAGCCCACACGCTGCAACTACTGAAGCCCGCACGCCACAACTTCTGAAGTCTGCGCGCCTAGAGCCCGTGCCCCGCAACAAGAGAAGCTACCGCAATGAGAAGCCTGCACACTGCAATGAAGAGTAGCCCCCACTCACCGCAACTAGAGAAAGCCCATGCACAGCAACAAAGACCCAACACAGCCAAAAATAAATAAATTTATTAAAAAAAAAAGATTCAGTGAGTTGGTTTATATTAAAAGCAGCAAAGACAATGCCTAACACATACTAGATAATAGATTCAGTTCACTTCACCAACATTGACTGAGCTATGTACTATTAGAAATAAAAAGTAATAATAACAAACATTTATAGAGTACTTACTATACTTGAAACTCTATGTGCTTTAAAAAAAATCTCTGTGCTCAAGAGAGCTTTCAGTCTAATAAGGTATCATCTATATAAGCCAACAATTAGAATGTAAGTGACTGTGTGTTTTATCAGAGGTATATAAGAAGTGCTACAAAAACCTAAAAGAGGAAGTGCCTGGTTTTGCTATGTCAGTTGGCTTCGCAGAGAATTTGGTGGTTACATCAGGCCTTGAACTGCAAAATGGACCTCACTGTGCCAGCAGGACATGAGGAGCAGCCCAAACAGATGGCAGTTCCTAGCTTTGCCACTTACTTTGCACATGGGCAGGCAATGAGGGATGAGAGAACAGGGCCCAGCGTTAGATGCTGCAGAGAGCCCAGGAACCCAGCCATGCAAGCAGTTTCATCTTTGCCCATCTCTTCTCTTTTCATTAAAAAAACAACTAAAGTGTATAACTAGTAGAAACAGAAAATACGCTTTACCAAGTTACGTAATGTTGCACTTGAGGTATTTTTTTCAAAGAATAAAATTTTTAAAATAGATGTTTTCTCTTTAACAATGACAAATAAGGAGAAAAAAAATGGTTGATCTGAAAAATGTTACCTCAACTGTTCAGCATGTAGTCATTGCAAACATCCACCTACCTGTCTCAAACAGTAAATATATTCATATAAGGTTATAATAAAATTCGTGGAGTTACATATAATATCTATATAAATACAGAATTTCATTACCATTAATGGTAGTCTAATGAATACCAGGGGGCTTAATAATTATTTGTCACAATATGAAATATTATGTATTTACTAGTTATGCATACTGTGAGAATGCTGCTTTATTTCTTTTTACTTCATTTCTTTCCAGCGAAAAAGTTGTTAAATGACAGTCCATTATACTCTCATCTAAGGATTGATCCAAATTTTAATATCTCCTGTAGGCTAACAGCATTTGTGATTTGTTTAGGGAACTCTGATAAACATAGAGCCTGGAAATCAGTCACAAACCAGTGTATTTATATGTGTTTTAAAATTCCTTTAGGCTAATAGAAAGAACTCTTTGCCATCTTTTTCATAGTGCATTCCTAATCCATTCCAAGGCATTTGAGAAATCTCAATTAATAATGGTGACAGTCATGAGGAGGAACTTTTTTTAAGGACCGAGAAACGCATTAGTGTATTACTGCTCGCCCTGAATGCAGAGGGTTACCTTTAGAACTCCAAGGATCCAGAGTTCTGGATCATATCATTTTTGGAAAAGAAGTCTAGAAAGGGATAATCTTCAAACAAGATAATGTAGCTCCTTCCTAACAAGAAAAGTGTTTGAAGTCCTTTTTTCAGGATAGAGTCTAAACTGTACAGTAAATATAGTATACTTTAAGAATTGTATATGACAGACCAGATAGGCAATAGCACATCAGTCAAAGGTTCATGTTCCAGATTCAGGCAGTTACGAATTTGTTTCCAGCTCCTTCACCATACAGTAGGTGTGTAACTTCAGACTAGCCAATTTTTAAACTATTTAAACCTTAGTTTTCTAATGTATAAACTAAGATGAAGAGTATATTAACAAAAATAATTTACTTAATTCTACTATTTGCTAAATCATGCATTATTTTAACTCAAACCTCACAACAAAACTCATAAAATAAGCAATATCATTCCCCTTTTCACATGAGAATATGTTTATACTTCTTGATGCTATTATTACAAGGATTTAATGAGATAATAAAAATTATTTACAAGAGTGGCACATAGTAAATGCTTAATAAATGTTAGCTATTAAGATTTAAATTTTTTATCATTAAGATTTAAATAATGACTTCTCTATAATTCAGTAAAGGGAGAAATATTAACTAATTCATTTAACAGCATGAAAACTTAATTCAACATTTTACTGGAAATATTTAGAAAAGTTCTTATTTAGTCTTTGATATAATCACATGATAAAATGTGACAAAGCATACCTAATTTTTTTCTCCAGAGAAGAAATTTATTTACACAAAAGACATAGTCAAAAAGAACTTTTATACAGAAAAAGCATTAGAAATATATTAGAAATAACTTGAGAATAAATATATCTCCTAATTTCTTTTCTCAAGGTAGTCTGTAATGACTGAAGCAGGAATATAATTTTCTTTTATAAGGCATCAACAACTTGTTTTTAAACATAATTGTCATCAATTATATGCAAAATCTATCCCTCTCTTAGGATAAAAATGTTACAGAGGCCTGTGAGAAACCCTTTGGAAGGTGGACTTTTGCCACTCATCCCAAGTATAAACAGCATCAATAGTTTCTAAAGAAGTAACACTAGCTTGCCTTCAGCTGAAGGAGTCATGGCTGTGAGTTAGAGCTGATGCTACTAAGAAAAGAAACTGGAAGGAACAAGAGAAACTTGGCATGCCTCTGTCGGTCTTTTCCGGGCTCTTGTGAACCAGGCCCAAGGTAATGGTCTTGGAAAATAAGTGATAACCTTACATGACTCAGGAATGGGTATTGGCTAACCTGTAGGAATACTTAACAACAAGAATATAAATTATACCTATAATGAGTCATTGCACAGATACCTTTGGTAAGTGTGGAGTGCAGAGTTTTACAGATGTTCATCAAATTAAAATTATGTTGTTCAAATCTCCCACATTTGTGGTTCTTGGCCCTGGCAACACATTAGAATCATTGAAGAGACTTCTCAAGGAAGCTCATGCCTGGGTCCATCCAGACCCATTTAATCAAAACCTCTGAATTCTCAGGCTCAGGAACAGCAAGTCCTAGGGAGGATGAATTTTTTAAAGTAACATGCATACATACATATGTCATAGCGAAAATGTTATCCTTTTTTATTATACCCTATGCTTTTATATTTTCAATTTCTCTTTTTGTTTGATAATTTTCAATTTATTTATTTCATATCCTCTGCTTGTTCTATTATGTGCAGTTCTTGGGGATCTACTGCTATAGTGTATGTCTGCAGACTCTTATTCATGGTGATTTTTCACACTGTTAATTTCTGGAATGGAAATGGCTTGAAATGTTAAGCTGGTACTCTCCAGGTTCAAGATAAATAGTATTTTTTCCTTCTCTTTATTAGCAAATTTTTCAAGATAATGATTTTTCCATATACTTATATTTTCAGTTACAGATTTCATGAAATGGGAGGTTTGGCTTTTAAAAGTTTTATGTACTATCCTTTGAAAAGCTAAGCAGTGTTATTAGTCATTAAGAATTTAATAAAAATTAGTTTACTATCACAGTTTTCCTCTGAATGTCCAGATTAGAAAGCAACAGAAAGTTCAAGGAAGAGAAAAAAGCCAAACCTTTGAAATAATTTATTTTTTGACTCAATTTCAATCTTTGATAACATATATTTTTCTTATTTGCAAATTGATTTGTATTCAATAATTTACAGTTATAGAAAAGAAAAATACATTTAAATATATATTTAATAAGTAATTTCTATTGAAAACAACAAAATTACATGGACACTCGGATAGTTCAAAATATGTGGCTGCCACAGTGACTGTATATTTGGAAGCTTTCTTTAAACAAAGCTTTACTCAGTACTACTGAATATAAAATGCATAAATTAGGAGCTACACTCACTCAAGAGTGAGTGACAGATATGGATTCTGCACAGTGAGGCAACTCCTGGGGGATAGGGTGGTGATAATCTACAGAGCCCAGGTGGAAACCACTACAGGAGGCATACATCACATCATCTTTGTTGGACACAGTGCTTCAAATGGGATTGGACTTTAATATTTATATGTAAATAAGGTAATACATATTTAATCAGTTTCTACATTATTTCAATATATATTGATAGTAAAAATATATTCAACAGTGACACGCATGGTAGAAGGTGGAAGCTCTCAGTGGAGCAGCCGTCCTCCACCACTTACTCAGGCCCACTCCCTCCATCCTGCTCCGCCCCATCCCTGGTATCCCCATCTCCCTCCACAAGTGACTGAGGGTAGAGTGGCCCTAACACCATCCCAGCATGAAGCCTGGGTCCCTGCAGAGGCTGAACTCAGCATCTCTTCCCTCTGCCATCACTGAGCTGCCCCGGAAACCAAGGAGAGAGTAGCACGACCACCAACCCCACCCACGACCACAATGCTGCTAAACTCATGAGGGACACCACTGGCCAAAGCCCCATCTGCCCTCAGGCCCGTGCACCAGGAGAGAAGATAAGATTACAGAGTAGAAGACCTTGAGCTCACCTCCTCCCACGAGAACACCAAAAACACAACTAACTGCTGAACAACCATCAATGAAAAAGACTGGAACCTACCAAAGAGATATTCTACATCCAAAGACAAAAAAGAAATCACAACAAGATGGCAGGAGGGGCACACTCATGATATAATCAAACTCCATACCCCCCAGGGGTGGGCAGCTCACAAACTGGAGAATAATTATATCACAGAAGTTCTCCCATGGGACTGAGAGTTCTGAGCCCTACATCAGGCTCCCAAGTCTCGGGGGTCTGGATGAAGAGCCCCAAGGGCATTTGGCTTTGAAGTCCAGTGGGTCTTGATCACAGGAGCTCCACAGGAATGGGGGAAACAGAGACACCATTCTTGGAGGACACACACAAGGTCTTGTGCACAACAGGACCCAGGGCAAAAACACTGACTTCATATGAGCCTGGGCCAGACCTGCCTCCTGGTCTTGGATGGTCTCCTGGGTTGAAGAGAGGTTGGCTCTGGCTTTCTCTTGGGACATAAAAGCTGGTGACAAACATATCTGGAGTATTCATCTGAAGGCTGACATCCTGCTTGGGATATTAGCACCAAGACCTGGCCCCACCCAACAGCCTGTAGGCTCCAGTGCTCGGATCCCTCAGGCCAAACAACAAACAGGGTGGGAACACAGTCCCGCTCATTAACAGACAGGCTGCCTAAAGACCTCCTGAGCTCAGAGCCACCTGTAGACATGCCCATTTACATGGCCCTGCCCACTAGAGGACCAAGACCCAACTCCACCCACCAATGGGCAGGTACTGGTCCCTCCCACCAGGAAGTCTATAAAATCTAGACTAGCCTCACCTACCAGGAGGCAGAAACCAGAAGTAAGAAATATACAGTCCCACAGCTTGTGGAATTGAGTCTACAAACACATCAGAACCTACCCTTGGACCAGCTGGTACCTGAAGATTGGGTGATGAGAGGGGGGTGTACTGCTTGAACACATAGGACATCCCCCACAGAGGGACACTTCTCCCAGGTCAATAGACACAATTAACCTTCCACATACATAAAAATACAAATAAAAGTTCAGACAAAATGAGATGGCAGAGGAATATGTTCCAGACAAAGGAACAAGATAAAACCCCAGAAGAACAACCAGTGACATGGAGATAGGCAGTCTACCTGAGAAAGAGTTCAGAGTAATGACCATAAAGATGATTCAACAATTCAGGAAAAGAATGGATGCACAGAGCAAGAAGTTATAAGAAGTTTTCAACAAAGAATTAGAAAAAATAAAAAACAACCAATCAGAGTTGAAGAATACAATAACTGCAATGAAAATTACACTAGAAAGAATTAATAGCAGAATAAATGAGGCAGAAGAACAGATAAGTGAGTTGGAAGACAGAATGATGGAAATAACTGCCTTGGAACAGAATAAAGAATGAAAAGAAATGTGGAAATCTAAGAGACCTTTGGGACAACATCAAATGCACCAGCATTTGCACTATAGGGATCCCAGAAGGAAGAGAGACAGAGGGCCTGAGAAGATATTTCAATAGATAATAGCTGAAAACTTCCCTAACGTGGGAAAGGAAGCAGTCACCCAAGTCTAGGAAGTGCAGAGAGTACCATTCAGGATCAACCCAAGGAGGAACATGCTAAGACACTCTGTAATCAAACTGACAAAAATTAAAGACAAAGAAAAAAATATTAAAAGCATCGAGAGTAAAGCAACAAGACATACAAAGGAACCCCCATAATGTTATCAGCTGATTTTTCAGCAGAAACTCTGCAGACCAGAAGGCAGTGGCATGCTATACTTAAAGTGATTAAAGGGAAAAACCTACAACCAAGAATATTCAGCAAGGCTCTCATTCAGATTTGACAGAGAAATCAAAAGCTTTGCAGACAAGCAAAAGCTAAGAGAATTCAGCACCACCAAACCAGCTCTACAACACATGCTAAGGAAATTCCCTAGGAATAAAAGAAAAGGCCACAACTAGAAACAAGAAAATTATGAATGGGAAAGCTCACTGGTAAAGGAAAAACATCCAGTAAAGGTAGGAAGTCACACACACACACACACACATATGATATCTAAATCAATAATCATGAGAATAGGAGAGTACAAATGCAGGATACTGGAAATGCATTTGAAATTAAGAGATCAGCAACTTAAACCAATTATGTATATATATATATAGATTGCTATATCAAAACCTCATGGTAACTGCAAAACAAAATATAGATATACACACAAATAAGAAAAAGGAATCCAAACACAAAACTAAAAATAGTCATCAAATCACAAGACAACAAAAGAGTAAAGGCAGAAAAAAAGACCTACAAAAACAAATTCAAAACAATTAACAAAATGGCAGTAAGAACATACGTATCAATAATTACCTAAAACATAAATGGATTAAATGCTTCAACCAAAAGACGCAGACTGGCTGCAGGGATACAAAAACAAGACCCGTATGTATGCTGTCTACAAGAGACCCACTTCAGACCTAGGGACACATACAGACTGAAAGTGAGGGAATGGAAAAAGTTATTCCAGGCAAATGGAAATCAAAAGAAAGCTGGAGTAGCAATACTCATATCAGACAAAATAGACTTTAAAATAAAGACTGTTACAAGAGACAAAGAACGACACTACATAATGATCAAGTGATCAATCCAAGAAGGTATAACAATTATATATGCACCCAACATAGGAGCACCTCAGTATATAAGGCAAATACTAACAGCCATAAAAGGAGAAATCAACAGTAACACAATACTAGTGGGGGACTGTAATACCCTATTTACATCATGCAGACAGAAAATCAGCAAGGAATAATAAGACTTAAATGACACATTAGGCTGGATGGACTTAATTGTTATTTATAAGCATTCCATCTCAAAGCAGCAGAATACACATTCCTTTCAAGTGCACATGGAACATTCTGCAGGATAGATCACATGCTGGGCAACAAAGAGAGCCTTGGAAAATTTAAGAAAACTGAAATCATATCAAGCAACTTTTCCAACCAAAACGCAATGAGATTAGAAATTAACTACAAGAAAAAAAGCTGCAAAAAACAAACACATGGAGGCTAAACAATATGCTACTAAGAAACCAATGAATCACTGAAAAACTCAGAGGAAATCAAAAAATACCTAGAGGAAAACGACAATGAAAACACAACAATCCAAAACCAATGGGATTCAGCAAAGGCAGCTCTAAGAGGGCAGTTTATAGCAATACAATCTTACCTTAAGACACAAGAAAACTCTCAAACAAACTAACATTACACCTAAAGCAACTAAAGAACAACAAACAAAATCCAAAGTTAGAAGGAAAGAAATTATAAAGAACAGAGCAGAAATAAATGAAATAGAGACTAAGAAAACTAGAAAAGGTCAACAAAACTAAAAACTGCTTCTTGGAAAGATAAACAAAATTGATGAACCTTGAGCCAGACTGATCAAGAAAAAAAAAGGAGAGGACACAGATAATAAAATTAGAAATGAAAAAAGAGAAGTTAAAATGGACACCACAGAAATACAAAGGATCATAAGAGACTACTACAAGCAACTATATGCCAATAAAATGGACAAGATAGAAGAAATGGACAAACACTTAGAAAGGTACAATCTCCCAAGACTGAACCAGGAAGAAATAGAAAATATGAATAGACCAATAACAAGAACTGAAAATCAAACTGTTATTAAAACTCCCAACAAACAAAAGTCCAGGACCAGATGGCCTCACAGGTGAATTCTACCAAACATTTGCACAAGAGTTAACACCAATCCTTATGAAACTATTCCAAAAAAACTGCAGAGGAAGGAACACTACCAAACTTATTCTACAAGGCCACCATCACCCTGATACCAAAATCAGACTAATACACCAGAAAAAAAGAAAATCAGAGGCCAATATAGCTGATGAATAGATGCAAAAATACTCAACAAAATACTAGCAAACCAAATACAACAATACATTAAAAGGACCATACACCATGATCAAGTTTGCCCCAAGGATGCAGGATTTCTTAATATCCATAAATCAGTCAGTGTGATACACCACATTAACACATGGAAGAATTACAAACCATATGATCATCTCAAGAGATGCAGAAAAAACTTTTGATGAAATTCAACAACCATTTATGATAAAAGTCTCCAGAAAGTGGGCATACAGGGAACATACCTCAACATAATAAAGGCCATATATAACAAACTTACAGTTAACATCATACTCAATGGTGAAAAGCTGAAAGCATTTCCTCTAAGATCAGGAACAAGACAAGAATGTCCACCTTCGCCACTTTTATTCAACACAGTATTGAAAGTCCCAGCTACGGCAATCAGAGAAATAAAAGGAATCCAAACTGGAAAAGCAGTAAAACTGTCACTGCTTGAAGCATGATACTATACATAGAGAATCCTAAAGGTGCTACCAGAAAACTACTAGAGCTCATCAATGAATTTGGTAAAGTTGAATTACAGATACAAAATTGATACACAGAAATCTGTTGAATTTCTATACACTAACAACAAAAGACCAGAAAAAGAAATTAAAGAATCTATCCCATTTACCATCACATCAAAAAGAATAAAATACCTAGGAATAAACCCACCTGGGGAGGAAAAGACCTGTACTCTGAAAACTATAAGATGCTGATGAAAGAAATCAAAGAAGACACAAATAGATGGAAAGATATACCATGTTCTTGGATTGGAAGAATCAATATTGTCAAAATGACTGTACTACCCAAGGCAATCTACAGATTCAGTGCAATTCCTATCAAATTACCAATTTCATTTTTCACGAAACTATAACAAAATGAATGCCCAAAGCAATCTTGAGAAAGAAAAATGGAGCTGGAAGCATCCAGCTCCCTGACTTCAGACTATACTACAAAGCTATAGTCATCAAAAGAGTATGGTACTGGCACAAAAACAGAAATATAGATCAATGGAACAGGATAGAGAGCCCAGAAATAAACCCATGCACATATGGTCAATTAATCTACAACAAAGGAGGCAAGACTATATAATGGAGAAAACAGAGTCTCTTCAATAAACGATGATGGGAAAACTAGATATCTACTTGTAAAAGAATGAAATTAGAACATTCTTTAACACCATACACAAGAATACACTCAAAATGGATTAAAGACCTAAATGTAAGACCTGATACTATAAAACTCTTAGAGGAAAACACAGAAAGAACACTCTTTGATACAAATTGCAGCAAGGTCTTTTTTGATCTGTCTCCTAGACTAATGGAAATAAAAACAAACAAAAGGTATCTAATTAAACTCCAAAGCTTTTTCACAGCAAAGGAAGCCATAAACAAAATGAAAAGACAACCCAGTGAATGGATGAAAATATTTGCAAACCATATAACCAACAAAGGATTAATCTCCAAAATCTACGAACACCTCATGCAGCTCAATATCAAAGAACAAACAACCCAATCAAAAAATGGGCAGAATATCTAAAAAGACATTTCTCCAAAGAAGACATACAGATGGCCAACAAGCATGTGAAAAGAGGCACATCATCACTAATTATTAGAGAAATGCAAATCAAAACTACAATGAGGTATCACCTCACACTGGTCAGAATGGCCAACATCAAAAAGTCTACAGGAGGAGCTTCAAGATGGCGGAAGAGTAAGATGTGGGGATCACCTTCCTCCCCACAAATACAACAGAAATATATCTATATGTGGAACAACTCTTACAGAACACCAACTGAATGCTGGCAGAAGACCTCAGACCTCCCAAAAGTCAAGAAACTCGCCACGTACCTGGGTAGGGCAAAAGAAAAAAGAAACAACAGAGACAAAAGAATAGGGATGGGACCTGCACCAGTGGGAGGAAGCTGTGAAGGAGGAAAGGTTTACACACACTAGGAAGTCCCTTCGCGGGCGGGGAATGTGGGTGGCGGAGGGGGGATGCTTTGGAGCCATGGAGGAGAGCGCGGCAACAGGGGTGCAGAGGGCAAAGTGGAGAGATTCCTGCACAGAGGATTGGTGCCGACCAGCACTCACCAGCCCGAGAGGCTTGTCTGCTCACCCGCTGGGGCAGGCGGGGGCTGGAGGCTGAGGCTCAGGCTTTGGAGGTCAGATCCCAGGGAGAGGACTGGGGTTGGCTGCGTGAACAGAGCCTAAAGGGGGCTAGTGCACCACGGCTAGCCGGAAGGGAGTCCGGGAAAAGATCTGGAACTGCCGAAGAGGCAAGAGACTTTTTCTTGCCTCTTCGTTTCCTGGTGCGCGAGGAGAGGGGATTAAGAGCTCTGCTTAAAGGAGCTACAGAGACAGGAGCAAGCTGCGGCTATCAGTGTGGACCCCAGAGACGGGCAAGAGACACTAAGGCTGCTCCTGCAGCCACCAAGAAGCCTGTGTGAAAGCACAGGTCACTCTCCACACCTCCCATCATGGGAGTCTGTGCAGCCCGCCACTGCCAGGGTCCTGTGATCCAGGGACAACTTCCCCAGGAGAACACATGGCACACCTCAGGCTGGTGCAACGTCACGCCACTCCAGCCTCTGCTGCTGCAGGCTCACCCCGCATCCGTACCCCTCCCTCCCCCAGGGCCTGAGTGAGCCAGAGCCAATGAAGCAGCTGCTCCTTTAACGCAGTCCTGGCTGAGCGAAGAACACATGCCCTCAGACGATGTACACGCAGAGGTGGAGCCAAATCCAAAGCTGAACCCCAGGAGCTGTGCGAACAAAGAAGAGAAAGGGAAATTCCTCCCAGCAGTCTCAGGAGCAGCAGATTAAATCTCCAGAGTCAACTTGATGTACCCTGCATCTGTGGAATACCTGAATAGACAACGAACCATCACATATTGAGGAGGTACACTTTGGGAGCAATGATATATATACATTTTTCCCCTTTTTCTCTTTTTGTGAGTGTGTATGCGTATGCTTCTGTGTGTCATTTGGTCTGTATAGCTTTGATTTCACCATTTGTCCTAGGATTCTGTCTGTCCATTTTTTTTCTTTGTTTGTTTTTTTTAGTATAGTTTTCATTGCTTGTTATGATTGGTGAATTTGTTTTTTGGTTTGGTTGTTCTTTCTTTCCTTCTTTTTAATTACTTAAAAATTTTTTTAATAATTATTTTTTGTTTTTTATTTTAATAACTTATTTTAATTTATTTTATCTTATCTTTTTCTTTCTTTCATTTTTCTCCCTTTTATTCTGAGCCGTGTGGATGACAGGCTCTTGGTGCTCCAGCCAGGCATCAGGACTGTGCCTCTGAGGTGGGAGAGCCAAGTTCAGGACATTGGTCCACCAGAGACCTCCAAGCTCCACGTAATATCAAATGGCAAAAATCTCCCAGAGATCTCCATCTCAACGCCAAGACACAGCTCCACTCAACGACCAGCAAGCTACAGTGCTAGACATCCTATGACAAACAAGTAGCAAGACAGGAACACAACCTCACCCATTAGCAGAGAGGATGTCTAAAATCATAATAAGGTCACACACACCCCACAACACACAACCAGATGTGGACCTGCCCACCAGAAAGACAAGATCCAGCCTCATCCACCAGAATACAGGCACTAGTCCCCTCCAGCAGGAAGCCTACACAACCCACTGAACCAACCTTAGCCACTGCGGACAGACACCAAAAACAACGGGAACTATGAACCTGCAGCCTGCGAAAAGGAGACCCCGAACACAGTAAGTGAAGCAAAATGAGAAGACAGAAAAACAGCAGATGAAGGAGAAAGGTAAAAACCCACCAGACCTAACAAATGAAGAGGAAATAGGCAGTCTACCTGAAAAAGAATTCAGAATAATGATAGTAAAGATGATCCAAAATTTGGAAATAGAATGGAGAAAATACAAGAAACATTTACCAAGGATCTAGAAAAACTAAAGAGCAGGCAAACAATCATGAACAACACAATAAATGAAATCAAAAATTCTCTAGAAGGGATAAATAGCAAAATAACTGAGGCAGAAGAACGGATAAGTGACCTGGAAGATAAAATAGTGGAAATAACTACTGCAGAGCAGAATGAAGAATAAAGAATGAAAAGAATTGAGGACAGTCTCAGAGACCTCTGGGCCAATATTAAATGCACCAACATTCGAATTATAGGGGTCCCAGAAGAAGAAGAGAAAAAGAAAGGGACTGAGAAGATATTTGAAGAGCTTATAGTTGAAAACTTCCTTAATATGGGAAAGGAAATAGTTAATCACGTCCAGGAAGCACAGAGAGTCCCATACAGGATAAATCCAAGGAGAAACAGGCCAAGACACATATTAATCAAACTGTCAAAAATTAAATACAAAGAACAAATATTAAAAGCAGCAAGAGAAAAACAACAAATAACATACAAGGGAATCCCCATAACGTTAACAGCTGATCTTTCAGCAGAAACTCGGCAAGCCAGAAGGGAGTGGCAGGACATATTTAAAGTGATGAAAGGGAGAAACCTACAACCAAGATTACTCTATCCAGCAAGGATCTCATTCAGATTTGATGGAGAAATTAAAACCTTTACAGACAAGCAAAAGGTAAGAGAACACAGCACAACCAAACCAGCTTTACAACAAATGCTAAAGGAACTTCTCTAGGCAGGAAACACAAGAGAAGGAAAAGACCTACAATAACAAACCCAAAACAATTAAGAAAATGGGAATAGGAACATACATATCGATAATTACCTTAAATGTAAATGGATTAAATGCTCCAACCAAAAGACACAGACTGGATGAATGGATACAAAAACAAGACCTGTATATATGCTGTCTACAAGAGACCCACTTCAGACCTAGGGACACATACAGACTGAAAGTGAGGGGATGGAAAAAGATATTCCATGCAAATGGAAATAAAAGAAAGCTGGAGTAGCAATTCTCATATCAGACAAACTACACTTTAAAACAAAGACTATTACAAGAGACAAAGAAGGACACTACATAATGATCAAGGGATCAATCCAAGAGGAAGACACAACAATTGTAAATATTTATGTACCCAACATAGGAGCACCTCAATACAGAAGGCAAATACTAACAGTCATAAAAAGGGAAATCAACAGTAACACAATCATAGTAGGGGACTTTAACACCCCACTGTCACCAATGGACAGATCATCCAAAATGAAAATAAATAAGTTAACACAAGCTTTAAATGATACATCAAACAAGATGGACTTAATTGATATTTACAGGACATTCCATCCAGAAACAACAGAATACACTTTCTTCTCAAGTGCTCATGGAACATTCCACATGAGAGATCATATCTTGGGTCACAAATCAAGCCTTGGTAAATTTAAGAAAATTGAAATCATGTCAAGTATCTTTTCTGACCACAACGCTATGAAACTAGATATCAATTACAGGAAAAAAAATCCGTAAAAAATACAAACACATGGAGGCTAAACAATACACTGCTTAATAACCAAGAGATCACTGAAGAAATCTAAGAGGAAATCAAAGAACATGTAGAAACAAATGACAATGAAAACACGACGACCCAAAGCCTATGTGATGCAGCAAAAGCAGTTCTAAGAGGGCAGTTTATAGCAATACAATCCTACCTTAAGAAACAAGAAACATCTCAAATAAACAACCTAACCTTACACCTAAAGCAATTAGAGAAAGAAGAACAAAAAAACCCCAAAGTTAGCAGAAGGAAAGAAATCATAAAGATCAAATCAGAATGAAAAAGAAATGAAGGAAATGATAGCAAAGCTCAAGAAAAATAAAAGCTGGTTTGTTGAGAAGATAAAGAAAATTGATAAACCATTAGCCAGACTCAACAAGAAAAAAAGGAAGAAGACTCAAATCAGTAGAATTAGAAATGAAAAAGGAGAAGTAACAACTGACACTGCAGAAATACAAAAGATCATGAGAGATTACTACAAGCAACTCTATGCCAATAAAATGGACAACATGGAAGAAATGGACAAATTCTCAAAAATGCACAACCTTCCAAGACTGAATCATACGAACAGACCAATCACAAGCACTGAAATTGAAACTGTGATTAAAAATCTTCCAACAAACAAAAGCCCAGGACCAGACGGCTTCACAGGCGAATTCTATCAAACATTTAGAGAAGAGCTAACACCTAGCCTTCTCAAACTCTTCCAAAATATAGCAGAGAGAGGAACACTCCCAAACTCATTCTATGAGGCCACCATCACCCTGATATGAAAATCAGACAATGTCACAAAGAACGAAAACTACAGACCAATAACACTGATGAACATAGATGCAAAAATCCTCAACAAAATACTAGCAAACAGAATTCAACAGCACATTAAAAGGATCATACACCATGATCAAGTGGGGTTTCTCCCAGGAATCCAAGAATTCTTCAATATATGCAAATCAATCAATGTAATAAAGCATATAAACAAAGAAGGAGAAAAACCATATGATCATCTCAATAGATATGCAGAGAACGCTTTTGACAAAATTCCACTCCCACTTATGATAAAAACCCTGCAGAAAGTAGGCACAGAGGGACCTTACCTCAACATAATAAAGGCCATATATGACAAACCTACAGTCAACATCGTCCTCAATGGTGAAACACTGAAACCATTTCCACTAAGATCAGGAACAAGACAAGGTAGCCCGCTCTCACCACTATCATTCAACATAGTTTTGGAAGTTTTAGCCACAGCAATCAGAGAAGAAAAGAAGTAAAAGGAATCCAATTCAGAAAAGAAGAAGTAAAGCTGTCACTTTTTGCAGCTGACATGATACTATATATAGAGAATCCTAAAGATGCTACCAGAAAACTACTAGAGCTAATTAATGAATTTGGTAAGGTTGCAGGATACAAAATTAATGCACAGAAATCTCTTACATTCCTACACACTAATGATGAAAAATCTGAAAGTGAAATTAAGAAAACACTCCCATTTACCACTGCAACAAAAAGAATAAAATACCTAGAAATAAACCTACCTAAGGAGACAAAAGACCTGTATGCAGAAAACTATAAGACACTGATGAATGAAATTAAAGATGACACAAACAGATGGAGTGATATACCATGTTCTTGGATTGGAAGAGTCAACATTGTGAAAATGACTCTACTACCCGAAGCAATCTACAGATTCAATGCAATCCCTACCAAACTACCACTGGCATTTTTCACAGAACTAGGAAAAAAAGTTTCACAATTTGTATGGAAACACGGAAGGCCCTGAATAGCCAATGCAATCTTGAGAAAGAAAAATGGAGCCGGAGGAATCAGGCTCCCAGACTTCAGACTATACTACAAAGCTACAATAATCAAGACAGTATGGTACTGGCACAAAAACAGAAATACAGGTCAATGGAACAGGACAGAAAGCCCAGAGAGAAACCCACATACCTATGGTCACCTTATCTTTGATAAAGGGGGCAAGAATATACAATGGAGAAAAGACAGCCTCATCAATAATTGGTGCTGGGAAAACTGGACAGCTACATGTAAAAAATGAAATTAGAACACTCCCTAACACCATACACAAAAATAAACTCAAAATGGATTAAGGACCTAAACGTAAGGCAGACACTGTCAAACTCTTAGAGGAAAACATAGGCAGAACTCTCTATGACATAAATCACAGCAAGATCCTTTTTGTCCCACCTCCTAGAAAAATGGAAATAAAAACAAAAATAAACAAATGGGACCTAATGAAACTAAAGCTTTTTCACAGCAAAGGAAATCATAAACAAGACAAAAAGACAACCCTCAGAATGGGGGAAAATATTTGCAAATGAAGCAACTGACAAAGGATTGATCTCCAAAATTTACAAGCAGCTCATGCAGCTCAATATCAAAACACCAACCACGCAATCCAAAAATGGGCAGAAGACCTACATGGACATTTCTCCAAAGAAGATATACAGATTGCCAACAAACAAATGAAAGAATACTCAACATCGTTAAGCATTAGAAAAATGCAAATCAAAACTACAATGCGATATCATCTCACACTGGTCAGAATGGCCATGATCAAAAACTCTACAAACAATAAATGCTGGAGAGGGTGTGGAGAAAAGGGGACCCTCTTGTACTGTTGGTGGTAATGTAAATTGATACAGCCACTACGGAGAACAGTATGGAGGTTCCTTAAAAAACTAAAAATAGGGCTTCCCTGATGGCGCAGTGGTTGAGAGTCCGCCTGCCGATGCAGGGGACATGGGTTCGTGCCCTGGTCCAGGAGGATCCCACATGCCACAGAGCAGCTGGGCCCGTGAGCCATGGCCACTGAGCCTGCGCGTCCGGAGCCTATGCTCCGCAACGGGAGAGGCCCGAACAGTGAGAGGCCCGCGTACCACAAAAAAAAAAAAAAAAAAAAAAAAAAAA